>NW_005841994.1:1503682-1546156 GCF_000455745.1 Alligator sinensis
CAGAAGCTACTGCTTTAACAGTTGCCCTTCCATACTGCCCTGTGGCATGTCAGCATGCCACTTTTTCAAGATCCAGTACCCCACAGTTAGTTTCCACTGCTCCAAGCACAGGACCAGAGGATACCAGACTGACTCTCGGGATTCTTCTCTCAAGAAAGTCTTGATTGGACCAAAAATCAGGCACCCAGCAAATCTTAAATTTGAATCCCAAAGCTGACAACCATCTTTTTTGTGGGGGTGAGGCGGGGAAGTGGGGAGATGGAAAGGACTTTACCTCATTTCCCTGCCTCAGTCCCACTACCTGTATGATGGGGATTGTAATATATCTCTTGCAGCAGAAAGAATGTGGCAATATACCTTCATTTCTGAAGGTGTTTGTCTCAGAAAACACTTCACTCCCCTCCTGGAGTGGGTTGTGCATGTCCTGGGCCCTACACATGGGCTGGCCCAGCACCCTCTGCATTTGGCATGTGGGTCAACTCCAGTACCAGAGTCAGTCAGATGATATGGCTCTGTGGGGTGGATCCAGCCCATTGGCCATATCTTTAACACCCCTGCCCTAAATAAATCCCAGAACACAGCAAAATGTATCATCTTCTTCACTCTAATTCAGGTGTTCCTTTTTTCGGGAACAGATTTACAGCTTGAGATGTGCAATCAGTGTGAGGAATAAAAATTAACACATCTGGGTATCTGAGAGAGACAGCCTCCCAACTCAGAGAATAGTGTCCTTATCTGACTAATTTTCTGTCATGCATTTCTGGCTATGTAACAGCACTACATCTGAACTATAACAAAATGAACGGAGCCCTCACAAATATTGGTTTCATTTCCATCTTGCAGGCCTCAGATGAGCAAAAATAGGTTTCATTTGCAGTGTAACAGGCTAGTTGTGTAATCCTTATTCGTGTTGGCAAAAACTTGCATGAATAGTGTAATTATAATCAATGGCACTACTTGAGCAAACAAAACCCCATTAATATACAAAGGTTGCATAATCTAGTCCCAAATACTAAGAAGCTATGACAATGATTTGACCATAAAACTGTCATGTCAATGTTAGCAAGAGAGGAATGCAAGTGGCTCAGGCAGAGGTGTCAGAAAACAATACAAATTGCCTTTGATCTCAAGAGTCAGATTCTGCACAGGTTCTTATCCAGATGACCTCACAGGAGAGAGAGATTTGTAGATAATGTTAAATTTCATCCACTGAGCCAAATGATCAAAGCTTCCCAGGTTGTAGGGGCTATGCCTAAGGGAAAAGTACAGACTGGAGGGAGGTCATGCAGTGCTGTCAACTCTCTTGATCTTTGGTTGGACATTTCAGTTTAATAAATTTTGTAAAAACAGGTGAAAAAATGCTACTTCACAGTTTCTTCTGCCATCACATTTTGTCAATTCATTAGCTTAGCTCCCCCAAGTCTGCTTCCATTTAACTGTTAATTTCATGTGCTAAAAATGTAATTTAGTAACTGCACAAAACTAAGATGTAGAATATAATTCACTTCCCTTCCTCTTAAGGGACTTGTATGTAAAGTAAATGAACCTGGACTCACAGTTATATAAAGTTGGTTTTAGTATGGGAAAAGAAATCAGTATAAGTAGATGCTTGGCAAACCCAACCATCAAAAATTACGACTCCTAATGGGCTCAGTCAAAGATACTCTATCTCCAGTTGAAAGGGCTAGAAATTTGTCAACCAGACATAATTAGAACTTGATGAAGAGCCATGTTGGTGCAGCATAGTGCATATAAAGATATTGCCTTGATATAAAGCCCTCTCACTATTAGTATTGAATCCCTTCTGCAGCCTCAAATTTATACAGCAGCTCAGCCATATGCAAGCAAAAGGAATAGCTAAGAGCTGACAGAAACATGCCCAATGATAACTCTAGGTTTAACCCAAAACGAAGGAAAATCTATGGACACCCATTCAAGCTGAAACACTAAGAAATCATTAGTGAGTCAAGTTCAATGACAATGACAAAAGAGATTTAGGGACAAAATGGAATTATTGGCATTTACTTAAATTTGCCAATTTCAGCTGCAGAGGATCTGGGCTAGAAAACGTGCAGGCAAAATACAATTCAAGAGATGCACTCAGACTCATGTTGACAGGTATCGAAATGCTGGCCAAATATAGATTGTTCTATAGTATATCCCTGCCTGCCCATGACTGCTGCTTCAAATTGGTCCATTTCAAATGGCACCTTGACAGGGCTTAGTACCACAAATCTGGCATTGCTCCTGGTTATGCACGTCTGAGGGGCAGCTTCACATTGTGGCTGCATCTACATGAGATGCTGGCTGTGCAGTAGTAATGAGCTACTGCACAGTCAGCATCACCTAAAAGCCATTCGGTGACACTACTGCGCAGTAACTCCAGTTACCATGCAGTTATTTAGTACAGTACTTGTGTATACAAGTACTAAATGACTGCACAGTAATAACTCTGCAGTCAGCATCTCGTGTAGACATGGCCTCTGTGTGGTTTTTAAGTTCCTCTTCACCAAACCAAAACTGAACCCCGTTCCCACTACTGCTGCTTGTGCTCAGACATGCCAGTACAAAATACATCTCTGATTTTAAGCCCACTTTATTCATCCTACCACCCTTACAAAAAACATAGGCCAGATTCTATTCCACATAATTGGTGCAGACATGGACTTAGATGCCTAAATGTGATTCTATTTGACTCTATGCAAGTCCTTGAAAAACAGTTCAAAAAAAGGTAGGTGGGTCCTTCACTTCCTTGTTGCTTTCCTGGAACTTAATCTTCAGGGTCATATGACAATAGATTACAAAGGGAGATGTATTAGTGGATTTTCGTAACTTGAACTGGGTGAAAGAGAATCACACTTGTATGTCTGAGTCTACCCAAATGCCTAAAAATTGGAATAGAATTTGGACCATTGTATTCCCTTGCTTTTTCTACATAAATCGTTTACATAAGATAGGCCTAACTGCAAAACAATTAACTGGACATTGTCATTTTAAAGAGAGACTGTTTTAGATCTCTGTACTGTCCATTTTTTTAAGTTCTCCAAGCCCCAGCCATCTAAACTGCTGAGAACCCTCAAGCACCACTCCAGACCTGCGCAATGACTGAAATTCTTCTTCCTGTAATTTTCAAGATTTTGTAAGTTCAACTTTTTTTAAATTGGAATGAACACCCACATTTTTAAATTCTCCACAAAAGAACCCCCTCCCTACCACCTATCATGTTGGATAGTTTGGATTTTTTTATGTTGACTTTTTCAAAACTTTAGAGGATACACCATATTTATCCACATACCACACAAGCCTAAATAAAACACACACCTTGTTTTAAAAAGGCAGAATGAAGAAAAAAATGTTTTTTTTTCAGAATCTTCACTGCCACAGCTGGGGCTCCATACTGGGCTTACCACGGCTGAATGCTCTGTGCCACATGCAGTCAAAGGCTACTCCCAATTCAGCAGCGGTTGTGACAGGGTTAAAGCTGAAGCTTTTGGTGCTGCAGCTAGAAGGTGAATGATGCTGATGAGCAGGTGCCACCCCTCCTCTATGAAACATGGAGTCCAGCACAGCCCCCAGTAGCCATTCCAGCATCCCCACACTTTCATTCCTGTGTGGAAATCATCTTCTTTGCTTTAAAACATGAGCCCCAATTTTGGAGGGCTAATTTTGGGGGAAAAGGGTTGTGTGGTATGTAAGTAAATATTGTAATACAACAAATGCACATAATACAGAATTTTAAATGATAAAATGAGAAGTCATTTCAAGCTCAAAAATCAACACTAGTTTATGCTGAAAAGGTTGCACATCCCCACTTTCAAATCATTGCAACGTTCCCCTTTTTTACCTTCAGAAATAATTCAGAGAAGTTTCACCAAACCTGACACAATCACATGAACAAATGTGATTCTGACATAAAATGGTTTCCTCTAAGTTTTTTTCTAACCTTCTGAGTCCCACTGAAATCACCCCATTTCAGAGTTACACCTTTAATTTATATCCCTGACCTGATCAAGCCCTTACTCTGTAGGTGCTAAGGCTATTAAATAATCTGGAGAATCTCTTTTAATAGATGAGATTCCTTTGCCAGTTACTGTCAAGAGACAGAGAATTGGATTAGGTGGACATTTGTCCAATCCAATCTGGTAGCAACTATGTCCCTTATTCCAGTTTTAAACATCTTGGGCATGTCTACACAAGATAGTTTACTGCATAGTAGAGTAAATTACTATGTAGTAAGTGTCACCATCTACATGTGCAGATACTTACAGCGCAGTAAATTGCTCTACTCAGCAGTTAATTTGCTACCTGCAAATGCAAATAGCAAATGAACTCCTGAGTATTTACTGCACAGTAACACATGTGTAGATGCTGACTGGGAGCAAATTTGCTTCCGGTCAGCCCCAACACCAGGGGGCCACTGTCAGGCTAGCCCCAGGGCCGTGGGGCTGGGAGCTTCTTCAGTCCTAGGGCTGGGGTGGCTCTTTGCCTGCCCCTTCTCCCTTAAAAGCCTGTGGGGACACTGGGGCCCTGGGCCACCTGCAGCCAGCCTCTGGCCACTGTGTCTTACAGCAGAGGCCCCAGGCCAGCTGCAGTAGCCTACCCAGACCCTGCTGCTGGTCCCTGGCACCATGGTGATGTGTGGCTGCCTGTGCTGTACCGTCGTACTGTGCTCGGTGTTATAGGCAGCTGCTAGGCCTGGTAGCACCCTAGGCCACCTGCAGCCAGCCTCTGGCCACTGGGTCCCACTCCAGTGGCCTCAGGCCAGCCGCAGCAGCTTGCCCAGACTCCACTGCTGGTGCCTGGCACAGCATTGCCACTCACCTGCCAGTCACCATGGTGGCACAGCAGGGCAACCAGGGTGTCCAGCAGGAGCTGGGGGCACTGAATGTTGTTGCCAGGGCCTGGGGGTGAACCAGCCATGGTGCAGTGGGCACAGGTTCCACTGACAGCACCACCGCATTTTGGCACAGGACTCTGCAAGCTACTCTGAGCCAGGAAGGCAGGTGGGAAGGAAGCACCCTGCCTTTTAAAGATGGCTGCTAGCCACAGGCAGCTGCAGCCAGAGCCTCCAGCTCCCCCTGGCTGCTGCAGGGGGCCAGTGCAGGGCCAGAGAGGGAGGGAGTAGACTGCTGCCAGGAGCAGCAAATCTGCTCCCAAATTCACGTACTTGTGGATGCCTGCGCTGGGTGAGTTTACTCTGGAGTAAATTAGTCCAGAGTTAGTTAACCCATCCAGCAGCATTTGCACATGTAAACACACCCACTGGTGCTGAATTTCCTCTTACCCTAGAGTAAATTAGGAGTGACTCCATTGAATTCAGTGATATTTTACTGTGGCAAAACAGGTGTGAGAAGACATTTAGACCCCTGTATGTTTAAATGGAGGAACATATATAAAGTAGGAGAGTGCTATGTAGAGAGACAGAGCCAAGTGCTTCTCATTCAGCTTATTTGTATATACACATCTTGTTCTTTTCTCAGTTGATCTTACATTGGATCACACTTTTTAGAAGAAGCACTCCCTTTAATAAGACAACTGATACATTGACAATGGAAGGAAAACTCTGCAAGTCTTTAATCACCCCCTGCTTGTCTCTTTGCAGGGCTATCAATGATTAGACTAAAGTCTACCATGCTAGGAATGTGCCCCTCACCCCACCAGGGACACTTAACACATAAAAATGATGGATTGTCTTCTAAGTCAGACATCGGATGAGTTATTTAGGGTACATTTCAAAGTACTGCACCAGGGGAAAACATGTCTGTGATTTGGATGTGTGTGTGTGTGTGTGTGTGTGAGGTACACGATGGTTTGACGTGGTGATGGGCAGCAGGGGAAAAGGTTCAGAGATGCCTGAGAAGGATAGAAAGGAATAACACTACTTAGAGGCTGTTGAAGAGCATGAAAGAAGGTCAGGTCAAGGGTTTTGTGCTTTCAGGTGAGAGGATGCAGAACTGGTGACAGTCCCTGCCCTGAAGAGCCTGCAGTGTAAATGGACAAGATAGGAATGCTTGAAGGGGGAAGGGACCGCAGAGCCTGGGATTTTAAAGAAGCCAAAAAGTATTTCAGGATACTTCATTTGAATAGAAGCTGTGAAACAGGCTCCAGGTCTTGCAGGGATGCTGCAGAGCTGGGTTTATCATATTTGAAGCACAGCTTACAATAAGACATAGAGAAGTGTGCAAATTCACTGAGTGCTTTGAGATCTATGAACAAAGGGTGCTATTGAGGTGCATACATACATGCACACACACACACACATTAGCTCATTACACTGCTTCTCTGCTGCTTCTCATTAGTGTTTTACAATTGGGAAGAGAATCTTCTATTCATATGTTTCTACTAATTGTCTTATTTTTACAATGGCCTGTACTTTAACAAAATCTGAAACATTTAATGAGCAATATAATCTCTTTCTTACAAAATATGTAGGTTTTGTTCCTCCTTAATCAGCAGTGTGACTGCTTGCCCTTTTTTCCGAATGATTTTAAATCTTCCCTTTGTTTAATTCACTGGAGGAATAGGAACAGGTCTAAGTATCTGAGAAGGCACCAGAACTATTCATTTATTTTATTTCCAGCTTCTGAACTCAGTCAGAAACAAACCTGCATCTCCTAATCTGAAAAACCTGCACCCCAATGCAGAAAAGGGGATTTGTAGCATATTTCAGAAACCTCCCCCTTATTGTCTGAAGAATTTTTCCTTCTCTGTGAATTTCTCTGATTCTCTTTTATCCAATAATCACATTAAAACTTCTGTTTGGAGCTTCTATGGTAGCTTCTTTTTAAAAGAATTGTTACTAATAAAAAAGAACATCTTAATAAGGTGATTAATCTTGCATCCGTATCCATAAGAGTCATGTTGTTGGAGTCTGCACCTAATCAAAGCAGTAATGATTTGCAAAACTCTGTGCCCTAGACCCTCTCTGTGTGTTACAGGTATTACACAATTAACTGGTTATTTGTGCAATTACCTTAAGATTAGCTACAAATGCAAAGTAGATCTCATGCCATAAAAGGATGCAACCAGCTATCACATTAGACCTAGAAAATGTGCACTAACTTTATGGCTGGTTGCTATTGAGCTTGAATTTGCACATGTAGCAGGGTCTCCCCTGCAGCTAGGAGCCCTGTCAGCTGAAAGGGCTCCCAGCAGCAGGGATGCACCATGCCCAGCCGGGTCTGGGAGTCCTGTAACTGAGGGAACTCTCTGCCCCAGCAGCTACCAACTCTGGATCCCAGCAGCATGGGGACCCCAAGTCCCACAGCTGCAGATGCTGGGTTCCAGGATGCAGCTGAGTCCTGGAAGCCAGGGGGCACAGCTACCCCAGGGGTGCATGAAACCACTGGTGCCAGGGTCTCCCAGTGGAGGTCCATGAAACCCCTAGGCTGAAGGATTGCAGCAGCCACAATGTTGCAGACTTAGGGGTGCATGAGGTACTCCCACAGCTAGGAGTACCTCAACTGAGGGAGCTCCCAGCCACAGGAGCTTGCTTCTTGCCAGTGCAGGGGGAGCTCAGGGTCAGGCTCAGGCAATAAGGTGCAATGGAATCTAAATGCTCAATCCCACAATCATGCCTCCTGCCATGCATGTGTGGCATGGCAGGAGGCACAATTGTGTGGATCATTCATGAGATCCCATTGTGCTTTTACCTGCATGTGTAGACTGGACCTTGGAAGAAGTTGTATTCAAAATATTAATTTGCACTTGCATGGCACTTTTCTTCCCTCAATCTCAGTGCCTCACAGACAACACTCAAGCAAGCCCTGGGAGGTAGGTTTTTTCCAGATAGTTAAATGGAAATGCCCAGAGGTTAAATGATTTATCTAAATCCACATAGTAACATTTAAGAAGTATTTAGGTGAGTCATTGAGAATCAATAGGACAGAATTCTAAATCACTCATGTGCCCTTGACTCTTACTATGTGCTAAGAGCTTGGGACAGAGACCAGAAATCCTGGCTTCTAGTCCCAGCTGTAGTGACAAGACCACACAGGTTCAGGTCTCAATGATTAAAGAATATTTGTGCTGTTTAATCATTGTTGTACAGTAGCAAGTAATGCATTTGTAAGGGAAGAAGAGTTGCAGTTCTCTTGAGACTAGAACCTGCAAACCCTTTCTCAGGTGAACAGGCTTTATCCAAATGGGTATTCCAATCAAAATAAAAAAGACTTTTCACAGGAATACAGTTTTCCAAGGTCTGGGTCATGCACTCTGTGATGATGCCATTATGTTTTTGTCTACAGAAGTATCTATGAAGCCCCACTAGTGAAAGCAAAGTCTGGCTGACTTGGCTCAGAAAGTGCTTAGATGATGCTACAATAAAAATGCACTTCAGCTTTCCGTGTATAACTCAAAGGGCTTTCACAGTGATTTGCAGATGCAAGGACAGGTATGGTTGTGTTTCTGATAGTGTCTGAAATTTTCCAAAGAGTTTAAGGGAGATGTCTGTCCACCTTTCCTTGAATTCCAAGGCTATTGCACTCTAAGTTCCTTTGAAGATCTCAGACTGACTTTTTTAAATACCTACCTCTAATTGGCAGCCACGATGAACTGGAAGCCAGGCTCAGTTAGAACTTCTCCCATCCCCATAAATAAAAAGTTCATAATTCATTTTAGTAAAATAATTATTCATTTTAATTAAGATAAGCATTACATACATTTGCTAGCAATTTTTCTATGCCTATCTGAGAACCTCTTGCCATGAGAGACTTCTATTAAAACTGACTTTGCAACTAATAATGTGGTCTTTGTCACTTAACTCAAAAGTCCCTCTTGGCTCTAACACAGTGAAGCGTTAAGGAAATGAAATATTTTTTAAAAATGCATACAGTAAAGTTTGATTTGTTGAGAGCATTTCTTGAACTGACAAGTTACAAGCCATGTCTGTGAAGCCCACTGGGAACTTTCAAAACTTGAGCAGCAGTTTCTAATCACTGACTATCATTAGCATTTTAGTGAATAGATTTTTGATAAGAAAAATCTTTGCCCTGTGAAAAAAATGACATTTGTTAACACAAACAGAGCTGCACTTTTAATTATCCCTCCAGCTATCCACAGCACAGTAGGTAATGCAGGAAGGACTGAACAACCCTGATGTACAGTAGGAGGGTGGAACAATGTGTGTTCCTTAATGGCAACCAAGCAATTTTGATATACTAAACAATTACAATGCATTTATTATTTTACTGAATGTATTGGAAAATGTACATAGTGATTATCTATTGCTGCAACTAATCAACCTGAAATAAGTTAATGCCCTTCATAATGGATGCTTTGATCAAATTATTATTTCTTTGTACTCCAGTAGTTCTCAGAAATGGCAATGGAGAGAGATTTGCCATTGCAAAGGTATCATAAAAAGTCCCTGCCCCAGAGCATTTACACTCTAAAAAGACATTTGGATAATTTTTATCTTTATTTTACAGATGAGGAACTGAGGCATGGAGACTAAGGCCCAGATCCTCAAAGAACACTAAATTATCTTTAAGAATCAGGGCCTCAGCATCTTGCTATGTTCTCAGCATCCTAATCACTCCCTTTTCCACTAGGCCAGGTGCACCGGGTGATGAAAGGCCGCTCACAGGTAACTGTGATGTTATGTGATGCTTTTGGAATGTGGCATAATGTTCGTGGAACGCATTACTTGTCATATAGGCCATATTCATACAGCTGGTCCCAGGGCAGTCACTAAGACTGTCCCCATGGTTTAAAACTGCTGCTTTGTTTGGGCTGGGTTCATCCTTTCAATTTTTTTTAGAGGTAGCCAGAATATGAATAGGTGAAAGTCAATCCTAGTGCTCCTATTTGCCCCAACTATATTTAATTAGTGAGTTGATGTGTACAGCATATTGTCAAAATGCTATTTACCTTTGTACAAGAACTCAAACTCAAGTTCTCAAACAAGAACTCCCCATTGGATGAGATACAGGGAAAATCTTTGGATGCAGTCCTATAGATCTGGGGCCACACCTTCATCTTATGTTGGCTGGCATAGCTCCAGTGCCCCATATGAAGTTCTGTCTGTTTACATCATAAACAGAGTCTGTCCCAAATATTTCAGATGACTCCTATATAAAAGCAAAACACCAGTGACTTCAGAAGGAGCTCAGCACCATCATGAATTATGTTCAAAGGGTCCTAAATAAATATGTGAGGTCTTGACAAAGCGTCAACTTTTCCCTTTACAATGAATGTACCTGGGCTCTCCAGATTCCCCACCTGTGGATCTGGTATTCTTAGGGTGAACTTCTTTTCTTACAGAGATTCAAGATGATATGCTCTATTAAACTAGAAGGGTAATTCCCCTTGTCCTCCATCAGATAGGAACACAGGATTTGAAGACACCTCCTAGGTTATCAAGTCTAGTCCCCTGCAACTGCAGGAAGCCATATCATGCAATCCCTTTAATAAAGTGGTCAAGTCCATTTTGAAATCAGTTAAGTTTCCCTTCCCACAGCTACTCCTTAGGAGAAATCTTTTCAGAAACCTCCCTGCTCTGATGGTTATAAACTGTCTTCGGATCTCCAGCCCAAGTTTGTCCTTGACCAGTTTACACCCATTTGTCCCTCTCAACATTTTAATTTAGCTTAAATAACTCTTCTCCTTCCTTATTGCTCCTTCCTCCATGTATTTATGCACAAGTCCAATCCCCAATTAATTTTTGTTGTCCAACTAAACAAACCCATTTCTTTAGCCTTCTTTTGTTTGAACTTTCTATTCCCCTGATCACTCTAGTAGCCCTTCTCTCTACCTGTTCCAGTTTGATCTTTCTTTCTTAAATGTAGCTGACCGAAACTGTATATGGCATTCCACATAAACTCATGCCAAAGCCTTGTATAATGGTATGAATACTTCTGTATCATGCCTGGAAACACCTTGCCTGATACATGCCTGATGGCACTTGTTTTTTATGGTTGCATCATCAGTTTCATGTCTCCTGTGATAAACTAGTACACACTGGGTGCATCTACATATGCAATTAAGGTGGACCAATAAACTCTGGCGCAATTTGTGCCAGACTCATCTGCTCCGAGGCACAGCATCTACACATGCACCCAAGACCATAGCACTTTGAGTGAGGGGGGAGCAGCCCCAGGCTGGCAGGTGGTCCAGGCGGTCAGCCAGGCTCTGGATGGTGGCATCAGGCAGTGGAGGGGCTGACTGGGGCACAAGGTTGCTACAGTGCAGGGCTAGGTGGCAGGCAGCCCCCACACGTTAGCACCCTCATGCTACAGGCAGCCCCTGTCACCATCTAGACGTGTGTTTCAGCACATGTAAGTAACCCGCCATAAGATAGTAAGGTTGGGGACAGTACTATCTTACAGCAGAGTTAATTAATTTCCTGCGCCCTAATACTGGTGCATGTGTAGATGATAATGCTTTACTGTGGAGCTAATTTGTCTGCTCCTCAGAAAAGCACACATGTAGATGCACCTACTGGTCCTTCTCCTCTCCAGTTGTTTTCAACTCATAAGTTCCCAACAATAGATCATACATCTGAATTTGGGAATGAAGTAGCCAAGCACCTAACAAAATTATACAATTTTCCATTAAATGCAGTTACTACCTAGGTAGACTGAAGTATATTGAATGGTGTATCTATCAATCTTTAAGAAAGCCAATACAGAAAAGACAGTGACAGACCATGGGAGACCATGGGGAGTGAAACCAGTTCCAAGAAAACTCAGTGAAATGATATTCAAAAATCAAATCGCCAAATGCTTAGATAGGGCTGATGCAAGGAAGAGAAAGTCATGCACTATTTGTGAAGGAAAACCCTGCCTCCTGGAGAATTCTTCAAATTTGTCAGCATAAAAATGGGAAACAGAGAGCAAGCTGACATCATTTATTTGGGCTGTCAAAACACATTTGACAAGGTCCTTCACAAGAGGCTACTTAGGAAAATAACTAGTCATGGGTTGAAAGGAAAAGTGTTTCCATGGGTTGGAAACTCCTAGCAGAAGATGAGGAGAAAGAATAAACTATACATTTGAGTGTCAGGTTGAGTGGGCCCCAAAGCTCTGTATGGGGACAGACATTTAACATAATGTTTAAATCAGTTATCTAAGGTTGGTAGCGAGGTGGTAAAATGCACAACTGAGAATTATTTAGAGGAGTCAAAACTCAAGATGATTGTGAAGTGTCTCAGAGCTACATAGCAAAGCTACAGGAATTGACAGCAGGATGGCAGAAGAAAATCATAGGAAAGAGATATATCATAGTACATGTATATTCTTCTAGCAAGGAAGAATTTGAACTACTTCTAGATGCTGCTGCACTTTAACTGTAAAGACTTGGGAAAATACTGGACATCGGTACAACAAAAACCTCAGTTCAGTGGTGTTCAAAAGTGCAAACAAAATGTTAGGATGGAAAAAGTGGTGGAGGAAGAAGAATCCAGGAAGCATTATTAGGCCTTTCTAGAAATCTATACTTAATGAAGTCAGTTCAGTTCTCATCACCTTCTAATGTACAGGACATGGGAAACAACAAGCACTCAAAGACAGGCCAGGCCATGAAAATAAGAGGAACAAAAAGCTTTCCATATGAAAAGGCCAGGACTGTTCAGCTTAGAAAGGAGGTAAATTATCCACCAGGATAGGAATAGGTGTCAGTACCATCATGATTCTTTTTTGCAAAATCAGGGCCTGAGAAAAGATATGACAGAAGGAGGCAAAATAACAAGAGCCAATATTTTCCCTCAGAATGGAGGGAAGGGAGGCATGCCCAGCAATATAAAGAGAGCAAATCCAGTGAAATTAGTCTTTTTATGTAATGCATAATTAACCTATGGAACATGTCACCGTTGATCATGCAGAAGCCAAAATGTTAGCAGGATTCAAAGGAGTATGCATGAATTCTCCTCACAGGGAAGTCAGAGGGAGTTTGCTGGTGATGTCAGTCGTGTCCAGACTCTATTCTAGATGTTTATAGGCATAATAAAAATAGTCACTGCTATGTTAGATAAGTTTTTAACACTGGCAGGAAGGACATGGCTGTGAATCTTCATGCTTTAGGACATAAGTAAATGTCTCACTGACAGAGGGGACCAGAAAGAAACTTTCCTGATGAGAAAGATTTCATAGTTGTCCTCTGTAGGATTTCTTAAATGTTCCACTGTCAGAGAAAGGACATTGGATACAGCACCCTCAGGGCTGATCCAATCGGGGTCTTTCTTTCCTATGTGGCTTGTATGTGATGGATAGGGTTAAACCACTGTCCATCTCTTTTGGACCACACCGAGGACACAGATACTGAGAATCTCCTCATCTTTGTGCATGTGACAGTTTCATTACTCCCCTTTATGTCCCTTCTCTGAGCACAAGGAACAGAAGTTGAGTCCTTCCAACCTGAAGCAGTGAATATTCCTGGCTCATTCACTCTCCTTGCATTTGCCTTCGGCTTGCCAGTGTTTCCAGCCCAAAGGAAGCAATCATAACCATGCAAACAAGACAGGAAAGGACTTCTCCTGATCCAGACAACATCTCCCAGTCCAAATACAGGAAATCCTCATGAAGCATGAGAGTGTAAACATGGGGACTGCACGCACCAGTGGCTGTCACTCTGACTGCACCAGTCAGCAGGAGATGCTACCATGAATATTTTTGTAGCTCAAGTGATCAAAAATATTGTCGCCACCCTCCCCTGCCCCTGAGCCTGCTCTCACCTCCACAGCTATCAGTGTATTCAGGAAGGTAGTTTACATGCGTGAATGAAGAATATTCCATTTGGGAATATAAGCAGGGAGAGAATTGGAAAAGCCAGTGGGAATAGCAATGCTGTAATGGCCAAAACACTGCAAGAAAGAGAGTTGTAGGTAACAGTCACCTGGGATTATCCACCATGCTTTTGGGCACCTATAGAAAGTATAGAGCCAGAGGCTTATTTTACTTTCTGGAAATAGAAGGACTTGCTGAAGAGAAAGGAAGTGGGGGAGAGAGTGTGTTGCATACTGGTTACACTGTTGCCTATTGATCTGCTATGTCTGACAGAGCGGACCTGACAACATGACTGGTCATCTGCCTTTCTTTTCACAACCAGCTCCAGGGTCATAGTCAACTTAGGAATGGGTGGCCGACCAGGGAATGTGAGCTGAGAGATGAAGTTAGGGGATTCCAGTCCCACTGGTGCTGCCAATTCAGTCTCTACTGACTGTCCAATGTTTTCCCAACATCTGGTAGCTGATCCAGGAAGAGTGGGCTTGGGTTCCAGGTCCAGACATGCAGGATGGCTGCGCCTATAGAACAGAAGGGCTCTGCTGTGAGGACAAGGAAAACCAGAGCCAAAAAAAAAGAGTTGTGGCCTTCCCCAAAGGGGAAGGGGCTCCAAAGAGTTGGTACGCACTCTATAAAGTCAGATAAATTTGCTTCCCATGTTTCTTTCAGAAGGGGACTGCCTCTTGCATAGACAATGCAACAAATGTAAGCAGAGCTGTGCGTTAAGCATCTGTCATGCAGGGTAATTACAGCATACTCAGTGAAATAATTTTGTACTGTTATTGCCCAGAGCACTATTTCTAACAGCTGCGTAGTGTTGGTAGGCCCAGCCCCAAGCAATTGGAGTGGCACGCGCAAGCTGACACTGATCCCGAAGTAGCCCCAAAAGGCATGAGCATCATACCTGTGCTGTCAAGTCAGAGTTCCCTTAGAAGATTACAGTACCCTGCCATAGCAGCTGAACTGTACTGGCCATTGAGCTGGAGCAACAAAGTTAAGGCTGCATTTTTGCCCAGACCACTTTCCCTAGAGTAGGGATTATATGAGAATTAAACCTGATATTCTCCTGCAGACTCAAGTCCAAGTCTGGGAAACACATATAGGGGCAGGGAGTGTTTGCTCCTCTGCTCAGATGTGTTGTCAGAGTCATGATCTCCATCCTTATTAACAAGGGGAAGAGGAACTTGTCATCAATGGAAAAAAAAAAATGAGAGAAAGTATTTAATTTTTAATTCTGACTAGTAATTTTGAGCCAAATGCTGTTGTGGTCATCTTGTTCAGGAATAACGTTTCTAAGCCTCTTGTTTTTAATGCATCTCCTGGTATTTGTATCGTCTGTAAATCCCAAGCCCCCAGAATCAAGTGATTACGTAAGAATTTCAGCTTTAGTTTAAGTTCTCATACTAACAGAGAAAAGCTTGAAAACATGACCCAAAAGCTCCTCAAAAGCTCAGAAAGCAGCAAAGGAAAAGAACCCAACATTTTGCATTATTTTTAAAACCTCATAACTTTTAAACCAATCTCATGATTTCTGTTAGACATCACCTGAATTTTGATCTATTGGCAATACTGCAATAGTGACACTACACAACAGAAAAGATAATAACTCTGTTCCCAAACAACTTTATCAGGCATGAATACTTTAAAATGTAATGGAAATTAAACCATTATATTGGCACGAAGAAGTTTTTTTTTACATTTGTCAAGTATTTGTAATAACAGCAAGCAACTGGTTCACAGTCCCAACCAGGCAGCTCTGGATGCTGTTGGTTTCTCAAATCCAGTGGTAATCATAGCATCAAATTCAAAAGTACTTATTTTTAGTTAAGTACGTTTAAGTATTTAATACTTAAGTACGTTTAAGTATTTTTAGTTAAGTTAAGTTAAAGCCCTTAAAAGAATGATACACTGATATTTTTTCAAGGCAGTAAATGCATCCTTTTAACCTGCAAGTTTTAGATGCTCTTGGCTGAGTAAATGGGTAATGCTTCCTTTTAATAAGTCTACTGAATACTACGGTAGCGTTATTTTTGCTAGTCATCTAAGTGGCCATTTTGGCACTTGTAAGTGTTCCTGGCTGACTCATAGCCAACTACATATGCATCCAGGCTGAGGGCAAGTTCCTTTTTCTTCCCCCAAACAGCTGAGTGACTAGGGTACTCACTTGGGAAGAAAAGGTCTGGACTTTGGTTCCCTTCTTCACTCCAAAAAGGTTTGAACGTGGGTCATTATGACTTCCCAGCACTACACTCTGACAACAGAGCCACACGGTTCAGCCATCATGCAGCTCCTTTTCTAACACTCCTTTTGAAGGTGGCCCACTGGGCAGCCCTGAGAAAGAGGTATATGGGAGATACATGGGGCCAGGAAGAAAGAAGCAAGCCAGAGGGTGTGTAAGTCAAGGAAGTGGTTGCTAGCTGGAGTGGAGAGTCCTGCCTCCCAGTGAGGCAGAAGTTTCCTTTTGCTTTGTCCTCCATCCATTTTTTCCCAATAACTATATTGGTGGATCTGTTTCCAAAGGACAGCCAGAGAACATAGTGAATAATGTCTGACCTGAGTTGTGGTGGTTGCTGTGCTGTGCTGTGCTGTGCTGCGCTGTGCTGGAAAGTCAGAGACACTGAGGTTCAAGCTGCTTCTGGGTAAAGGGGCCCCAGAACCTCCAGCTTCTCAAGTGAGTACCATAACCATTAAGACAGCGGCAGGCAATTATTTCAGGTGGAGGGCCGCTTACTGAGTTTTGGCAAGCCATCAAGGGCTGCATGACAGGCAGCTGGGGGCAGATAACTATTAATTTTCTAAATTTTTTAGGGGCCCTGCAGGCCAGATAGAATGGCCTGGCTGGTTGCATCTGGCCCATGGGCCACATTTTGCCCACCCCTTCACTAAGCTATGGAGCAAAATGGGGACAGTCCCACCTCCTCTTCTGTTCCTCAGTCTAAGTTTGATAGTCATGGGTTTGGGCCACAATGTCCATTTTCAGGTATCCAAGATGACTAAACATCCACAAAGGGGTGTTTATAATTGCTATGGACACTATTGAAGATGCTTAGTCTATGTAACTATGTAGTTAAGCATAGACGTCCACTCATGCTACATGCCCAGGAATAGAATTCCTCTGGGTGCATGAGGGCCAAATCTTCCCTGTAGATGACTACAAAATGACAACTTAGATGACCAGGAAAGAACAACTTCAGTGTCTGTACTGGGTCAGTAAGAATCCTACTGATTCCAGTGGGAATTATTTCAGATCCTTCATGTGCTACATGTATTTTCTCTTTTATGACCTTTTTCCCAGTGTTGTGCATGGTAGTTTTGCCATTGGCTTCAGTGGGAGCACCATCAGAAAGGGAAAAGAACATGTATGAGAGAGCAAGAAGTTCATGGTCAGCAATTGGGATTCTGGCTCTGGCCCTGCCACAAACTCCCTGTGTAAGCTGGGAACGTCATTTCATTTCTCTGTGTCTTGGTCCCTCCATTTGTAAAGTGGAGATGACACCACGACCTTGCTCTCCCCTTTTGTCTGTCTTCTCTCTCTTTGGTCAGGGGCATCTCTTCCAAGGGTTTTTTCCCACCTTGGGTCCCATGGGGCTCCTGTCTTAGTTGGGTCCTTTCAACATCACCTGATGGAATCACAAGTAAATTCAATGACACTGAGAGCAACATTATCTGTAGAGAAGAGAAAGCAACCAGGTGATAAGGGTCCGTCTTGCTCAAATTCTAACCCCATCAGGCAAAAATTTCACTGTGAGAAAATAAGGGTACACACACACACACACACACACACACACACACACAAAGAAATGAAAAACTTTTAGCATGTTTTTTTTTCCATGGCATTTCTTTCATGATAGGCCAAACTTTCCTGCTCCTCCGCAGCTGCCCTGAATGGTCTGACAGGAGGGAGGCTGGAAGCTGACAGTACTTAGGAGAGGAAAAGGGAGAAAAAAAAGAGAGCGAGCGGCTAGCTCCAAACCCCCACTTGAAGCTTATAATTAATAAATGAAATGCCCTGGGACTCCACTAAAGCTTCCTCAGATGACATATCTGTCGTGGGCTCGGCAAAGCATTAAATGGCCATTTTCTGACAGAATGACTTCACTGCCTTGGAGCTTCCTTGACTTTATGTGGAATATTTCTCCCCTCCTCCTCTTTTTTTATCTTCTCTCTCTCTCTTTTTCTCTCTCTTTCTCTCTCTCTCTCTCCCTGGTTGACGGCTCTAGTTCATTTCTGCCTATTTAATTGGGCCCCGGATGAATTTACTCGACAGGGCCATTCATCATGTGGCAGCCGCTGGCGGACGAGCCCAGGGGGAGTGGGGCTGACAGCTCCGTCAGCCTCGGATGCTGCCTGACTCTGGAAGTTCACATATTTGGGCATTAGTGCAGCTATTAGTTTAACAAGCTTCGTTTATCCTTGTCACTACCACTTCAGCTTCCCATGTAATCATTTGAAATGTAGATTACTGCTAGACAAATGGGACAGAGCACGAGTATGCAGGAGGGAAAAAAAGTGACATGGATTGCTTGTTACGAGCTGTTTTTTTTTTCCTTCCTCCCCTCTTTTAATCCCTTCCAATGTGAGCATTTTGATTAACTTAATATTCACATTATTTCTATGGTAAGTGGTTTGTCACCTGTGTACAGCCCCCTTTTAGAAAATAGTTGGCAGGGATGTATTGACCCTAAGTAAATGTTTAAAGCAATTATAGAAGCGTCCAGGAGACCAGAGGTATGTGTGCCCTGAGAATGGTCTCCTTTTAGATCTTTTTTTACCTTTCAGAATAAGTATATTTAAAATAGCGTACATTGTCAAAGAGCGGCAGGTACCACTTTGACTTTAACATGGATGTGCTACGTAGCCTCTTCACATACATGGATATGCTGTGTAATCTCACGTGTGCTCTCCTGATAGGATAGCCAAACCTCCCAATTCCAAGTAATTGATTTCCATAGAGTTTTTGTAAAACTCGTCCTTGCCACTTTCCCTGAAGAAAGGAAATGAAAATGTGCTTCAGAAATTCAGTCCAGTACTTTCCCCCGTCATCATAGTCTCATATTTCCTTAGGCCAGGTGTACCACAGAAGTCTTATCAAAAAAGATCTGCTTCTCCCCAATGAAAGCTGTCTATGGTAATAGATTGGGAGTAGATTACAAATTTCATGTGTTTATCCAGGGCTGGGTTCCCTCCCCAGTGAGATCCCCCTCATTTTAAACTGCAAGAAACTCCTAAGCATGAAATGAAGGGAGTTGTAAAATATTGCTATGTAGTATGAGTCTGAGCTGCAATCTATAGCCAACCTTCCACCAAGTGCCTAGATGTGTCGATCCAGCACTTGACTTGTGCGTGTCTTGACTTTGAAGATTCATGGGTTGGCCAGAAGAGACCATTAAGATCAACTAGTCTCACTGGTAGTATGACAAAAAAATGTCACCTGGTGATTCCTGCCTCCTGTCCAAGGCCTCTGGTTGAGAGACAGTATGCCTTTTCAAAAAGAGAGCTATACATCTCTACATAACAGTGGGCTATTAACTACTCCACTGTTAAAAACGTGCACTTTCCCTCAAGCTGAATTTGAAGCTTCCAGCCATCACACTCCCCTTTGCCTTTGCTAAATTAAAGAGCCCTCTTCTATCAAGTCTTAGTGCAAGCATCTGGAAGCATGTTTAGTTCATCTCTCAACCTCCTCTTGGTTAAATGAAATAGATTGAGTTTTGTGAGTCATCTTTCTGAACCTTAAATCTGTCATGCATCCTGTTTTAATTCTTTCCAGCTTGTTAGCACTCTTTTAAAATGGCAAAATGGCAGAGAATAGTGTATTCTAGTTTTCACTAATGCCATATGCATTAGTATTCTCACTAATGCCATATGCAGAGGTGACACCCCTTCCCTATTGTCTTTTGTTATTCCCCTGCTTATACATGCAAAGATTACATTTTGATCTTTTAGCCACAGCATGGAAAGCTTATGTTCTGTTGGCTTTTCCCATGATTTCCAAAGTCTTTTTCTGATGTACTGTTTTTCAAAAACACACAATCCCCATCCTATATACTTTACCCTTGTTCTCAGCTGGTAGATGTGTCCTCTTGCATTTATCTGCGGTAACGGCACATTGTTCAAGTGAGTCCAGAGAGTAATCTAGAACACTTAACAACTAAACTGTTCTCGTCATTCGCCGTTTCAACAGGCTATGACACCTACAAACTTTATTAGTGATGGGTTTTGTATTCTCTTCTAGATCACTGACCAAGTATTACAACTGAATGAAATTCTATTTCTATACTTTGGGAGATTTTGATTTTTGAACATATTTTGATCCCTAATCAGGATGAAATTGAGAAATGTAATAAAACAAAATATTCAAAAAAACAATCTCCATCTGTAAACATTAAAATGTGTAAAAGCAAAATATATAGACATGCCTGAATCAAAATGTTGCATTTCATTTGAACGATCCAAAATGTTTCTCAAAGCAATCCCTCAGCACTGAGTGGGTAAGAGGCTGCACACCTTGGGCACTAGGCCACAAAATGATACTCTCACTAGAGAAGTTGTCATTATCCCAGTAAAAAATTCCAACAAAATGGCCTTTCCATGCATGGTTTTTGCTGTGAAATGTTGAAATTGAAATTGCTTGACTTGTTTTTAGGCATTCATAGATTTCATAGATTTTCAGGGTCGAAGGAACCTCAACAGATCATCGCGTCTGACCCCTTGCCCTGGGCAGGAAAGAATGCTAGGGTCAGATGACCCCAGCAAGGTGTTTGTCCAGTCTCTTCTTAAAGATCCCCAAGGACCTCCCTTGGAAGCCCATTCCAGATTCTGGTAACCCTTACTGTAAAGGAGTTCTTCCTAATGTCTAGTCTAAATCTGCTCTCTGTCAGTTTGTGGCCGTTGTTTCTAGTTACTCCAAGGGGCACCCTGGTAAACAGAGTATCTCCTATTCCTTGCTGCCCCCCTCCTCCCACCCCCCTGATAAATTTGTAGACAGCCACCAAATCCCCTCTCAGCTTTCTCTTACAGAGGCTGAAGAGATCTAGGTCCCTCAACCTCTCCCCATAGGACCTATCCTGCAGGTCCCTAATCATAAAAGTGGCCCTTCTCTGGACCCTGTCAAGGTTATCCACATCCCTCTTGAAGCGTGACACCCAAAACTGAATGCAGTACTCCAGCTGCGGTCTCACCAGTGCCACATAGAGAGGAAGCATCACCTCCTTAGACCTGTTCATGATGCACCAAAATCATTCAGTAGATTATGAAAAGGCAATTTCTTACTATCCAGTCTATCTTCTGTTATCCAAAATAAATGAACATTTGTTACAACCCAGGCAGAATGGAAGAGAAATAAGCTAAGTTGGTTTTGGTAAAGAACCTGCCTGTGGTACTCAGATTTCACCAGGACCCCTTACTGACCAGATCAACCAGGACATGTTCTCTGCCCTCCACAGATGAAACAGGGAAGCAAATTTCATCCAGTAAAAACCAGAGGTGGTCAAAAGTCAGAATTTGTGTTTGGTGGAAAACTCCAGTCTTGATTTTTTTTTCTATTTTAGAATGCAAAGTAAATTTAGAAATTCTCCCAAGGAAGGGGAAATCAAAGGGAATCCTGTGTAAAAAATAAAGTTAGGTCTGTGAGCCAAAGGCTCTCACTCAACTGTGGTATTCAGGTCTTCTTGCCTTCTGTCTCCCCTAAGCTGACAGGAAAGCTGAGAGTCTAGAACTCCTGAGAGTCACAGCTGAGCTGGGAGGAAATGCTGCTGGCAGGAAATCAGGCAGGATTCTATCAGAATCCCACTTCTGTTTTGTTGGGAGTTCATAGAAATTAATATATTTCTGAAAAATATTTCAATTTTGGCAAATAGGTATTTGCAGTGGAAGCCTGTTTGACTGGAAAATTCTCAGTCTTCTTGAGTGGTAAATTTTAAGGACAATGTGCTGGTGAATCTGTTCCAGCAACCCCTACACTGCAACCTGGGATTTGGCAAATGTTCCAGGAGGGACCAGCTTCATTGCTACAGCTAGGCCTTCCCATATTCTACCCCTGCAAACATTATCATCCTACCCCTATTCCACAGAACAGCATTCCCAAGCATTGCAATGCCAGTCATACTCCCTGCAACAAAACCCTAAGCTGTCAGGGTGCTCACAGACATAAACCCTGGATTTGTGTAATCCTATTACTGTGGGAGACGTGGTTGACGACATATACTTGGATTTTAAAAAAGCCTTTGATATGGTCTCCCATGATGCTCTTTTAAAAAAAACTGGTGGATTGTGGGATGGCAGAGTCCATGGTCAGGTGGGTTGGGAACTGGCTAACAGGGCCATGCAAAATTTTGCTGACAGTTTCTCAACGAATTTCGAGGTCGAAACAGCAAAATCAAAACAAAGCAAAGGCCCTCGAAATAGCCTTGAAACAAAATGAGGCTGGTCGAAATGTTTTGAAAGTTAAAACATTTCAACCATAGCCTGGGGACGGGAAGTCAGTCCAGCTGGGCTGACTTCCCATGCCCAGTGCAAGATCTGGTAGGGGTCAAGAGGCAGCCCAGCTGGGCTTCTTCCCGGTCCTCCATGCTAGATCGTGCCGGGGCAGAAGGCAGCCCAGCTGGGCTGCTTTCCCGTCCCCCACGCTAGATCATGCCAGGGGCAGTGAAGCAGCCCAGGATCTAGTGCGGGAGATGGGAAAGTAGCCCAGCTGGGCTGCCTCTTGCCCCCAGTGTGATCTAGTGTGGAGGAACAGGAAGCAGCCTAGCTGGGCTGTCTTCTGCCCCGGCGTGATCTAGCATGGGGGACGGGGATCTAGTGCAGGGGACAGGGAAGCAGCTCAGCTGGGTTGCCTCCTGCTCCCAGTGTGATCTAGCGCAGGGGACGGGGAAAGCATCCCAGCTGAGCTGCCTCGCCACCCCCAGCATGATCTAGCACAGGGGATGGGGAAGCAGCCCAGGACCTAGTGTGGGGGATTGGGAAAGCAGCCCAGCTGGGATGCCTCTCACCCCGGTGTGATCTAGCACTGGGGACGGGAAATCAGCCCAGCTGGTCTGACTTCCCATCCCCAGCAAAACTTGAAACAGCATCAAAACAGCCTTTCTGTTTCAATGGAATGGAATGGAACAGCTGTTTTGACTCGAAATTAAATTCAAAATGAAACACTGTTCTGTCGAACCATCGAAACTCAAGGCGAAAGGGAATGGTGCTGTTTTGCACAGCCCTACTGGCTAGGGGGTGAAACCCAAAAAGTGTTAGTGGACGGGTCTGTATCATCTTGGTGGGAGGTGGCCAGTGGTGTCCCGCAGGGGGCAGCTCTGGGCCTCGTGCTGCTCAACATCTTTATCAATGTGCAGCTCTTGGCCTCGTGCTGCTCAACATCTTTATCAATGATTTAGATAAGGATGTGCAAAACACACTGGCCAAGTTTGAAGATGATACTAAGTTATGGGGGAAAACGGTCATGCTAGGGGATAGGATGCCGATGCAAATAGACCTGGACAAGCTGGAAAGGTGGGCAAACCAGAACCAGATGCAGCTTAATAAGGATAAATGTGGACTGCTTTATCTGAGGAAAACTAATCAGCGACATGAATACAGGTTAGGAGGAGATGTCCTGACCAGTATGATGGCTGAAAGGGAACTCAGAGTTATGGTTGATCACAGATAAACATGAGCCACCAATGAGATGCTGTAGTCAACAGCGTTAATAGCATACTGGGATGCATTAGCTGATGCGTCATGAACAGGGCTAAGGAAGTGATACTTCATCTCTACTCAGCGCTGGCAAGACCCCAGCTGGAGTACTGTGTCCAGTTCTGAGTGCTGCACTTCAAAAAAGATGTGGAGAATCTTGAAAGGGTCCAGAGAAGGGCCACAAGAATGATTAAGGGCCTGGATGACAAACCTTATGAGGAAAGACTAAGGGATCTGGGACGGTTCAGCCTGGGGAAGAGAAGACTGAAGGGGCACTTGGTAGTCATCTACAAGTATGTAAGCAGCGTTCCCTCTAAGCGGTGCGGCATGTGCGACTGTGCAGGTATACTCAAGCCATGCTGCCAGACATGCTTGCGCAGCCACGCACACTATGCAGTTTAGAGGGAACAGTGTATGTAAGGGGTGAATATCAGGAGCTGGGAGAAAAACTGTTCATTAGGGCACCCCGGGGGAGGACAAGGAACAATGGCCATAAACTGTTAGAAGATAGTTTCAGATTAGAAGATAGTTCCAGATTGTATGTAAGGAAGAACTTCTTTATTGTAAGGGTGACCAGAATCTGGAATAGATTACCCAAGGAGGTGGTGCAGTCCCCAACCTTGGAAGTCATCAAGCAGAGGCTGGATAGACACCTTGCTTGGGTCATTTGATCTCAGCAATATTCTTACCCGGGGGGTGGGCGGGGGGGTGGTAAACTCAGAGTTTCATAGTTTTAGGATCGGAAGGGACCTACGGGAGTGCTAAGTGGAGAGTGGGCGGTGGGGTGGTAAACTCATAGTTTCATAGTTTTAGGATCGGAAGGGACCTAATAGATCTTCTAGCCCGACCCCCCGCCAGGGCGGGAGAACAACAAAAAAACCCCCAGCACCACCTCCCTTGGAAGTTGGTTCCAGCTCCTAGCCGCCCTGACTGTGAAGTAGTTTTTTCGGATGTCCAATCTGTACCTCCTCTCCATCAACTTGTGCCCATTACTCCTTGTTATGCCAGCAGGGGCTAGGAGAAACAGCGTCTCCCCCAAACCCTTCTGGTTCCCCCTAGTGAGTTTATAGACGGTCACCAGGTCCCCCCTCAGCCTTCTCTTGTGGAGGCTGAATAGGTTCAAGTCCCGCAGTCTCTCACTGTAGGGTCTGCCCTGTTGTCCCCGGATCATGCGGGTGGCCCTCCTCTGGACCCTCTCCATGTTGTCCACATCCCTCCTGAAATGGGGCGCACAGAACTGGACACAATACTCCAGCTGCGGCCTGACCAGCGTCGCATAGAGGGGGAGGATCACCTCCCTGGCTCTACTCGAGATGCACCTGTGGATGCACGACAAGGTCCGGTTAGCCCTGCCAACCATGACCTCGCATTGTCGGCCCATGTTCATCTTGGAGTCAATAATGACACCAAGATCCCTTTCCGCCTCCGTGCTCTCAAGTAGGGAGCTCCCCATCTTATAAGTGTGCTGCTGGTTCCTACTACCCAAGTGCAGCACCCTGCACTTGTCCGTATTGAAACGCATCCTGTTCCTGTCTGCCCACCCCTGTAACCTATCCAGATCCTTCTGCAATCTCTCTCTCCCTGCTAGCGTGCTCACCTCCCCCCAAATTTTGGTGTCATCAGCGAATTTAAACAGGTTGCTCTCCACCCCAACATCAAGATCGCTGATGAAGACATTGAACAGCGCAGGGCCCAGGACCGAGCCCTGAGGGACTCCACTACCCACCTCCCCCCAAGTCGAATATGATCCATCCACCACCACCCTCTGAGTGCGACCCTTCAGCCAATCTGCAATCCATCTGACCGTGTAGGCATCTATGCCACAGTCGCCTAGTTTATTAATTAGGATGGGGTGAGAGACGGTGTCAAAGGCCTTGCTGAAGTCCAGAAAGACTACATCCACCGCGACACCTGCATCCATGGCCTTTGTGACCTGATCATAAAAGGCAATCAGGTTGGTCTGACATGATCTCCCCCTAATAAATCCATGCTGATTGCCCCTGAGCATCATCTCGGATGCCGGCCCATCACAAATGTGCTCCTTGATGATCTTCTCAAAGAGCTTCCCCAGGATTGAGGTAAGACTGACGGGCCTATAATTGCCCGGGTCCTCCCTTTTCCCTTTTTTGAAGATGGGGACCACATTAGCTACCTTCCAATCGTCTGGCACCTGGCCCAAGCACCACGATCGCTCGTAGAGCCGTGCCAGGGGCCCTGCAATAACCCCAGCCAGCTCCCTCAGCACCCTGGGGTGGAGAGCATCCGGACCCGCTGACTTGAACGCGTCCAGCCCCTCCAGAAGCTCTCTAACCCGGTCCTCCCCAACCTGAGGTCTGAAGGCGATCCCCTCGCGTCCGGCTTCTATCACAGCAGGGAAGTCCCGGTCCCTGCACAAGAAAACGGAGGTGAAGAATTGGTTAAAGAGGTCCGCTTTATCCTCTGACGCAACCACCAGATTGCCCCGCATATCCTGCAGGGGCCCCACATTACCCGGCGCCTTCTTCATCCTCCCAATATATTTGAAAAAGGACTTTTTGTTATCCTTAATCCTGGACGCTAATCCGAGCTCTATCTCCGCCTTGGCCTTCCTAACAGCCCGCCTGCAGGCCCGAGCAGAGGAGGTATACTCCTCTTTGGAGATTACACCCCCCTTCCACCGGGCGTACGCCACCCTTTTGGCAAGCAGGCATTCCCGGACACCCTTGGTGAGCCAGGGGGGCTTCCGGACACTCCTGCCCGCCTTGCTTCTTGTCGGGATGGACACCCCTTGGGCCCCGAGTATCGTTTCCTTAAGGAACGACCACTCCTCTTGGATGCTGAGTTCCTCTGCCCTCAAGGACCCCAGTTCCTCTCCCACTAATCTCCTCATCTCACTGAAGTTGGCCCTCCTGAAGTCTAGGGCTACCACCTTGCTGCGGGCCCTTGACACTCTACGCTGGATGATTTAACTCTGCTAAATAGGTATGGCCAGGTTATTAATTTGCCCCAGAATTATGATTCAAAAAGTGATCAACTGCTTTGACAATAGAGCATGGTAAAACACAACTAACAAAATTCTTGCCCCACATTCAGACTACCACCTAGCCTGTATGACAATTCCTGTGAAAATCTCCTGGGGTCTGTCTCCCTCCAACCACAACTAGCTCCCTCCACCAGTAACCTGCATTCCCCTTCCTCGCACAGAGAGACCCTCTGTAGCCACCTCTTAATGGTCTCTGCCTCCAGAACATTTTACACAGCCTCCCCCCACCTACCTTCAGGGGAGCCAGGGAATCCGCTAGCTCAGAGGTGCTCAACCCCCAGCCTGTGGGCCAGATCCAGCCCCTAGCACCATAGGTGCCAAGTACATAGGGGCCTGATCAAGAAGAGAGCTATCACCAGAAATGCATAAAACTTTCCACATATCCACCATCTTAGCCCACTCCCCCCCCCCCCCCCGGGTGAAAATTAAAGTTTGCACCTATACCTGGTACCATGTCATCCAGCCTGCTGGGCCAAAAGGTGGAGCACTACTGCTCTAGTATGTATCTGGTATGGGGAATGTCACAGATCCACAGGCAGAGTTCTCCAGCCAAGTGCCTGCTAAATAGAGTTCATGTTTTACTCAGCTTAGCCAAGCAGAACAGGTTTCTTGGGCACAGATAATCTTTGCTCTACATGGTGTCATAAAGGCCATGAGTTAATCAAAATACTAGGCTCACCTACTAGAGAAAGGCTCCTCATTCAGGTCCTTAGCACATATACAGCAGGTGAAGCCATAAAAGAACTGAATATGTTGGGACTGCCATCAGGCTGGAATTACATCTCTTTCTTACCTCTCTGCTACCTGACTCTGCTCCAACTAGTTCCTTCCCTGACAACCCCTTTGCTTAAGCCTCACACCATCTACCATCCAACCTTCTTTACTCCATTCCCTTGCCTCTGCCTTTAGCCAGTTCCCACCTGAAAGAGGGAGCCAGGGACTCCTGTTACATTAAGAAGAGAGTGCAGCAGGTGAGGTCTGCTGACTGGGGCAGGCATCTGAGCAAAGGATGGGAGTTACCACTGACAGTGACTATCTTGGGGCTAGCTGTACATGGGGCAGAGCTCCAAGCAGCCAAGGGAGAAAGGCTGCAGAGCAGCTGGGTTGGCTGGTCAGCTGGGCAGGCTGATTATTAGGCAAAGGGGACACTTCTGTGTGTGGCTAGTAAGCCACCTGACTGGAAGGGTAGAGGTCATGGATGGGGTACCTGGGAGGCACCCTGCAGTAGTTGAAAGGCTACGGCCCAAAGAAAGCCCTGCAAAAGGCTGGGATCCTGTGGGCCGTATGGGAGATTAGATGGAGATAGCAGCCCTACCAGAGGCTGGAGATAGCAGTCAGGGACTCAAGTAGTTGAACCCATCATAGGGCCAGAGGCCCACAGCATAAGAAAGATGGTGCCAGGGAGGCCAGTGAAGGGAATTGAAGTTACATCCATGAGGCATGGGTATGGTTATGGGAGTGTCTGGGGGTGATGATTACTGCCCCTAAGACACAGATAGGGCCAGAAAAACCACAATTTAGGGCCCAAAGCAAGATCAGTGCCAGCCAGGTATAAGGAGTACTAGTGTTCTGGTTAAGCAGAAACTTGAGGTAGCCTAAAGTTTACTCTAGGACCCTGGGGCAGCCTCCCTAAATACTGTAATATCCATCAAGGTGTGGCAGATTAGGCAGAAAAAGGGACGGTACCCTGATGACTTGGAGTGGGGAAGAAATAGTTTGGCCACCAGGGGTTGTGATAGCCACCCTTGGCTCTGTCCTGTCACACCACACAACACCTGATCCTCCAAAACCAAAAGCATACCACCAAAACACATTGTTTGCCAAAACTGCCTGGCTCTTTCTGCTCACTGTTCCATTACTGTTCCTCATGTTTGAACTAACAACTCTTCAGGGCCTGGGCTGTTCATTTTTTTGTGTAGTACCCCCATTTTGGGGTACCCTCAAAGCCCAGGATGCCGTTGCCTATCATCCCTGTTTCCCCTCAGTCTTAGAGACTCACCTTGGACCCTAGGATATTGGTGTCTGGAGTTTCCAGCTAGTCAGAAGAGGTCAAAGGTCTGACCTGAGCCTAGTGGCCCATTGGGCCAATGTGGTTAAGGCACCCTATTTTCTGTAGCCAAAATCCCACCAGGCAGGGATGTGACTATGATCACATGCAACTGTCATTGACTCGCAAGCCTGAAAGACCTGGTACACATTTCCCATTAAGTCAACTAGATGGTGGCCTTCAGCACACATCTGGAATAAGTCTTAACTTCACATTGCCAACAAGAATGCCTTACCACCATATCCTTCCCCAACCTTTTGCTCAAATGAATAAAATAAAAGGCAACTGTATGATCTCCAGTATATAGCAAGGGATCAAGGGCCAGCAGATGAATATATACAGACATTTCATTTAGGAGAGGATTAGAGTAAAATATATCAGAGAAGGCATATGGGACAAAAAGAAATGACAGGGCTATCAGGGAAAATAACTGCTTCTCTGGGAGCACTCAAAACATCATCGCTGTATATTAGCAAGGATGTCCCCAAAGCCTCCCCACAGGCCTTTGCTGGTGGATGGAGTTGGAGCTTAATGAGAGCTCCCTGAATCTCTCACTAGAAAGCTAATTCTTCTGGATGCAAGGGACCCTAACAGGCTCAGATGTCTCAATTTCTTGTGGTCAGCTCCACCAACAGTTTTAACCTACCCTGATGAAAGGAGACCCATGTTTAAAATGTTGACAAATTATTATGATTACATATTTTAAACTGGTTTTACTTGTAACACAAATGTTCAAAATGAATTCAGGCCAGGTACACATTCAAACGATTTGCCAGAGTGCGGCAAAATCTTGTTACTAGAGCAGAGTAGAGAGAGCTTTTCAGTGACCAGTTCTTTAATTTTCTGAAGTGCAGCCTCCTTTCCTAAATACATGGGAGCAAGATCATTGCTAGTTCTCCCTCTGGGATGTTTGATATTTGTTGGGGAAATCACCCATGCCACAGAGTCTGCAAACAACCAGCTGGGGAACTGCCACTGAGTTCTTGCAAAAGAAACGGTGTCCACACACAGCTGCTGCTCATGTCTCAGCCAGGCCAGGACCTGATGTAAATGAGTTATTGTGGGATCACCACTCAAAAGCATTGTTTCAGGTACTCCACATCTCACCTGCTTTCTGCAGAATCTGTGCTCTCTCAGCCACAGAACAACTTTGGACAATATATTTCACTGGCTGCTGAAGACCCCTTTTCCAACTAGAAAGGGATCTTTGTGGGAACAGCCACATCTGTCAGGTGACCAAAAAAAATCTAACCAGATTCTCTTATAGGTTCTACCAAAAATGGTTGGTAAAAAAAAGAAATCCAGCATAGCACTATTCCCCCAAAACAGGCGGTAAAGAAACTCCAGGTGTCTTTGGTCTGGATCATCCATAGCACAATTCAGGAGCTTTGTAGTAACTGGTGATACTGCTGAAAACACATTTTCTTCCCTACCCCCTACCCTACTATGGTCTCCAGAAGACAAATGACTGCCACTGCTGCCACTTCCATTGCCTCTCACCGCTGACAAACGGTATACCATCTGTATGAAGTGTTTTAAAAGTGACATGCTAGCAGCATGTCCCCTGCCCACAATCAGGGAACTGGGGCCAGGAGCTCCCTGCTGCTGGGGCAGGGAGACATTGTCCCTGGGGACAGGGATCAATGTTCCAGCCCCTGCCAGGATACAGCTATCTCCTGGCCTGGTGCTCCTTGCCAGCCCCTGGGCTAGCACCCGGGGGATCCCAGAGCTCCCCCTGGCTGCTGCAAAGGGCCAGTGCAGGGGAAGTTGGGGTGGGAACAGAAATCTGCTCCTGAGACCCTGCACATGTAGACACCAGCCCGGGAGCATTTACTTGCAAGGAGTTTACTCACGAGTAAAGTGCTCCCAAATCAAATGCACATGTAGACACACCCAGTGACATCAAGATTTAGAATTATTTTTTAGAATGATGTCACTGATCCAATCTAGCCATGGAAGGAGTAGGTATTATTGTTCTTATTGATATTAATCATGAGTGATTGATTAAGTATTAATTATCTATTAATTAACCAGGAGCACCATTATATGCTGTTTATCTTGCAATCCAGGTTCCTTAAAAGAAAACATTTGCTACAATTTAATGAAGCATCATTCTGGAAAAGACAGTAGTATGAACTAAGCTCTGTGGCTGCGTGTAGACAAAATGAGGGACACGTGTGCACAACACTTTAAAGCAGGTTAAATGCTTTTGCACCGCTTTAATGAGGTTGGTGTTTGCATGCGTTGGCAGCTTATTGTGCAATAACTCCAGCCACTGCAGCAAATTCCGCAGTGTAATGCGTCTTAAATGACTTGGGGCACAGCAAACTAAAACTCCTCCAAGGAGTTTTAGTTTGCTGCCCTACAGCTGCGGAGCAAAGCACCAGGCTCTGTGCAGCAAAGGGGCTCTGCAGGAAGCCCTGCAGGCAGCCTGGCAGCAGCCTCGAAGCCAGGCTCCACCCAAGAAAACAAAAGGTGGCCATCTTTTTTTTTTTTTCCTGGAACCTGCCTACCTGCCTGAGCTGTGCAGAGGCCTGATGCTTCCCTCCGCCTCTGTGGTGCCCCCCAGGTGAGCTTGAGTAGGGTGCTGCCAGGGGGGGGCACCGCTGCTGCAGAGGGAAACGCCAGCCCCCCTTGCAGCCCAGGGACTGCTCAGCCTGCTGGCAGTTCGCCCTCCCCTCCCCGCCACTGGCAGGCAAGTGGGTGTGAACATGACACGGGGGTTTAAAGGGCCCTAAATTGAAGCAGTGTTTTTAAAAACCCACCACTTCAATTTTTGGCCCCCGTTTTGTCTACACACCCCCTATGAAAACAGGAAATGGCCCTGATGCTAAACACTATTTCCCTTTCCTGACATTTCATGAAGTCATTTATTTCCGTGGTATTGACCCTTCCTGTCCCACCAACAGTGCTAAGAAAATTTGTTTCACCACTCTGACCATCAGCATTAGTTCCAGATTCATAGACCCACTATTTCTCATTCAGCTTCAATACTCCTTTCCATCCACCCACATATAGCTTACTGATAGAGAGGTTACCACCAGATGGGCTGACCCCTGGGCTACAGGCAGACCCATCAGGTGAAGGCCCAGCCTGGTAGAGACCTGCCAGTGACACAAGTGCTAACCAGCACCTGCCTCCTTTGGGAAAACCCATCTCTCCTCTCTCCTAGAAGTCCATATTGTTCTGAGGGTCAGGAAGTTTACCTGTGTGTGGTCAACCTTCCTTCCAACAACCTTCCTCAAGACAAATACATTTTGTACTGTAAGTACTTTACTAGCAATAATGTCCATAGGTCTTATCTGGGAGCTTTGGGCCTATTTCAAAATAATGTGGCCCTGACATTAAAATAATATTACATACCTCACACTTGAGCTCTAGCAGTCAAAGATACTATGGCCAGATTTCCCATTTGTAGAGAAACAATGACCCAAAAGGTCATTAGATGGGGATTATTGGAAAAAAAAACAACCTTGTACTGTAAGGTGGGATTTCCGTTGTCCTGGAACAGTTTATAAAAAGTAGTGGTTTAGAAAGGTTTATGGGTAAATTAAATTAATTTTAAATGTGTTTGCCTTAGAAGCAGGTTGTCTTCATGCAGTCACCTTCAACAGGTAGAACATGTTCAGTGCAAATTATAACTAGTTTTTACAGTATTCCTTCCCTCTGGGCATGTCTACACATACACCTGACTGCGAGATTGCTACACAGTCATTTAGTAGTTGGTTTAGCAAGTACTAAATGACTGTGTAATAACCACTGGTACTGCATAATCCCAGCACTGCATGAGTCATTTCCAACCCTACTGTGCAGTAGCAATGAGCTACTGTACAGTAACTTATTGCTACTGTGCAGTAGCAGCGGCACCACGGTTTGTGCCTGCCAATGCTATGTTGCCCTAGTGATGAGCTAGGTCACCATAGCTTGTTGCTACGGTGACGTAGCATCTCTTGTAAATGTGCCCTATGAGTTATATATCAATTCCACCTAGACCCAACTGCATATTAAAAGCAATACTTGCTTAATGTGTCACTTCAAGCCCAGAAATCAGCATGAGATCCACTGCCACTCAGAAAATGCACTTACTGCAGCCTCATATAGAGCAGGCAACTTTCATCATAGTTTGCAAAACATTTCTCTTTCCTTTTGGCTTCAAGGCTAAAAAAAGGAATCTTCAGTCTTAACATTTGAACAGTAATTACAAGACTGGACTTTACAAGTGGAACATAAATAACATTACATAGATAATTAAGATGTATCATTAACTGAAGTTGGTTTCTGTGTGCTAATTGCAGATTTCAGCTGCCTGTTAAATAGCTCTCATAGCCTGAAAATTATTCATTTATGTTATGCAGTGGACTAGCCTGTCATGTGCACCAAAGCTATTTACCCAGTGGTATATCAGACCTGCCTAGGTATTCCCTGCATCACTTTACTGAATTAATTGTACTTCTGTTTTAGGTCTATTTTAGAGGTGCCTCTGGTGAGTTCTGTTCCTCAGGCTTCGTGTTGGCATGAGATGTGTGAGTATGGATGGCATGTTCCTCATTTTCTGCCTCTGGTTTTGTCATTTCTTGTTCTTGTCTTGCTCTTCACCTCTTAAGATTCTCCGTTTCAACCAAAGACCCAGCTCTAGATGTAGTACAGCTCCTTGCACAAGGAAGTTCTAACCTCTATGTTGTCTCATAGTGACAATGAAAAATAAATAATAATAAAATGAATTTCTCATTCATCTTTTTCATCTGTAGTGGAGCAGAGGAGAGAAATGTAGAAAAACCAGGACTGCATATGCTTCTTTTATGATTAAAGACAGGCAAAGAGGGTTAGCATAGGGGTTAGGGTACTGGCCCAGCCCTTGGGAGAGCTGATTCCAATTCCTTCCTATGTCCAATTCCTTCCTGTTTGAGCTTGACCACATCACTTAGCCTCTTTGAGCTCAGCTCTCCATTAATAAAATGGAGCTGATCACTCTGTCTGATGTCATGGGGTAGGACTTATTTTACAGTGCTTGGGTATCGTGATCACTTATTGTGCCAGGTAAGAACCTCCCAAGCTGCTGCTACTCCAGCATCTTTTATAAGCAACAAATTCACGGGGGGAAGAGGTTCAGAATGGAGAAAAGAAAAATCTTCCTTGTTATTCTAGTGAAAATGGAAAGCCACCATACATCAGTGAGTTGCACAACCTGCAGAGCAAAGGAACTCAGGATCTGCCAGTAAATCTTTGAGTTCCCCACACTCACAGCAGGTGTCTTTCAGGTGCACCATGTGTCCTGCTGGCAGAGCTTCTGTGACAGAGACATGCAAGTGGGATGCACTGGGCAGCTTCCCAGTGGTGTGGCTGTCAGCTGTCAGGACTTCTGTTGGCAGAAGGCTTGTAATGTACACAAACCCTTAGTCATCATAAAAAGGATACTTAATGCAATTGTTCCAACAGTTTCCCAGGACCAGTAGTATAACTTAGTGGGCAACCAGGGCAGCAGGGCCCACTTTGGGGTGGGGATGAGGGTGGGGGAGAGCACAAAAACATCAGCTGCTGCATCTGCTGGCTGGCCATAAAGCAGCTCCTTCTGCCCTGTGTGCCCTGTCATGCCTGCCTAGGGCTGAAGTGTATGAACCACAGTGGATGTTAATACTGGTCAGCACAGAAAGAAGAAGCTGGGAGGCTGGGATGCCATCACACGGTATTCTCCCACATATAAACTAGACCTGATCCATTTTTGGGTGAGCAATATTTTATTCCAGGAATACTTGCAGGCTGGGATAGATTATTGCTGTGAAAAAGGGGGGTGAGGCGTGGGGGGTGGAGGGGAAAGCCACATAAGTATTTCTTTTTCCTGGTATCTACTGCTGAAGAAACAGGAAATTCTTTAAAGACAAAATGCATGAAATGGCACAATGGTAGTGAATTAAGTGCTGCGGCTGTGCCTTAATACTTGTTCCAGTGACAGAAGGCTGCTGTACAACATTACATCTCATCTCTCTAAGTGAGAGAGGAGAAACCATTCTTGTATGCTAGCTAACTAGGATGACCTTTATCTCTTCCCTGCTGTTTGAAAGTTTAGACCTGGTAGAAAAGTTATGACAAGGATATGTCCTTTGGTGGATTCATGTGCAACAATGAAAATAAATAAGCAATTGCTTTGGATGTGGAGCAAGATATCGTGCACAAAGGCACTAAGAGCACATATATGGGGTACAAGTGCAGAGCAGTTGACGCTCTGTAAATTCCCAATCTAGGTTACTGCATATTTAATTCCCTGTGTGGACAAAGCCTCAACAGAGAGATGAGTAGCAAGGAAGGCAACATACCACAACAGTTCAGTCCGCAAACATGGTCTCACCATAGCAGCTTTCCTCCCTTCACTAGAATGCAGCCCTGCCTAGGTTTCCCTTTATTGCTTGGGAATGGACCTGCAAGAAAATACTAAAAATTTTAGTCATAGATAGGGCTGGAAGGGACCTCAGAAGTCATCTGGTCCAACCCCCTGCCTGAGGCAGGATTATCCCTTTCCACACAATCCCATATAACCATAGTCTAACCTCTGCATAAGACCACCACCAACCCTGACACAACATAGAACTAACACCCTGACTTTACACAAGTGAAGCATAAGAACCACGGTAGCTAATGTCCTGCTTCCATAAAATGTTGTCAATATATACACAAGAGATCCTGGGTAGAGGTCCATCCCCCCACTACAGAGGAAGGGAAAAACGACCCTTTAGCCAGGATCTTCTGGCTTTACTCCCAGCAGGAGCATTGGCACACCCCAGTCAAAGTCCCAAACCTTGGCTGTAGCCAACACAATGCCTCTAGGAAGGCTTAAAAATACCCTGACGCATATAGAAGGAAAGGGGGGGGGACCAACAAAGCCCAGAAACATGGGAAATATCCATGATAGAAAATAGTCATAGGTACACCTAGATCAATCCCAACCAATGGCCATCCAACCTCTTCTTGAACACCTCAAGTGATGGAGAGTCCACAATTTCCTTGGGCAGTCTGTTCCACTGCCTCACTATTCTAATGGTGAAGAAGTTTTTCTGGATATGCAATCTAAACTTACTTTGCTACAACTTTAAGCCATTGGTCCACGACCTCCTCTCTGCAGCAAGAGAACAGGTGCTTTCCCTCTTCTTTATGGCAGCCCTTCAAGTATTTGAAGACTGCCATCATGTCCCCTCTTAAGTGCTTTTTCCACAAAGTTCACATGCCTAGCTCCTTCAGCTTCTCCTTGTATGACTTAATCATCTTTGTTGCCTGCCTGTGGACCCTCTCTAACTTCTCCATGTCCTTTTTTAAAATGTGGAGCCCAGAACTGCATATGCTATTTCTATGAGGCCTAACCAATGCAGAGTAGAAAGGCATCGTCACCTCCCGTGTTTTGTACCTAATGCTTCTATTGATGCACCACAAAACCACATTCGCTTTTTGTTCAGCTGCATCACACTGCAGACTCATATTGGGTCTGTGTTCTACTAAGACTCCCAAGTCCTTTTCCATAGAACTGCCATCCAGCCAAGTATCACCCATATTGTATTTGTGTTTTTGATTATTCCTCCCAAGTTGTACCACTTTACATTTGTCTGCATTGAACTTCATCCTGTTAGCTATAGCCCAACTTTGCAATCTGTTGAGATCCTTCTGAATTGCACTCAAATCCTCCAGCATGTTCACAATCCTTTCCTGTCTTCCCTGTCCAAAGAGACCATCAATGCAACCAATCAGCATTCAATAGAAAGCCCAGACTTGAACTGTTGGGGCAGGGGTCCCTTCTATATCCACAATCTCAGAAGTAATCCCTTCCTGGCTCTGTCCACAGCCTGCTGGATTGCCTTGTCCATTTGAAGCAATTTATTACTGTGTACACAAGCTCTGCTTGCAGGGTGAGCAAACCCACAAGCAGCAAGCTGCTCTTCTGAGTTTTCTTTCATCTCTGGATTTCTAGGCTTAAACACAACTACTTCCTCCTCTTTCCCCAGCCCTTTTACTCTTCCTTCAAGCCTCCCCCTGGCATCTTCCAAGGCCTTTCTTTGGGTCATCTAGCTGGAAAAGCACAAAAACAACCTATCATCCTCCCTCACATGCCTCTAAAATTCTGACTCTGTAACTGGAGGAAAAGTAGCTTTTATAACCCTTCTAGCATACATTATTGAGAAGCCTACAACTCCCATGATCTCATTGGACTACACATTCCAGAACACCCTGGTTGTAGGCAGATATTCCAACTTGCCTAAAGTTAGGCTCTTATTGAAGTTGCCTAATAACTGTACCCATTTTTTAATTTACTTACCAGTTGCTGTTGTGTATTTCACAGTTTTAAAAATCAGGTGCCTGGCTATGGATTTAGGAATCTAACTTTAACCACTGAGATTTTAGAACCATGCCACTTTTTGGCAGTACAATGCAGAAAACGTTAATTAGTCACATATTTGTGATGGATAAGAGGCAACTTTGTAATAGTCTCCTCTGTACTTAATGAGCTAGTTCAATGCTGCCTTTAAAGAGCATGAATGCCATCTGGGCCAAGGTGTAACCTGTTCCTGGAAACATGCTGAACTTCTCAGCCACTAATGCGAGTTTTCTCCATGGATTACCTTGACTTTGACTCCGTGACTTTTTCATCAAATGGCATTTCCTCCTCCTCCTCCTTTTCCCCCACATTGTGTGATTCGGATCACCCACTACATAGTGACGAGGCTCCTGCAAAGGCCCAGATATAGCCCCAAAAGCCAAGAAGTTTTAGCATTCTTGGCAACCTTTCCTTTAGGCATAGTGGCTTGTCTAGGTGCTATTCTTGACGTGTTCTGACTAATGACACAAAGTAGCAAAACCAACGAATCGTGAATCAAAGCTGCTTCTTGCTTTCATAAAAGAGACATTATAAACCAAAAACATAAAGATCATTTTATCTTTATTAATAGTTTAATGCATATGAGAAAGCTATTTGACATTTTTTACACCTCCAACTCTTTTCTTCATGCATTGCTGAGCAGGCTGCACCAGAGTTCATCCACTTAAATCCATTTAATAACTCAGGAGATTCTGTACTGAGCTACAAAATGACTCTAGGATACAGCTGTATTTAACTAGCTACATAAGCTCCCTCTCCCCACAAAAACTCTTCTTGTACTAGAGTTACAATTGCTACTCGTAATGAGATTGGAATTGTATTTGGTACCAGAGCTGGCAAATCTTCCTGATTTTCAGCATTTGGCAAACTTTCCTGTTGTTCAGGGTGAGATATGGATGCTCAGAGATGGGCCTAGTTTTGTTCACACACTGTCCAACTTCTACTAGAAAGGAGGTTTGGTTTTGTAGATAAGGAAACTGCAGATTAACTATCAACTGACCGTGGCCTTCTGCTTTGGTACTAACATTACCTACCCCTCTTGCCACACTGTTACATTCTTCACCGTCTGGTTTTGTTAGCTTTGTAAGCTGCACCTGTCGTAAAAAGAACTGTAAACAAAAAAATGAAGACAGTGGGTCTGTGGCGGCACTGGTCGGTATCTTTAGAGTTGTCAGCATGACCATGGAACCACTCCTTCCAGCCTGCAATGTTCCCTCTATCGGTGCCCACAAAGCAAAAATACTGTTTTTTATGATCTGAGTGAAAAGATTAGCAGCACAATGAGGTTAGCAAGGGTCGGACAGGTTCAGCACTAAGGGGAGAAATGCCAACTATTACCTGTAACTTCAGTCCACCCTGCTGGTGTTCATATCTTCATATGCCACCTTCTGTGTTCATGCTGGGACCAGTCTCACACTTTCTGTTTGCTGAACCCTCCCTTTTCTCTCCAGTGAAATCCCTCTGTACAGAGAACTTCTTTTCTCTTTGTACCTCCTCCAAAGCTTTTCCTCATTCTCCTTCCTGCTTGCTCCTATGTTTTGCTTTATCCAATACCATATGATTCAATACCATAAGCTCTTTAGGGCAGGGAGCTTATCTTGCTATATGTTTTGAAAACACCATGTAACTTTACCATATAACATAAGTGATTATTACCCTGAGTAATATTACATGAATTTTCAGACAAAGCCCCAAACTGTACAGCCACCTGAAAATCATAGAACCATTGGGTCAGAAGGATCTTGAGGTTCATCAGGTCCAACCCCCTGCATGATGGTAGGATGCACTGCTCCTAAACTATCCTTGTCCAATGCTTACCCAGCCTCCTCTTGAAAGCCTCCAGTGAATGAGAATCACAGATCCCTGGACAATCTGGTCCACAGGCAACTGGTAGGGAGGGCACAGGGGTTTTTTGTCATGTGGGTTGGTGGCATGTTGGGGGTGGGCACTAAGCTACAACACAGAAGTATAGGAGTGGATATGGGGCTTTTGGCGCACAAATTGTGCCCCCCCCCCCCCCCGCAGAATGCACCAGTCACCCCTGAGATTTTAGTACACTTTCTCACTGTTGCAAAGCTAGAGACCTTTTCCCCTGAGATCTAAGCTAAATTTACTTTGCTACAATGTAAAGCCATTGTTTCATGTCCTGCCCTCTGTATGATTGAATGTTCACTGGCAGGGTTGTGTTTGAGAAATGCAGCTCCCATCCTTGGAAGCAGGGCTGACAACCCAAGAAAAATATTTTTAATGACAACCAAATGTTTTTACTAACACAAATTTAATAATATATGTTTTACATAATGTAAATGTAACTCCCCTACCAGATCCTGTCCTCCAGCCAGATCCCAATTGTCAGTAAAAAGTTTGCAGCAAAAAAAAAATTATTAAAATGACAACCCTGTGTGACTGTTGGCAGAATGTTTTTACACCATGCTGCTCCTACCCCAGGGGTTCGCTACTTACCCCCATACTCTGGGGTGCCCTGGACTGCACCCTCTACCACACTACCCACTCCCAGCCCATCCTCCAGCCATACCACTACTGGCCCTATTCCCCGCTCTGCAAGGTGCTGTGATCTCACTTAAACACCAGGTGGTGCCGCTGTGCTCTGCCAGTCCTTCAATTAGGCTCTGATTCTCTAGCTTCTTTCCAAGCAGGAGTTTTACAAAGCAGCCAGAGCTTGATTGTTTTTATAGAGAGCTCAGATTTATTTCTGGACTCTACAGACAGGAGTTTTTAGCCTGAATTTTTACTGACAGGCTGTAAATCTATGGACAGTTGGCAACCCTGCTTGGAAGTGATTATGCTTCTATCTACTCAATAATCAGGACATGTGACTGTATACATGGGGATGATCCACTAGCCTGAGTGCTAAGAGCAGGGAAACAATGGTTGCTTGAGCTTCAGTCACTTTTAGTGAAAACAGAGCCCCAAGAGGGGTGGTACATAGCTCATAGTAAAGCCTGGGCTGCCACCTCACAGCTTTTGGGTCCCAAACTACCTAAATTAAAGCTGGCTTGGCTATATATACATATTGCAATTCTGCCCCTGAGTGGATATACCCACTCAGGAAAGAGAAACTGCTTCTTGGTAAAGGTTGGGTATGACAGGTTTTCCCATGCCCTCCACTATTACCTAGGACCACAATGTCATCCTCCACACAGTAACCCCCAAGGAAATGTGAAAGCTGAACATTCCTGTATTTACACAGACAAGGCCTGAGTCATCATAGTTACACCATTTCTACTCTAGTGTAGCCACTTTGATTTCATTGCGGTTACATTGGTGTAAAACTGGAATAACACAGCAGGGCACCCAGCACATAGTTTCTTCAGTTACAGCCCCCTTTCCTAAAGGGCTAGTAGATGCTTAAAGAATGAAGGAAGAAGGCTCCTTGTCACGTTTCAACTCCCAGCACCTCTCAGGGACCTTGTTTATTCAAAAGACGGCCTTACAAATTATTAACAACAACAATAACAACAACAAAAAATACTACTTTGCATTTTCTGGAACTTGTTATCCAATTCAGCAAAGAATCATTCTGTATCTTTATAACTTACACAATTACTGTTCTTGATTAACAACAAAAACTGATGAGCTGGCCTTTCCAAAAGCTGTAAGCAGAGTCAGCCAAGCAGAAAATATAAGTGAAAGGAAAACAATTAAAAGTTATTTTAGTTGTTATATTGGAGTTGATTGTTATATTTACATATTTTTTCTATACAATATGAAACTCTCCATTGCATATACATTGCTACTTTTCAAATGACACTATTTGGATATAAAAGTCAGATTTTCATATTGGTCACATTAGTTCTGGTTTAGTGCATGTGGCGCAGAAGAGCCTTCTTTTATATTTGTGAAATAGATAAATATAGGAGAAAAACGATGCCCAATGTTTAAACCTATAATATATACAATGTAAAGCAGTGATACCAAGTGGGTAGATTTGGCTGTGATTCAGTCAGAGTGGAATGTAGAAGTGTTATAACATGTCCAATATATACAAAATGCATTGCATAATTTTGCAAACCTGCTACTGGAGTATTTAAGAACACACCATAGGGATGATTAATCACATCAACAAAAAGATAGAAAGCATTTTGCAAATGCTATTATACTGTGGTCATGTCCTAAAACACTTAATTTTGCAGAGGGTTATAAATACTGGTGCTCAAGTGTAATAGGATTTGAAGAATCAACCAACCTCTTCTCATTTAAATTTTTATTGATTATATGGAGAAGGTGATAATATGCTGAAAATCATCTTCACACCAGCATGGGCTCACAGCTAAATAACTGCAGCGCAAGAAATAGCAGAACTGGTCTACAATGTGTCATGGGGAAGCAGGACTGTTTGGGAATTAAGGCAGGAAATTTGAAATTGTGTTCTTGACTCTAGTGCTATTTACTGTGCCTTGGGATAAGTCACTCGTGGCTATATTCTATTCCACACATTAGGTGCAGAAGTGGACTTAGGTACCTAAATGTAATTCCATTCTGCCCTCCCTGAGGCCCTGAAAACCTGTTAATACAAAAGGTGGATGGGTCCTCCTCTTCCTTGCTGCTTTTTGGTTATTTTATTATAAGGGTAAAATGGTGGCGTGTTTCAAAAATACATGCATTAATGAATTTTCAGGGACTTGAACAGGATAGAATAGGAACTCCCTTAGCCACTTAAGAGGTGGAGAAGGAACTGGCCCATGGTCTACCTGTTTCTGTTCCCATTATGTAAAAAAGGGGTAATGACACTCCCCTACCTCATAAACCCACATTCATCAGTATTTCTGAGCTACATGCGCACTATAGTCCTGCACTGGATTTAGTCCCATGAGTAAGCACTCACCAACCTGACTCTTGTGTGGCAGCATAGTTTCACCACAGTTAGCCCAAAGTGGAGCATGTTACTGTGGTCTAGTGTTGGAACAATGTGTTATGCTGACTGCGCTGAGAGTTTTAAATGTTTTATTCGTAAACTTTTACTTACACGATTCAATATTATAGACTCACTGCTGTTTCACTGAAACATCCTCCTTTGCTTGCAGACTTTTTGTTAGCCAACACACCAATGAAATAAAACTCAATGGCAGAAAATAAAATACAGCAACATGGTTATGTGATGGTACAAACCCAGCCTTGCTGCTGAGTTAAGCTTCAAAGGTAGAAGTTGTTATTATCAATGACATTAGAACAGTGCCTAGAAGCCTCAAGGTGACCAATATCCCTTACCATCTCAGTCTTATGCCCCAGCTTCTGGACCTCCCTGTCTGTATAAAGCTGCCTGATTTCCAAAGACTTTGAGCACTTCCAGCTTTCACCATCTTCATATGATTCTTTCAATAATCTATCAGCTACATTATTGACTCTGCTCCAAGGTGATTATGTGTTTGGGGATTGGGCCCTTTCTCTGTGTAGTGGCAGTACCCTATCCATCACTTAAAGGCAAGAAAGATTGAAAGATTCTAAGCATTTCATCCTATGACTTCTACTTATGCCTCCACGCACCACCCTAAATAAATCCTTTCCTCCCCACCTCGGTTATAAACACGTTGAAAAATTGTACAGATGCAATGCCCCTCTCCCTCCCCATCCCCCTCCAACAAGTCTGTTAGAGGACTCACTGAGCCAAGATGCCCATGCCTATATAGGGAAA
>NW_005841994.1:1546210-1563710 GCF_000455745.1 Alligator sinensis
AAAGAGGAGGGGATGTGGAAATGGCTCTTTTTCACCTTCCCCTCCACCAACGTCCCAGCATTCAGATCACTTTCATTGCTTTTTTCTAATTTTCTCTAATTTATCAGAACTTCCCTAGTTTTATTGGTTACTATGCCTGAAACTGTATGAAATGAGTGGTATCCTCAGCTGTCACAAATAAGCGGTTCAAGTCTTTGATTGGTGTAGATTTGGCATGACCTCCCTGAACCCACAGATACTTTACTAAAGCTCCAATTGGGCACTGCATCATTGTGAAATTCAATTAATCAGATCTGTCTAATGTGGCCTATTCTGATTAGACAAAGTCTTCTTTATACACTTTAGTAATAGCAGTAGTGACAGAGTATGAGTAGATGACCTATTTGTTGACTGGTGATGAAGATACAGTACATGCTAGGACACAGATCACATGCTTGCCTGATGAAAAATGGAGACTCTCTCTAGCTACACTTCTGCATTTCATTCAGTCTCATTCTTTGGAATTCCAGAAGGAAGAATAAACCTGATCTGAATTTCTGCACTTCTGTGACAGAGACTCTGAGGCTCAGACTCTTACTGAGAAGGTATTTCTCCATTCCTGCCATGCCTAATCAAATTTAGCTTGGAACGAAAAGCTAAATTTCCACTGGGCTTTCAATATGTTTAGGACTGTGGTTCAATATTATTTCCGTCTGTCAGAGGCTTTTCAGTATCAGATCTAGTGTGTTAAATGGTAATATTTGTTTTGAATTCCAGTACTTTGCCTCCTTGCCTCCTTTGATACTTTGCTGGATTATGGAGTTTGCATAGCTAATTGTATTTCCACTGTTTTTTTGATTGTGTACATGCGTGAATAATGGAATGAATTTAACAGCGTAACTCTGCCTGCTGTCTCCTATGACCCCCTTGGAAATGAGATGGCACATCTCGAGGGGTTCATCCTAGAATACATTTTGTTTAGACTAATAAATGCAAACTTGCCTGAAGGAGCATGCCATCTAGACCCAAATTTTGTCAGGATTTAATGATGCTTTCTGGATACAGGGTGCTCATAAGGTTCTGTACCCAATGTTACATGCAAATGGTTTCTTAGAAATCTTGCAATAGAAGGAATCACAATTCACCACATGTTGGCGGCCACAGATGGAAATGCAATTTGTAACGAAAGTTCTAACTGAGGAGTGAAGACCAAAATCATCTATAGAGAAAGAAACCAAAAGTAATGCATGATTCGTCCTTTAATGTAGAAAACTCTCACTATGAACCTGGTTTCCATAATATTCTTTTTTTTGTTGCTGTTTTTCATGTTAGTGGCTGGGAATGCAGCCCTGGACCAGGATCCTATTGTTCAAAACAAACATTGAAATCAAAAGGTGTAGACCCTGTCACAAAGGACTTACCATCTCCGTCCTTTATTTCATTTTCGGCAATAAGAAGGAAGGGTCCCCACACTGTTACACAGGCTGCTTTGAGGCTACATGGAATAATGGCCCTGGCAGTGAGAGATGAGTAGGGATGGAATTACATCTTACATCTTTGTATACAAAAATTAAATGCCTTCAGGATTCTTGCTATTACCAGAGACTAGCAAGGGTGTTGTAAAGATTTGTCATTTAACATATTAAGTGTGAAATAGGGGGAGGGGAGGGAGGGAGGGAGGCAGAGAGAAAGAGAGAGAGAGAGAGAGAGAGAGAGAGAGAGAGAGGGAGAGACTGGTTCAGTCTCTCCTCCACACAGCCTTTTAAGTAAGATCTGCTGCTAGAGTTTCTCCAAAGACTGTTCTTGCACCTTTTTGCTAGTTCTCCATGGAGAAACTTTAAGGAAAAAAATGGAATTTTTCTGAATGATCAAAATTTAAGGGTTTTTGTCCCCCTCCTTCTTTCCTCTCTCCCTCAAATCTCAGCTTCTCCTTCAGGTCTGATCAATATTCAAGAGCTTCTGTGCCTCTAATCCTCCCAAGTAGGGACACCAAACTTATTTTCTCTTTGCACCTTTTATAGTCATCTAATCAGAATGATTTTTTTCCGTCAATGAATTGAAAATCCAGGTCCCAGAAGTAAGTCACTGAGCCAAACAATCCCATGCCTTCTGGTTTTATTTATCAACCTCTGGCATTAACACATGCAGAGCACGTCAAGACAAGAAAGAACAGAGGCTTCCAGGGATAGGAGAATTTTGCGTAAAGGAAATAAAGTATTGAACTGGTCTATTATAAAGCAAATGTGGAGATGCATGCATTGGCATTTGCAAAATAGTCAATTAAACAAGTGTATGTGTGTGTGTGTGGGGGGGGGGGGGGGGGTTTTGGATAAATGTGTTCATCAAAATTCCCCAAAATAACTCATAGATGTAAAGATGAAGGATTCCATCTAGCCATGTTCCTAACTGCCAGGTTCATTTCAGATCAGACCATGTTTCTAATCTAAAATGCATCAGGTATATAGCTTTAAATTTGGGGATTGCCTCATTTTCAGTACTATGCTGTACATCATCTGTTGAGCTTCCTCATGTTTCTGCAGCTGCACTGGCCATTCAGACAGGTGAACATTGAAATTGGGTAGTGGATCATTGGTTTGTCTATTGGCTCTTCTACTGAAAAGACTAATCCTCACTTACCCTTCTCACAATTGCCCAGGGAAACTGAAAACAAATGACCTTCAATTTTGAAAAGCAGTTGATTTTGCTTGTTTGAAAAGTGCTAAGGCAGATTATATTTCTAGTGTTAAGAAAAGTAGTCAATGTTTTGAGAGGCCTGTCTCATCTGAAGCAGTTGCTATACACTACACTAGCAAAGAGCCCCTAGTCTGAATGTAGTTTGATATTGAACTTATATTAGCTTTATAGATATCAGTTTTGAGTGAAACTAGCTACCCTAGGAAAAAGCAGTTTTGCTAGTGCCAATGAAAGAATGACATCTCTTCACACCCTTGACTTACACAGCCTAACAGGCAGAAATGCTCAGTACAGGCATTGGCTAAGACACCTGGAATGGGAATAAACTTCCAACATCCCAGTGGAACCAGCTATGAAGGACAAGCAGGTCATTTTTAGTGCCATTTTAGGTTTTTTCAATAGGCTATTTTCCCACCAAAAAAATGTCTGGCTGCCAAAATGGAAATAGGTCAAAGGAAAGGATTGGTTTTTAATAGATTTCTTAACTCAAAATGAGCAAATCCCAAATTTTAAAATATCCCACTTCAAAAATGTCAACATGGAAAATATAAGTTTCTTGATTTAAAAAAGATTTTTTTGTTTGGAACTGTAAGCTTATTTTGGTTTAAAAATTGGAGGGGAAAGTAGAATTTAAATCAAAATGTTTCATAGTATAAAATGGATCAATGGGACTGTGGTGCGTGGGAGGTGCTAGAAGAGATGTTCATGTCTACCTTTTGGGACAAATGCTTGCCTGTGAATGCAAGGGGCTGGACTCAGTAGCCCAGAGGCCCCTTCCAGTCTACATTCTTACATCCCAATGTTAATTGAAACAGGGTTTTTTTAGTGTGTCATTTCATTGAAAATTTAGAATTTTTTACGTGCCTCAGGTCAGGGGAGGAACATTTTTTAGAACCTCAAATATTTTCCTATATTCTCCAACTCAGCTCTAACAGTTACCATATAAATGTACAGCGGTTCTTTGTTAGAAAGCAGCATTTACCCAATATTATAACCTATGTTCTCCAAGGTATTCAGATTCTTAATTCTAATCCATATCCACAGGAACTAGAGAATACAGTTATTTCTTAGAAACAAATGGATACCAGAGATAACAACCAATGTTCCAGTATCAAAGTCCATCTTGAGTGTCTTAGGGCAGTGGGGGCCAACATCTGTCAGACATGCCACAAATTAAGACAAGAGTAGGCAAAATGCAGCCTGCAGGCCAGATGCGGCATGCCAGCCCATTCTATCCAGCCCGCAGGGCCCCTAAAAAATTTAGAAAATTAATAACTTGTCTGCCCCTGGCTGCCTGTCATTCAACCCTCGATGGCTTGCTAAAATTCAGTAAGTGGCCCTCTGCCTGAAAGAATTGCCCGCCCCTGAATTAAGACATGCCACAAATTGAGATCCAGGCACTTCTTGAGTGCCACTCCAATCCCCTTCCTCTGCTTAATCTGCTGTTCTGCTTTCTGCTCCATGCCCTATCTGCTGCCTGCCTCTTCCCAAATTTTCTGTCACATACAGAGGATGGCATGAATGTATGCAAGTTGGCCACCTCCATTTTAGGGTAAGGTATGTTTATCAGAAGAGAGGTCACCATACCCAAAAGAAACATGGGGGATTTTTATCTTGCTCCTGCTGCTGAGACAGAGCTTGTCTCCTTTAAGAATTTGCTTTCTCGCAAGAGAAAAAAAAAGAAGCTGTGTCTTTACATGGATGAATATAGGATCATGGGATCCTGGATGCTAGTGAGCTCTCTGAGCTGGTTGGTGCAGGCTGTGGCTGGAACCCCTCCTTTAATGTGTCTCTGAAACCCATATCTCTGTTTCCTTGCTACTGATTTCAAGGGGGAAGAATGGGTGGGAGGAAAGGAGGGTGAGCAGCAGCAATGCTCACCCCCTGGGCTCCAGAGCTGCATGAAAGCAGGGGCTGTGGCCAGAGCCCATGCTGATCAGCTGGTAAACTCAGAGCTCATGTCGTATGCAGGGCTCTCAGCAGCAGTTGTGCTGACATGCTGGTGGGCTCAGAGAACTCACTGAGCATGTACTGCACAACTGAAGGGGGGTGTGACTGTGCTGCTGCACCCCCTTAGAACTACCCACGGGCCTTTACTTTTCTGGGACAAGTAAAATTAGGTATGTGAGCTCAGGCTTGGGGGTAAGATTGCTGTTGTATTGTAGTCTAAAGGTCAATTAGGATGAAGGCTACATTGTCCTAGGCCAGGGGTGGGCAAAATATGACCTGCGGGCCACATTCAGCCCGCAAGGCCATTCTGTCTGGCCCGCAGGGCCCCTAAAATTTTAGAAAATTAATATTGATCTTGGTTCCCGGAGGCGGCGGTGGCAAACACTGCCCGGCACAGCAAGCTGGGGGGCTACAGTTGCTGCTGCCATGGTGCAGCCCTGATGGGCGAGCCTGGAGTCAGCATGGGGCCCAGGCTGGCCGCAGGGGTGAGTTACAAGCTGGTGCTGAGTGTGGGGGAAAAGCGGCCCCTCCCCTGCCCCGTGGCCAGCGCCCTGCACTGCAGTTGCTCACAACCTACATGGGGCTGCCTGTGCCTGCTCAAGACAGCCCCATGCGGGCTGCGAGCGGCTGCAGCAGGGAGCACCCACCACGGGGCAGAGGAGGGGCCACTTCTCCCTGCACTCAGCACCAGCTCCTTCCCTGCTGGCAAGCAGGGGGTCAGGGCTGCATGCTGCCCCCCACCTGTACCGCGTGTCTGGGGGGGCACTGGGAGTGAGCGGGTGCAGGACTCAGTGGGAGCACGGGGTCCATAGTGGTGTCCCAGGGCCAGCACCAGCAGGGCCCAGAGCAGGGTGGCAGGAGTGTGGGGTCCCAGCTGGCAGGGGCTCTATGGAGCCAGGCCAGCTCCCCCCTCCCTGCTGGTGCAGCTCAGCCCGGCTCCACAGACCCCTGCCAGCCTGCGCCCTACTTTGGGCCCCACCGGTGCTGGCCCTGAAACATTGGTCCCAAGACATTGGGACATTGGTCCCAAGATGGTGACCAGGGGGTGGGAAACCTGTCACGGGGCGGGGCATGTGTCAAGGGTTGGGGCTACCCATGCAGCCCCTGACAGCTTGCCAATACTGGGTAAGCAGTCCTCCGCCTGAAATAATTGCCCGCCCCTATCCTAGGCATTACATAGTGACATGGTAAACAGGCTCTATCCCAAAGAAGGGCTATGGCAGCAATGTGATAACTGCTCCGGTTACAGGGAGTTTAAGTACATCTTTCTTATGTTCATGTCCTGGATGCTAAGTAAAGATTGGAAAGATTACTGGAGATAGACCAAGCATTAAACAGAGCTGAGATTGCAAGAAATCTGAATGTATGTTTGGTGGGGCAGATTGGGCAGGAATACCAGAGATATTCGGCTGATTTGACAGAGGCTTCCAAAGTACAAGTAAAAGCAGAAGTCAGAGAGGCATACTTCAAAGCCAGGGCAGGGGCAGCAAGGGCTGCCTACAGTAGTGTGACGTCTTTGTCCCTAAGAGTATATCATATTTCTGCATTCCTATCTGCCTAGGATTGTGGTGTCTTTATGTGAGGAAACCATCCAAGCATAGTTAGGTTCCGAATAACTGTTTTCACTAACTAACTGACATGCAAAACCTAGCAGTATGTGAGTACCACTAGATGGTTCACAGACTGTTTAAAGGGATTCTACCAAATTCCTATACTCTACTAAGTCCTTCTGAAATGAGAGTAATCATTATGCCAAATAACAGTGAACCAGTGGTCATATTAATTCTCTTTTGTGACTTTGAATCCAGTTTGTAGAGGCAAAGGACTAGTATGCTAGCCCACTGTGTCACCTCAGCCTATTTCTACTGTACACATGCTTTGAATTACATTTTGCTTCACTAATTGAACATTTTAGTATCATATGCTTGCATCAGCTGTATGTAAATGACTAAGACCTTAATGTGTTTGTTAATGAAAAAGTTATACTGGTAAATTAAAGAAGAGTTTATTTAACTTAGTTTAATTTAAAGGCCACTTAACACGCTGAGCATTAATGATCTACAGTAAATGTATTTCTTTAACAGGATTTCTCCATTATCAGGTCTTCTTAGAGGAGAGTCTACATTGCATACATAGGATTTAGATAAATTGCTGCATTGAGTAACACTGTATGATAAATGGACATTAATTCATGCTAAATTACAATGGAATTCCTTCAGAAGGAAGTATTACATCCCCATGAATATAAAAGATACCCTCTGTATCAAAGGCTTTCCTGGGAAGGCAGACATTTTTGTATGTTATAGCAAACTGCAGATGTATTCATTATAATAACATTAATCATGATGACTCAATTTGTCAGTTCCACTCTAATTAAGCACTGTTACAGGAATGTACCATTATTTGAAAGTGTTATCAGGGACTGTGTACAATGGGGTTAATAGGATTAGGAGCCAGAATGCAAGAGTCTGGTGTCAGGTGTTACCATCCTAGAGCAATAACATTAGCAGTAGAGCTAAATATAAGAAATGACATGGGTACCTACAAGCCAGAGGAGAATACACAACCCAGACTTCCTACATAGTGCCTGGGGAGATGGTGGTACCTCAGAAGGGTGACCCAAGGCCACATTGCTGAGCAGAGAACCCCGGAAGTGGAAGACCTGGAGTCTGACTAATTAGATACAGGAAGAATGCTTGACCAGACCATTTATGTCTGACCCTTACATTTACACTTTGCATACCAGTGTGGTTCCCAGCTGCTTTCTGGGCATGTGAAGTAGGGGCAGATACTTAAAAAGAGTCAGTCTCAGTATGCAGCAGTCAAACAAGTTGTCAGCCCTTTGCTGTTCTGACTGTAAAGACTGCTCTCTTGTACTGCCAGCCCAAAGCTGGCTAGGTGCAGGGGGTTGCAGAGAGCAGGGCTGGGGCAGACGGGATCAACTTCTCATCTCCCACTTGCAAGAAGAGTGTCCAAACCTTCAGGCTAAATAAACACATGCATAGAAGGTAGGCTGTGCTGTGGTGCCCTCCACTCTTCCTGTTGAAGGAGGACCACTACACAAAAAGGAAGGCTGATTTTGTGGGGGCAAAAAGGAAAGCACCAGCGAGAGCTGGACTCTATAGCCTAGTGGTTGAGCTATTTGGGGAGGGGGGCCAGGGGAGAAGCCTGTGGGAGGTCTCCCCTTCTCTGGTCACTGACACCCCATAGCAGTATGCAATTGCAAAAATACTATTTCAGGAGCGTGTGAGTGCTAAGTCAGTGAGTGAATCTTGCCCTAGAGACACAAAAAAGCCTGTGCTTTTGTGGTTGGGAATGTTGCCTAAGTTACCTGTTTTAGAATACACTGCAGTAATGGGTACCTAGGGGTAATGATTGACCATCGCATGAACATAAGCTGTCAGTGCGATGCAGTGGCCAGCAGGGCAAATAACACACTGGCATGCATCAACTGATGCATCTCTTGTAAAACTAAGGAAGTGATACTCCCGCTGTACTCAGCACTGGTGAGACTGCAGTTGAAGTACTGCATCCAGTTCTGGGTGCTGCACTTCAATAAAGACATGGAAAATGTGAGACGGTCCATAAAAGAGCCACCCGTATGATCAGGGACTTGCAAGGCAAGCCATACGAGAAAAGACTGAGGGACCTGGGCCTCTTTAGCCTAAAGAAAAGACAGTTGAGAGGGAACTTGATAGCAGCTTACCGCTATATCAGAGGAATGCATCAGGAGCTCGGTGAACAACTGTTCACTAGGGCACACCTAGGGAAGACCAGGACCAATGAATATAAAGTCCTGGAAGGCTGCTTCAGGCTTAATACCAGGAAAAACTCCTTCACAGTCAGGGTGTCCAGAGTGTGGAATAAACTCCCTCCAGAGGTGGTGCAGTCATCTACCAGGGAGGTTTTCAAGAGGAGACTGGACAGTCACCTCACTGGGATCACTTGACCCCAGTTGTCTTCCTGCCTAGGGCGGGGGGCTGGATCCGATGATCTACAAGGTCCCTTATAGCCCCATACAATCTATGAATCTATGAATGTTTAATAATCCAGTAAAGAGATTTCCTTTCAGTTCTTCCCCAGGATTTTGGGCCTGTCAGAAGAGCTTCCACGTGACACTTCCTGGATTTTAAAACAATATAAAATACTAATGCCAACCCTTGAGTAATGGGAAGTTTATAATTTTTAGCAGACTGTTTCAGATGAGACCATGTCCCCTTGTTCTTTCGACACCTTCATGAAAATGTAATATTGCTAATTCCCACTTGCATGCAGTTCTTAAAAATTTGACATCTGTGTAGTCTTCAGCCAGGATTATGTTAACTTCTACCCTCCGATCCCTTCACTTTATTATTCTGATGTCTGATAATGGCGGCTTGGCCAGTTTTTCATTTATGTGCTGATAGACCACAGTTCAGCAGAGTATATACACCAGTAATGCACATCGATCGGTCTGGAGCAAGGGAAGATTATTCATTTCAGGTGACTTCAGTGCCCGTTGGGAAGCACAGGCTTGGAGATGGGGAGAAGAGAGGGAAGAATCATGTGATCACACAATAAAGATGGGCACATGAGAATGCAACTCCAGATGGCAGCTGCTAACTCATGCTTTTCCACTGCCCATGCTCATCTCTCTCCCACCTGCTTGCTATGGTGTGAATGTCTCCTACACCCTAAATATGTTTGCAGAAGGAATTAAGAGATTCCTAAGGACAGACAAACTCATCATTGTGCAGGCAGTCAGTGATATATGCACAAATCCCCCACCCACAGAATCTAGGGGGTGCTCATGTTTCTGGCACCTAAGAGCTGATCTCTGGTTCTTGAAGTCCATGGGATCAAGAAGTAGGCTTGCTGTTGACCATGCTCCAGGAGGATGATCTGTCCATGACCCCAACAGACCCACTCAACAACTGTTGTAAGGGACTGGGGCATCAGAGTTCAAGTTGGGCCACCTATGTGGCAAGGAAGGGTAAGAAGGGACCAAGTCAGGAGGAAAGCTAAGTCCACAGGTGAGCCAGGTCAGGAATCAAGTTAGGGCTCAGAGTCAGGAGCATACAGCCAAAGTCAAAAGCCAAGTTCCAATGCTGAAGTCAGGGTTACAAAGCCAAAGTCAAAAGCTAAGGTCCAGACCAGTCAAAAGCTAAGGTCCAGACCAGTCAAAAGCTAAGTCAGGGTTGCGGGGTCAAAATCCAAAGCCAAGATTAGATGCCAAAGTCAGGATTAGATGAGCCATTCCAAGCAGGCCAGGGGCACAGCAAGGTGCTCTGTTGCCCAGACAACTTGCTTCTATCTGCTGTGGGCATGTAGGGTGTCTGTATATGAGCCGGGAGGCTACTCCGACATGCTGTAATTACAGCGCATAGGAGCAGACTATATTAATAGAGTCTGCTAGAGCATGATAATTACTGCACTCCAGCCAGACTCCGCATCTCGTGTATCAGCATTCCACCACCATTTTGAAGCGCGGGGATGCCGATACACCAGATGCTCCAGGCACTTTAATTAGAGCGGCTCTGAGAGCCACTCTAATTAAAGCCCCCCCTGCCCATCCCTGCAGCACATGTAAAAGCACCCATAAAGACCAATGTAGGTGGGCTGTCCTCCTGTAGCCCTGGGGGGTGGCTAGTCCTAATCTCCGATTACTTCCAGCTGGGGGCTGGGACTGGATCTCTCCCAGATGAGCCTAGGCTCACTGTTAGTCACTACCAGCCCTTGCTCTGATGACAACCTCACACACAGGCAGGCTGACTAATCCTTAAGCACTGTGGCCCAATGGGTTCTCATGCTCAGCAGCTCATTAGCCCACACCACAAAGTAGTTGAAAGTGGCTTGCCATTTAAGGAGCTTACACAAAAGCTTCCACAGTCAGCAAAATGTGTCACCTGCCTCTGAGTGAGTGTCTGCAGTTCCTTACATGTGATACTTACTCACCTGTAACACCATGTACCACTGACTACAGCCCAGACTCATCTCTCACCTGATATTCAGCCCTAAGGCAATAAGGCCCATACACACACTCAGGAGCCATCTCCACAGTGAGATCATCATTGATTTCACCAGGCCAGGCCTATTATAATGGTCCTGTGACCAAGCCAGTCCCCACCTGCATCTTCTCTCAAGAAGGCTTATTGGTATTGCCCCTTGGAAGGGAAATAAGGCAGAATGGCCTGGCAGCACTCTAAAAAAGTGACTGTTACTGGCCTGTAAGTACACCTTGGCCAAAGAGTTTCAACAGAGCAATTTTCCAATGAGAAAATGCAGTTTCATCAGAAATGAACTATTTCATGGGAATGATCTATCTCAATGGCATTTTCAAAGAGAAGAAGGATATTGGGGGCTATAGGCTTTATAGGAAGGATCGGGTTGGGAAGAAGGGAGGAGGTGTGGCCCTCTATGTGAAAGAGCAGTACTCCTCCCTTCAGGTCATGTTTGATAGCAGGGAAGGGTCCCTTGAGACCCTCTGGGTCAGGATACAAGGGGGATCAGGAGAGGGAGACCTGATGGTGGAAGTCTACTACAGGCCTCCCTCCAAAGAGGAGGAGAGCGATCAGGCATTCTCCAGGGAACTGACTGAAGCAGCTAGCACTAAAGTCATGAGTGTCATAGGTGACTTCAACTACCCTGACATCTGTTGGGAACACCATTTAGCCAGCTCCAGGTCAGCTAACTTCTTGGCAGCTATAGACAATCTGTTCCTGGCACAGGTTGTAGAAGGGCCTACTAGGGGTAAAGCCACCCTGGATTTAGTGCTGACCAAAGGGAAAGGGGAGCACATAATAGGTGACCTGAGGATTGGAGGTACTCTGGGCAACAGTGATCACAATCTGATTAGGCTGGGAAATCAGTTAGTAGAACAAAAGTCCTAGAATTCAGAAGGGCAGACTTTGGCAAACTCAGGAGATCAGTTGGAGAGGCCCTCTGCAACCAGCAACTGGATAATGATTAAGTTTGAGGATAAGTTGTGTGGAAACATGAGCACATCAGAGGATAGGGTAAGGATCCAGGATGACCTTGACAGACTGGTTTTATGGGTGGAATGGAATCAGATGTGGTTCTACAGGGAGAAGTGCCGGGTCCTTCATCTGGGTAGGAAGAACATTCACCATAGCCACACGATGGGTGGTGGTCCACTGGCTGGCACTGCATCTGAATGGAACCTGAGGATCACAATCGACTGGAAGATGAACATAAGCCATCAGTAAGATGAAGTTGTCAGCAGGTCAAACAGAAGTCTGGCCTGCATCAGCCGATGTGTTGCCAATAGATCCATGGAGGTGCTTCTCTCTCTCTATTTGGCATTGGTGAGGCCACAGCTGGAGTACAGTGTCCAGTTCTGGGTGTCGCACTTCAGGAAGGAGGTGGATAAGCTTGAGAGGGTACAAAGAAGGGCCACCCATATGATTTGGGGCCTGGAGGATAGGCCCTATGAAGAGAGACTCCGGGAACTGGGCCTGTTCAGTCTGAGTAAGAGAAGACTGAGAAGTGACCTGTTGGCCACCTACAAGTATGTTAGGGGGAGCACCAACATCTAGGGGAGCAACTCTTCAGGAAGGCACCTCAAGGGATGACAAGGACCAATGGGCACAAGCTAATAGAGGGAAAATTTAGGCTGGACATAAGAAAAAACTTATTTTCCATAAGGGTTACTAGAATCTAGAAAACACTCCCAGCAGAGGTGGAGCAGTTGCCATCCTTGGAGGTGTTCAAGAGGAGGCTGGATAAACACCTTGTTGAGCTCATTTGAGCCCAATAACTTCCTGGCCATTGCAGGGGACCGGAGTTGATGATCTTGCAGGTCCCTTCTGGTCCTTTGATTCTATGATCTGTCATTTAATTTTTTGTTTCATGTTGATAATGTCAAAATGTTTCATATCAACTTTGTATTACAGTAGACTCTTTTAATATAATATTGTATCCTAGTGAATTATTATGCACTTAATAGAAACACTTTTAATTTATGAAAACAAACATTTTGGTACTGTTTAAATCTGGAATGCCAAATCTAGTCAAAGAAGGTGTGGGGGAAGAGAGATCTACCTTGGAAAGATCTGGATATCCCTTTCCCAATACTGCCTGCTTGCTTTAGGGATTTTTCCTCCAAAGCAGCTGAGATCAGTTGACTGTAGGATCCTTGACTCGATAGATTAGTGCTTTCCTTTATTTTGGCAGCTCCTATACACCCAGGCCTCTCTACTCCTAACTTTCCCTGCTAGACTGTTCCTTGCCCTTGTCTGCACACTCTGCTGGAGCACAGATATTTTCTTATACTTAAACAGCAGCATTCATTTCCTATTCATGAAAAGTTTGAATGACAATCCCAGGGCACATTAAACAATAGCCATTTGCACAGACTTCCATTAAAGACATATTTGCATGTTTGAAGGGCATCCGTGTTGAATGAAGCAGTATGGGGCCTATCACCTAAAGGGAAAGAAATATTCTCTGTACATCATTCTGAAACTTTGTCAAGTATTTTCATCTGCTGCAGAACCGCCAACAGTTTGAAAATGTAGTTCACATACAGAGTGTGGGAGGTTTTATGGGGAAAGGAAACTGACTGAGCACAACAGAACAGATGGGCTGCTCTACTCAGAGCTCTGTCTGACAAAGATACAGCTGAAGCATAAAAATGATAGTTAGAAGTGGGAATCCCAATGACCAGCAGAGCTTTGCAAGTGCAGCTAGTGCTAAGAGGTAGCTTGTACAACCAGTACATGAAAAATAACTATCAGAGTCTCTGGTGCTCTCTGGGGCAGATAAATCTAATTTTGGGGGTATTTTTTCAGGCATTTCCACTAATTCATAAATAAGAGGGTTTGGATGATTACATTCATCAGGCCCTTCTGTTTCCAGTGCAGGGAATGTGGCTTCACATTGTAACTCCAATAAGTTCTTTGCCACAGAAGGTATAGGCCCAAGACCCAGAGCTGTCCCAGGACCAGGAGGTACCTTGCTGTGGAGGGATCAGAGGTGGCCAAAGATCTTTGGTTCCCACAAAAACTAGAAATAGTTGCTGTTCTTGTACTTCCTGCTGCTTCCCTGTTCCCATGAGGACATGATTCAACCAGCAGGGTTGGAGGTGAGGACAGGGTCTTTGCCTCCCACACCCATGGACAGTCACAGAGGGGAACCTGATTCAAGTGCTGGTCAATGGCTCAGTGCTGCAGTCTGGCCAACATTACCATGTTGACAGATAGTTTGAACAAAACTCACAGCCATAACCTCTCCCAAGATGGCTCTGTAGGCACTTGGCCTGGAAAAACCCTGGCAAACATGGTGCAGGAGCTTCACTATTGGGGAGCGGCAAGAAGGCAGAAACATCAGGTGGCAATGTAGAGGCCACAGGCCTCTCTTAAAAAGGCCTTGGGCTCTTTCTCTGGAGAAATGTGATGATCAAGGAGTTTCCAGAGATATTTTGGAACGGGACAAGAATCAATGGGGAAAAATCCACTTACCACTCAAGGGAAGAAAAAAGGCCATGAGCTAGGACCAGAGTTTCAGGCAGATCCTTTTCATCCCACCTACCCCTAGTTTGGGAGGTTTCAACTTTGATGGACTATTGCAATGTGCACTAGACCTTCAGCCTACCCAGGGGCTGTGTTCTGCAGCAGTAGAACATTTGATGGACGAGTTTCTTGCCATGAGAACATTAGATACATGAGCTGGGATCCACAGTGGCTGCCACTGACTAGATTTTAAGATATTAATTTTGACTCTCAAGCTTAAAATGGCCTGAGATCCTCATACACAAGAGTTTGTGCAGACAGTAGGCATAGCACAAGGGACTCGCATAGGGCACCACTTAGTTACATGTGTCTGAGGGTGTCTGGTGTGAAGACAGAGCAAACACATCCAAAAAGCAAAATACATGCAGGTCAGATATGTGGGGAGGAGGATTATAGAAGAGATTCACAATACAGGCTGTCAACCAGAGAGGCCACATAGGAATACATGCATGCCCTGCAGCAGTCTGAGATATTCCATTTTGCAGTAATTCAAGGGAATATCCAGGGAGGAGTCTTCACAGAGTATTGCTGAGAGTTAGCATGGATGCTGTTTACTTGGTTTCCCATCTCATATTCACTTTTTCTATTTTTATTCTGTCAAATGAAGGAATCTAGATACAACCCTAACCCAGACCACCCTTCTGTAACTAGAGACTAGCTTTGTTTGACCATTTGTGAGTTTCATACAAACCAATCCAGTGAGGTGATGAAGAGAGTGTCATGAACATTTCCAGCCCAAGATTTAGTGTAAAAGGCATAAGCCAAAAAGGCTGTTCCATAAGCTGAGTTGTTTGTGGTGTCACAGTCTAACACTACACAGGAAATGTTTGATTACTTTAGATAAGAGTCAAATTCAGGGTATTAAGGAGTGTTAGGTTATCACACTGTGTTAGTAATGGATCCACTAAATTATATTGGATGTACAACAAAGCTAAATTAAATCTGATAGTTTAGCTTTATGTTTTCGGAAGTCCCCAACTTTGGAGTGTTATTTCCATATTAGCCTCAGAGTACTATCAGCTTGTTGCATTAATATGAAACAAACATGAATTTAGGTGACTTCCAAAAGTGAATTCTGTTGAGTCAACAACTGTCTTAGAGCGCAGAAGGTAACTAATAGGGCTGTGCGAAGCTTTGGTCCCTGATTCAATTTGTCGGCAATTCAGCCCGATTCAGTGGCCGAATCTCCAAATCCGAATTGAATCAGGGGACCCTTTAATCTCTCCGAATCGAATCAGAACCCTCCGAATCAATTTGGAGAGATTTGGAAAGATTTGGAGATTCGCACATAGAAACAGCGTTAAATGTTTTTTCTACGTACCTCTAGGTTAGCAGGGGCTCACGAGTGCTGCGATGCTGGGGTGCATGGAGTGTCCCACAGAAGTGCAGGGGGCTCCCCAGCGTGCTCAGCAGCAGACCCAGAAGTGAAACAGAAGTACTTCCAGTCCACTTCCGTGTCTGCCGGGGAGCACGCAGGGGGCCCCCCCTGCACCCTCCTTGTGCCGCCCAGCTTGGTGGCTGGTGCCTCCTGGGTCTGGGAAGGGCACCAGGGGTCCCCCTGTAGCTGACTGCCAAGCCGGGGGTGTGCAGAGGGGCTGCAAGCGTGCCCCCTGCCACAGACCCGGAAGTGGACCGGAAGTACTCCCGGTTCACTTCCAGGTTCACTGCTGAGCACATGGAGGCCCCTTCCCTCCCTCCCCCGCACTACTGTGAGATGCTCTATGTGCCCCAGCATCGCAGCGATCACGAGCTGCGCCGGTACCTCGAGGTATGTAGAAAAAACTTTCTACATACCTATGTATGTCCTACATACCTACATACCTACATACCTATGTCTATGTCCGAATTGCTGATTCTCCGAGTCAGCATCGAATCTTCAGATTCAGATTCAGCTGAATCAATCAGGGACAGCAATCCAAATCAATGAATTGAATCACTGTCCCTGATTCGGGCTGAATCCAAATCCAAATCGAATAGGGCCCACTTCGCACACCCCTAGCAGCTAATAGAAGCTATCCAATGAATTTTGCTATCTCTGTCTCTTCACTTGTTGTCCAGAAGCAGAGCATGACTTTCTTGAATTTATTTCAAATTCTTTGTCAAATGTCTGTGGAATTCTGTAACTTCTTTTCTCAAGGTGTTATTCGCTGGGAATATTTAAAATACAGCATGTAAGCTATTTGGCTGGGTAGATGACATTGTATCGAATCCATTCCCCTAGTGGAACAGCTTAATCCTTAAAATCAGTAGTAATGCCAAGTATTCTGATATTAGACTTTTTTTTAGACTTGCTGCAGCATCATTTGCTAGAATATTTGCAGGGAGCAAAGACAGAAGGTTTAGATACAGAAATACACATAAACCGGTGTAAATGATTGGAGTCCAGCTCAAATCTGTAACACAACTGAGGTTCAGCACACATAAACCACTTTCAAAACTGAAACCAGTTTAAAATAAACCTGGATGGATGTAGTATCAGACTTAACTGATTTAGGTTAAATTGGTTTATTGAACTTCTTCCCAGATGCCCTCCAGATTCAACCTGTCTACACCAGCAGAGAAGGGAGGCATGCTCTAGTGCTACCCAGCTTCTGGCCTGGGCCACTGCAGGCATATGGCTCCATCTCCAGAATCAAAAGTGAATGTCTGTTACTTGCTTATTGGTTCAATCTACACAGTTTAGACTAACCTGCAAAGATTCAGTCAATTCAGTCTCGGGTTTTTTGACTGTACTTATCTAAGGTATGTGAATCTGATCCAAATAAATGCATTTTAAAAAACCAACTGGATCTTCACAGAAAAAAAAATGAAATGAAATGAAATAATAAAATGCACAGCATGCCCTAGCATCCACAAATTAAAGCTACAGTGGGAAGATCTGTGTATGTTGTATAAGATTGGGATCAACTGAGATGGAATCTGCTTGGGCATAAAAGGCACCAGGTAGGGTGTGACTAGCTTATGCTATGCATTTGTTCACATAAGACAAACACAGGTACTGTCAACTGAATGCAAAAAAAGGCAAATTACAAGTTTGTTCACAGTGACAGCTGAACTCCCATTTCCTATAGTGCAGTCAAATTTAAATACATTTATACATAATTCAATGAGAATAAATAATTAATCCTTCATTAACTATAGATCTTGTTTAATAACATTTTTAATATAATAATAGATCATGACTGTGTATAGAGCAGCTGCCAGTGGGGCTTTATGGAAAGTTACCCACATTGTAAACTTCAGAATAAATCACAGTCAAGCTTGGCCCTTGGCTCACATAGCAGGCTGGGGGCGTGCAACATGTCTACAATAACTCCTGTGAAGGGAGTGAGCAGTAGGGATCAAAATAGCTAGAGTCTAGCTCTTCT
>NW_005841994.1:1566210-1599090 GCF_000455745.1 Alligator sinensis
CATGAAAAGACACACGGATATTGAAACTACGCCAATCTTATTGCATGTTTCTTCAACTAATCTAAAAAAAAGTGTTGCAGTCAACCATTTAACTTAGAATAAAATCACAAATGCCAGTATCAACAAGAAAAATAATCAGAAAAACAAAACAAATGAAAAAACAAAACTCAAAAATGCCCTTCCCTCTCGTCTCAGACCTCATCCCCCCCTTCCCATCCCACCTCCCTCCCAGTTCCCAAAAATAAAACCCAAAACAAAAACCAAAAAAATATGTTCGACATCTTTGGCAAATTGGCACTGCTGTAATTACATTCAAATATTATAACACACAAAAGCAACACACGGCACTAAGGAAAAAACACCAAGATTTCAAGTCAGTTCTTTTCCTACTAGAAAAAAAGAATACAAAACGTACACATTTTAAGAAGCATTTTTTTCATCTGTGTGGAGACAGACATCTCCTACTTTCAAAGGCAATTCAACTGTTATTTTTACGGGTTTTTTGTAAGTTGTTTTTTTTTTGTTTGTATGGGTTTTTTTCTTTTTCTTTTTTTTTTTTTTTTACAAGTAAGCATCAAATGCAGGCATCACAGACTTTGGTGGATACAATAGATATGTATTTCTTTGATGCTGGAAGTCCCTAATACAAAGTAGTCTGCCTCTAAGAAAAAAAATACTGTGTTTTTCTTGGAAAGGAATTCCATTTGCAATGTAACGCATTGTGTAATTTCAGAATGTACAAAGGCCACTAGAAAGTGAAAAACCAGGACAGAGTTTCTTCCAATACAAGGCTGAGCAAAGCAAAAGAAAGGTTTAAATGCCCACTGGCCATTTTCCTGTTTCGTTTTACAAGGCAGAGTGGAAAAATCTGGAGACACAGGGCTTAATATAATACCAATTGTGGTCAGTGAAAAGATTTCCACTGATTTCAACAGGCGTTGAATCAGGCCTGGTGTGATGAATGTGAAGATACATGGATTGTAGACAAAAACATGCCTGCACATGTACTCTTGCGCATGCGTGCACGCACGCACACACCCACCCACCCACACACACACACACACACACACACACGCGTGCGCACACTGTCCATAAAGGTGTCCTGAAAAACACCTTACCTCTGACTCTTATTCTGAAGCACTTTGTGTGCATTTGGATTTTCAGAGGATTAGTAAGCAAAGATCACAGTGAGAGCCAACAAGTAAGACAGCAAGGATTAAAGCGTGAGTATTTCTGGAATCAAGCAAGTTTTTGATGGTGTTTCATTTGGTGTTGGCATGTCACCTTGCACTGTCTACAACAGCAAAGTGATACCCAATGGTTTCAGTCCTTTCAATTTTAATTTCTTGTGCTACATTTTTAATGAATATGGAGTTTTCTGGCTAAACCAGTGTTTCTCAACTTTTTAGACTCAAGGCACCTCTCATTAAACTTAAGACACCCGTTGGAAAAAGCCAGCTCTTAGCTTCTATTTGTTTTTTGACAAAGAAAAAATAACGGAGCAACTTTTCTGTTGCACAGAGCTCAGAAAGATCACAAGAGATCTGAAAATTTTAACACTATGAATTCCTGTCTGAACTGGAAACGCAAACAGGATTTGAATTTCCTAACAATCAGGTAGCACTCTGGTTGAGAATCACTGGTTTATACAATGAGTTATAGCAGTTAGTTATCTATGGATTGGCTAGAATGTTTTGCCCCCTAAATAACATAAATAGTGCTCGTCTTCACAACAGAGCAACCTCAGCCTCTTACTCGGGGCTTGTCTCTCTCATCTCTCTTGCCCACATGCAGAACCCTCTCATGCAGTGATGCTTCACAGTCACACCAATTCCAGCATCCTGGTGCTCCAGGCTAAGTGCCATTTATATTGAACTGTGCTGCACAAAATATACCTACTTTGCAGTAGGCATGTTATTCATTTGCTGATAGTCCTCCAGCACTTTCCCACAATTCCCCTGTGGGTCCAAAAGGATAGACAAGATTTTCACTGAGAAAGAATAACTGAATTATTCTGCAGCACTCAGAGCAGAAGACCTAGCAATGCACATGAGGAAGCGCAGTATCAGTGATGACAGGGCAACTCGAGGAAGGCTAACACCTGAGCTAGGCTGAGTTGGGTGCTAAGACCTGTCAGCCAATTCACCAAGATAGCTCTGCAATAAGACACAGCTTTCAATGAAACTATAAATGTTCATGCTTGAAATTAAGATGGTCTAGTTCATAGCTTCCTTTTTGTCCCACTCCCAAGGAAAATGAACTGTGGGTAAATCAAAACTCTAGCAAAAAATATCCATTTTAGAATGGTGTTTTCAGCTAAAACTAGGCCTATGACAGAAGGTTTGACAAGTTTCTGAGCAAAGAGGTCTCCACGCTCAGGAGCCACTGAAATGAATAAACTGGACTGGATCTGTTTCTCCCTATATGTCTGACTCCAAATAGCATGAAGAGGGCTCACACCTACAAAGCAAGGGAAGAATATGCACCACAATCTGAACTTCAGTATTAAAAACCCACTAATCCCCCAGAAAATTTATTTTCAGTGCCTAAACATTTTTCAGGTGGCTGGCTTCATTTTTTATTTTTCCTTATTTTGCTTATTAAGCACAATAACTGAAACAGTGGAGCTTTGTGCCTGGCAGCTATAATCCTAGTATAGATCAGAGCATAGCCCCACCACCCAGGAGTCTCTAAGTAAAACACATACTCTGACCATCATCCCTCCAGAGCCTGGTTTGACAGCAACTTTCATGCTCATTCACCTCTTGAAGCAAACCACTGGAAAGTATTAGGTTTTTTAAAAGCAGGCTAAGATTTTGTAGACAACCTGGTGAGATTATAAGGGATAAGGACATCTGTATTTCCTTTAAAAATGTATATTCGGTATATCCCAAAGGCTCGTATCACGATGGCCTGGTTCTGAGCACAAGGAATCGGGGCCAGATGTCTCAAGAATTAGGTACCTGATTCTCATAAAAATCTATGGAGATGGATGCTTAAAGACCTTTAAAAACGCAACGCAGTGGGCACATCTACACATGCATTAATGTGCTTTTCCTAATTATCATTAAATTTAGTACCTCCAATATGAGGCACTAAATAAATGTGCATTAGACTGCACTAATGCACAGCAGTGCAAGTGTGCATTTTTTAGGTGACAAAGTGCAGTAGCCTATTCTACTGTGCATTAGTGTATTAGCATGGTTTTTACATACCATTTAAATGTACAGTAGAATAGGTTTTAATGCTCATTAAAGTGCACATGTACACATACCCAGTGTCTAGTTTGCACAAGGATTATTTTGTTACAGTACTTCCCATCCATTCAAGGCAATGGCAATGGTTCAGCAAATGAAGAACCTTACTGTGCACATTATTACCCATACACAAATAAGTCAAATGAGCATCTGTGCAGAAGCTGATTGGGGAAAGAAAAAAAAATAGTGAAGTTGATGGTAAGATTCCTGTTGGTTTCAATAGCACCATGACTTCATACCATGAGTCTTCTCATGCTAGTAATATCCAAGTGAGAGTGTCCAGGACCAGCCCTAAGTATTTAACTGAACCTGCCCAACCTGCCTTCCTCACTTTCCTGTGTGCATGACATCTTGGAAGCTAAGCTGTTCTTTGAAGCAGCCTGTTTTTCCTGGGTGACTAGGGTGCAGTGAAGCTAATACCAGGGTCCTGAAACATATACAGCTTACTAGTCGGAGATCTTAAGACATGACTGAGTTGAACTTCTTGAAATGAACACTAAGAGAATTCATTGTCCCCTATTTTTCTCTCCATGTATCTATTTTAATATCCCACAGATGGTTATATTCTGCTAGAATCACCTCTGTATTTTTGTTCATTTGGGCCTTGTTGCATTTTCTTTGTTGATTTGACCTTGGAGCAGCATTTTCCCATTCAGATGTTGGTTCTTATGCCTATCAGTATAGATACTGTATACACCAAATTTCTCCTGAAGTGGAGCTGAGAAAGTATTAAACCTAAATATGTTCTGGAATACAATGACCAAACAAATTACTGCAACGTTAGAAGCCTGATTTAGACAGGGGTGAGGTACCTAAGAGGCTCTGGTATACTAGTCACTGCTGGATTAGAATGAATATGGGCTCACAGTCTACTCTCAGTCCCCAGTCATTCATGCAATTGAAACCAGGATTTGGCCCACTCTATCCATTGTGTATTTGGGTTTCATTGTGATCCATGAACTCATTTAGGAAAATTATGCATCAGCTCAAGCCATTCAGACAAAGGAGCCCTCTTCCAGTCCCTAACTCCATCTCTCTCACACTGAGCAGGGTACCTTTTCCTCTGTGCAACTCCCAGAAATGCTACAGTCTGATCCTCTGCATCATATAACAGCCTTCATTACAACCCATCCATCAGCTCTAAGGTGTTGTTGTTTCCTGTTCTCTCAACATGCTACCACAACTGACTCATTTTCAACAACTAGACCCTCCTCCAGAACTTTTCAAAGAGGCTCCCAGACCCTAGAGGCCTGGCAGTGTCTGCTCACCTGCCAGGCTACCCCTTCCTAGTTTGTGTGCTTTAAGGATTTCCCAGCTTAGGGATGTTCCAAAGTGTGTGGCATACCTTGGACAGAGTGAGCTTCACTGGGCACGTCTACATGTTCATTCATGCACCATAGTTACTGCGCATTTAGTTTAGTACTTCCTTAATGAAGTACTAACTGAATGCACAGTAACTACATTTACTGTGCAGTAGGGCCAGCACATGGGTTTTTCATGATGGTTACTGCACAGTAGCCTAATAACACTGTGCAGTAGTTTATTAGCACAGTTTTTGATTGGCACGCTATTGTGCAGCATTATTAGGCTACCATGCAGTAAGAGTCTTGTGTAGATGCACCCACTGTGTGCCTATATATAAGAAAGCATTTGTGGAGGGCAGCTGACTCCACTGGGGCCTGTTGAGGAGAAACAGAAATCTGAGTAGGATGATGGTGAGCTTGGAAGGTGGGAGGGTGAAAAAGAAAGAGAGATGGATGGATGGATGGATGGATGGATGGATGGATGAAACCTCAAAAGAACTGGATAAGCTTCAGATAAGCATCCACACTTTTAGGGCTTATCAAAACAGAGCCAAACCTCCAAACCTTTTGAGATTTACCCATCACTATGACATACGTGCAGAGAAGATAGCAGGAGTGGCACATGAATAATCAGCAGGGCCCACATAACTACACAATGAAACATCCAGAAAGGATGCAGTATTCAGTAGGGTCAGGCTGCCCATAAAGCCTCATGAAACTGCCTTCTGAAAAGGTGGGCTCATTTCAATTCTTAAGGAAAAATACGGTGCTCAAACTCTGCTCAGATCCCCAACAAACACATTTCTAGGCTCTCCTACTGGGATGACGTCAGTGTGACTAGGCCAACTCACACTACCTGATCAGCTCATCCGTATAGTTTTAAAACAAATGTGTAGTTAAAAAAAACAAACAGCTGCATATCAAAGTGAATGGATGCATCTAGCAGAGTTGCAAAATGACTGGGCTGTGCTCTCAGCTGCAAAACATGAGTCTGCTCTGTTTTCTTGCAGTCTCCCCTGGTCACAGTCCAGTCTGTTCGTGAGGCACCTCAGATTTCTACTGGAATTCAAAAGTCTCTTCCAGACCCCGATCATTAATCACATGGTAAAATTCATTACAGTGACTTTTGTTACACAGGCATTGGGTTATAATGAGGATGAAATATATGTGTGTGTGTGAGGAAACGTGTGTGCGACATGCAGCACAGTATATGCACATGCATATATCACGCACCCTTGGGTTTATCTTTTGTTAATTAATTCCTGACTGATGCAAAGGAAGGCGAGTGATTTATCTGGTTTCAGCTGCTGCCCAGCAAACCCATGCTGGTGAACAGTAGTTCATTCAGGCAGGGGATATAAGAACAGAGCACTCAGCAAAGAGTAGGAAATGAGCCAAAAAAAATCACACCCACAAAAAGAGAAGACCTGCTCCATCCCTGCCATGTGTGTGTGGAAAAAGAATGACAAAAGGAAACTTTTTGTGATCCCCAGAAAATTATTTCCTATCAAGGTGTGATTTTCACAACTTAAGGGATAGGATTTCCCATGAAAATGAATGGGGCCTGGGTGTCAAAATCTCTAGGATGGTTCTACCCTTCCCACCCCCACTGTTCTTGAATGAACAAAAACTGATGTTGAAAGCATTTTATTTCTTCAGGAAGCTTGATCATAGATCATGAGTCAAATTTTGCTTGCTTTATTCAAGGGAGGCAGTCCCACTGCTTTTAAATGGTCTGTTCATATGACTAAGGCAAGCAGGGTTTGACCCTAAATGTCTTGGCTTATTATTGAAACATATGTCCATCCATAGGATGAAATTTACAGGCTATGATTTGTTTTCTACGCATACTAACAAGAGCTGATGCCAAGTGTCCAGGTGTTTAATATTGACTCTCCTTAGTATTATGAAATGTAGCGTAAACATTACAAGATACCTCATACTGATGAACTAAATAAATCAGGTATCCTCTGGATAGTGCACGCAGTAAGCAAAATCCTGCCCAGCGTGGAATGCCAGCCCTAGGCCTATGGGGTCTAACATACAGCTTGTTGGAGATTACCAGGGCTTGGCTGATCCTCTGCCCAGAGGTCCATTTCATCTTTCATGCATAATTACTTCAAGAATTGTCTCACAAGAGCAGCAGCTGGTCATAAGTACAGTGCTTACTGTAAAGACAAACAAATGCTCTAAGGTTCCTGTTTGGTCATATGAATCCTCTACACATATACTTGTATAACTCAACTCCACCTTAATCATGAAGCCACAATCAGCCCCTCCATGACACTTTGCAACTACATATTAGGAGAAATACAGTTTTTTCTTTGCAGCTGAAATATGGAATATCTTCCGTTTCCAAAGAGCCAATGGAAAAGGTCTTTGCAGTCATATGAACACACTTCAGTCTAGGAAACTTTGTGGAGATTCTGAATAACCTTATACAAAAAGAGATAAATATACTCTTTGCAGCTCTACTGCTAAAGAGCAAAAGGTACTCTGAGGACATGTCTACACATGCACATTTACTGTGCAGTAACCAAAACTACTGCACAGTATGGGCACATGTCAACACATGCATGCCCATACTGTGCAGTAAATATGGAGACTTAAACTGACTTGAGTGTAAATTTGATACCTGCATCATGCAAGTATCATATTTATGCCTTATTAGTTATTGTGCAGGAACGCATGTGCAGACACCTTACTGAGCAGTAACACTTTGTGTGTGGACTGACTTGGGACTAACTTTAGTTCCAAGTCAGTCCACACACAGCATTAATGCACTTTAATGACTGCACGTGTAGATGCTAGCCTACTCTGGATTACTGTGCAGTAAATTTAAGCTGATGTAAATGCACGCATAGACATGCCCTAAATGTAGGGTGCCTCAGATGATGCTAAAAAAGTTAGCCCCAAAGAGAAGCCCAGCAGTTGGTTAGATGAATGAGTTGTACTTACAGTTTTGTACTTGTTTAAACCAAAATACATTTATCCATTACTACTCATCAAAAGGGAAAAGTCATTTACATTCTGACCTGAGGCCTTTTAGGAGCTTACTAGACTGAATTTTTGGTCAGGAACACAGTTTCAGTTAGAAACTATGACCAAGAGAGTCAAGGGTATTTAGGTGTCTATTTCCCATTAAAATTGCTGGGATTTAGGTACCTTAACACCTTTGAAAGACTTGCCCTATCCACCTTGGAAACTAGGAAGAAATGCCTGTGTTTAAGAATCATACCAGGACAAGGTAAACAGGGTTGAAAAGGTTTTGGAAGGAACACACAGACAAATCCATTTGAGATACTAAAATGGGCTCTCTTGCTGCCATTTGACATGACAGCATCCATGCAGGATAAGCAGCATGGTGGCATACCTTATGGAAACAGTCATTAAAGAGTTTTCATCTCAGAACATTTGAAAAAAATGGAAAATAATGTTTGTAATTAATTATTAATAGTTTGGGCTGTACTTATGACCCTCAGTAGTGTAACTAAGGCAGGGCGTCTGAGGCAGCAGCCTCCAGAGCCAAAAAATAACAGCTGTCACCATAGCTGCACAGCCATGCCAGCAGCTGAAAGTCACCACTGTCCCAAACATTGCCATTGCCCCAGGCATCCAGCTGCCCTGTTATGGCTCTGATGACCCTTATTCACCTCAGAAAACCCTTTCCCTCACAAGCAGTCTGAAAAATATTTTTACATGTAAATGCTCACCCACGTAAGTAAGGATGTAGTATCAGGCCCATTTCCATTAAATACGGTTATACTGCCCAAGGCCGTGGACCAAATTCAAAACCCATTAGAGTCAGTGGGAGTCTTTCCATTAGCTTCAGTAAGAAAGCCTTGCTCTAATTTTCCCTCTGTGTAGATGGGAAGTTTGCTGATTGTTATCAGCATATGATTAAAGTAAGTCATTCCTTAGGGAAAAAAATGAGTAGTTTATATGGTGTTGTAGAGCTGATAGTGACGAGGTACTCGCTTAACCAATCATTTGTAAGCTCTCTTCTATTCATTAGCCCTGGGAAGTAGAGAACATTGAACAAAATGTCACTTGGTTCTATTAATATGTTTTCTTTGAGACAGAAGGAGAAAATACAGAATTAAAGGGCCAAATTTATGCACAGCGTAACTCTGGACTACAAGAGCTTGAATCCACAGGAGCCACCCATGTTTAAGGAATGACTTGAGAAATGTCTTCATTTAAATACATGGGTATTCCTAAATGTGTGCTTTCACCATCAATTTGCTTGGTCAAGCAACCTTTGTATGTTTCAGTGCGCATGGCTGCCATGACTAGAACATTGTTTGAGAGATCAGTTTGAAAAATTATCACCTTGGGATTCTTCCCTTTTACAAAATAGAAATAATTGGGTTTTAGCAAGCAATATATTTAGATGTACACAGGTGTTAATTAGGAATTCCTTCTCTGGTGTAGTTTAACTTGAAACTGGAGATTTTGTTTCAGTGCTAGTTATGATTACAAATGAACATAAATAAATACTTAGCAGTAAAATGTCACAAACTGCCCACATCTTTCAATTGCTCATGTGTTCAATGCCATCACACACCATGATCACACATGACTGTCCGATATGATGCTTTATATAGAAATAACATCAGCCCCAAATATAGCCACAATGAATGTTAACCTGGTTCAAAGTTGGTTAAAGCTTACTGAATTCTTTGAATCAGTGCACCAATTTCAAAACACATTTTCAGATGCATTTTGAGTTCATGGTTTGTACCATGTTGCTGTTTATGCTAAGCCACTCTCATAGTAACACAAAGAAGCAAGTTATTTACATTGGTACTGTGTAAATTGAGCAAACCAATCCATCTTTACCACAAAAGCCAGACAGTCCATGTTGAATCACACAGCCTGTTGCAATGCACATTAAAAGAGACATCCCAAAGTGGACTGCTGAAGGTCAGAACCGTTCCTATTCCCCAGACATGGCTGAGAGAGCTAGAGGCAACTAGACTAATAGCCAGCAGTAAGATGCAGCTACTGTCCCTTTTGAATCATATGGAATGGCAGCAGAACTGTTTTCTCCTGATTCTTTTTTTGTTTGAGACCCAGTTAACATCACTAGAATTTCACTGATTTAAAAAATAATAGTAATAATTAGTTCACCCAGTTTAAAGAGTAAAATTCCAATCAGCAGGTTCCTACTCGATACTTCCTTTTTCTTCCTTGCAGTGTGATTTGCATGGTTATATCTAGGTGAATCAGATGCTGTCGTCCTGGATGATATGTTTAGTAAGTGCTTGAGTTCTGGGCTCCTGGGGTCAGTGGCGGTCGTAGGCAGCAGTCGCTGCCGGAGGTGCTGCTCCACGGGCTGCAGCACTGTAATAGTAAGGAGAGCCTGCAAGACAGGAGGTGATCATGAGAATCCAAAGGTTGAAAGATGCCTGACAATAGTATAGGCGGGTGAGCTCTGACCAGCCTGTATTTAGATCTACAGGTCTGAGCCTGGTCCTATAGGTACAGTGCACGCCTGCATGCTTCACTTCACACTTTACTTTTCTGTTGCCATTCTGGCTTCCGATCCTGCAAAAAGAACTTCAAGTGAAGATCATTATTACCACAGCCATGCAAATCACTCAGTGTCCAAAATGGAAGTGTTGACTGCCTAGAATAAATGACTCCCACCTCCTCCAATTTTAGTTTAGTTTTGAGTTTTCCTTAAGCATTGTATATCAATCAAATATAATTATATTTGATATTGAAACACTGTTTCAAAATAGAAACATCAGAGCATTTCATTCAGACTGTACTGAAACAAAATTATTTTTCAACTTTTTAAGTCAAAACTAGTCAACATATTTCAAAACCTTGTAATTCCCAGAGCTGGGGAATTTCAGTCTGTCTGAAACCATGCTTTGTACTAATAAACTAAACCACTAACTACAGTGCTGAAGTTCCTGTTTAGGTTGTGGGACCTTGCTTCCCTGGGCCCCCCAACCCCTGCATTTCACAGGATAAAAGTTTCCATGCTCTTGGATTCCCTTGTAAGAGCATGTGCACTTCTGTGGGTTTACCCAAATATTGGAGAGGATAAAGAACTCGGGCTCATTCTTGAAAACCAGTTGCTGACTCTTCAGAAAGTTGGACAGATTAGAAAACTGTACATTTAATGAGTGGATCTAACCAGTCATGAGAGCTGCCAGTCAGCAGGCCTGCTCTATGCATTACCAACCAGACTGAAGCAAAGGTCTTCATCATCCATAAGCATCCTAAAAAGCAATTGTTTCTGTCCAAGCAAGTGGAGTTGTGCTAGTTTTGTTACAAAGGCACTAAGTCCTAAAGAGCTTAACTGGAGCAGCAAAGAAGCAGGTTTTTCATGTACCAACACAGAGAAAGAGGCTGAAGCATGTGCGTGCACCTCCACACCTTGTCTACTGTAGTGCACGGTTTGGGTATGTGACTGCAAGCATCACAAAGTCAAGAAATTCTTTTGTTCGCTTTGCAGCAAAACCTTTCACCTGAGTGCACAGTCTGACTGAAACCTGAAGTTGCCCAACACTTCAGGTGCTGATTTTATGATTTCTGGGAAAGAAGTATGGGGACCTGTGAAAAGTCATGTGTTCAGGTGACTGAGGAGTCATCAGGAGATTAGGGAGCCTAATATTGTGGTGTGTGCAGGAATCTCAGAGAGCAATTTCTATTGAGCCTTCAGTATCGCAGCAGGCAGAAAGCACAGGCAACTGGGCAGCAACGGAAGGGCCTGAAATAAAGATGGTTGAGCTATCATATTTGGGAAAAGTCACTGACTCTAAGTTGGCTGTGGTGCTCCTGGAACAGCACCTGGACAGGAAAGAACAAAGGCAGTTTTGTTCTGGAGCCAAGGCTTTTTTAGCTCCCCCATGGGTGGATCTAGAAATTTGAAAAGGGGGGAGCAGATGATGAGGTGCATCATCACATATAAAACAACATATATATCTCTCCAGTTAAAAATAAACTGGAAGCTTTATTTATATGCTAGCAGCCCAGGGCTGTATTACATAGTTTAAGATTGAAGCAAAAATAAATACAAATTCATTGGAATGAGTTAAAAACAATCTTAAGGGCTATGAAATGGGAGCTTCCTTACCAAGAGCAGTTAACAGATAGCAGAATTACAAAAGGAAGGATAGCTTGGGGCACGAACAACATGTGCCCCTGGCTGCTGGGGGGGCATGGCAGCGCTGTCGGCAGCAGGAGCATGGCGGCGGCAAGTGGAGAACTCCCGCAGATGCTGCCAGCACTGTTGGCAGCCGGGGAGGTGCTGGAGTGGTGAGTGCCAACCAGGGGTCAGCGACCACCCACAGACGCTGCCGGCAGTGTCAGTGTCGGGCGAGGGGTGGTGAGCAGCAACTGCCCACAGGCACTGCTCACAGTGTCGGCAGTGCCTTTTTGTAGGGGGTGCACTGCCACACTCAGGGGGTGCATGTGCACCCATGTGCACCCCCTATGCATCGCCAATGGCTTGGGGGGAGCATCAGACCACTAAAAAGAAGAGAGGTTGTTAATGTCTGTGAAAGGAAGAGTTTAGAAGGGATCAGATAGATTATAATGAACCAAGAAGTCTCCCTCACTTCTGGTGAGGTAGTGAAAGACAAGAGTGATTTGTCCAAAATCACAAGGGAAAATTCTGGCCCGGCAAGGAACTGTTTTTCTGACCACTAAACTATCTTTCCTCTGTTATGATGGGGAAAACAGCTCCTTGCTGCCAAGAGCCTGACTTAGCTGAAATCTGGAAACATTGTCTGTCACCAGGAGAAAGGGCAATGTTGCTTTCTCTGCCTCCTATGCAGCGTGTCTCACCACCCAGGGCTGGTGGTGGGCATCCTCATTCCAGCAGATGAGACTTTGGTAAAGCTGCTTCACTGACGCCCCTTGATTCTGTTTTACATGACTGGGTGTTGGCACCACATGCTAGAACTGCATCATTAACAACGAACAGGATATGCAAAGTCCTTTAATTTTAACACTTAGCTCAAGGTGGTGCTATAATTCTAACAGATGAAATTTTTCTTTTCTTCTTCCTAAATTGGTCTTTGAGCTGAGCTGGGCTATAATTCCCTCTTCCAAATCTCTTCTGGTTTTCAGAATTTTACTCACTAGCATCTTGGCCTTTTATTAGGCTGAAAAAGATCAGCCTGAGGGCTTAAAGGACATACTTGGGTTTGTTTGGCCTTGTAAATAGTGGATTTCAGAATAGTTTATTTCCTAAAAAAATACACTAAATAATATATTCAAAACAAATAAATGATTAAAAGAATTTGGTAGGCTTTCCTGCACCCTTCTGTTGATGTTTAGGGGGATCTCTGAGGAGGGCTCAGAACACCTGTGACCATGTTCAATCCCACCTTATCTTGCTTCCTCCCTCTGCGTCCACATGTGCCCACAACTCTCTTCAGTTGCAGTTTCAGCTTTGTTGCTGCTGTTTCTGGCAAACCACATCATGTAATAACCCAGGGAGGGTAAGGCAGGTTTACCAAAACCAGAGAAAGTGACTACCCCCAAGATCAACACATAGAGCCAACCAAGGATCAACAAAGCTGACTGATCTCTCTGCACAGTGCACACCAGCAGCCAACAGCAGTACTTCCATTTCTGTGGCAACACAGGATGTCCAGCACTATGGGACCACACGTATCCTCCTTGGGTGGTCCTAAAAGTTGAATAGTCTCAAAAGAGGGCTTGCTTATCCTCCAAGCAAGGGTCTCCTCAATCCTGATAACATTTGCCTGCCAGTGACTATGACATTTCATGCCTTTCAAGCCAGCAAGACAACTCAAATTTCCTTTCCACTCATGCCCCTTCCCAATATACCTGGGCACCCACCAGCAGTACAGCAGCATCGTTCATGCCCCAAGCTATCCTTCCTTTTTCAATTCTTCTATCTGTTAGCTGCTCCTGGTAATGAAGCTCCCATTTCACAGCCCTTAAGATGGTTTATAACTCATTCCAATGAAGTTGTATTTATTTTTGCTTCAATCTTAAACTGTGTAATATAGCCCTGGGCCTCTAGCCATCTGCAAAAAATGTGCCACCTCAACAGGCTTCAGAGGAATATGAGCACAAAGCAGAGCATAGTGTCCAACTACCACTACACTACCGACTTAAATTTTGTAGACCCAGAAGAGGGAAGAAACTGCTTATGAATGGTCTGAGCCCCACCAGATCATCCAATATTTGGGCTGAGCATCTTGAATTATTATGCTGCATGTCATGGGATGTGGCTGCAAATACAGCAAATACCATGCCACCTAAGAGTTTGATTAAGGGGCATATGGATGGTCTTATTGGTAAGTACTCCCCTACTTACTAACACAGCTTGCGAGAGAGAAACCTGCTGCTAGGGATTTAGGATAGCCTGCTTGGATTTGAACAAGACATGTGTGGTCTTGATTCTGCAGAATATTATGAATATACTCAGCATATCAATGGTTCCCATTAAGCTAGTGAGGTTGCTCACTTAATTAGACACTTGCAGGACAAGATCCTTACTAATCATATTTCAACTCAGGAAAGGATACGACTGGAAACTAGAGAAGAGAATATACTGTACATCTGGCTGGCTTAGGCACATCATTATTATCTCCTTCAATTTTAAACAATAACAGGTGACAAGGAATAGAAACAATTTTTGTTCTAGTGGCTAGTGGAAGAGTCCAGAACTAGGAGGGCTAGCATACGTTATAGACAAGTTTCAAAGCATCCTGTTTAATAAAACAACTGAAAGGAACAAATAAGAAGATAGTAGTTTAAGAAGGAGGAGAAGGAAGAGACACTGGACATACTGGATCACTTGTGTTTAGCTCCTGAATCCTGAGTTCAGTTACCAAGTCTCTTGTGGCTAATTACGTTTTCTATCTTTCCACGTTCCAAAATAGAAGCAATGTGTTACATGTTGTAGCTCAAGATGTTCCTGATTAATTTCATTTGAGCTTTCTCCATGCAAGATACAGACTGGTGTAGATGAATAAATATCATTGCCTGACAGTGTTGTAAAAATAGCATGTCCTTCTTTTGTTTGTACATTCCTAATTGAATAAATTATCCCAGTGCTGGACAGAAAATATAAATCCAATGCTAATTTTAAAAGGTTCTGAGATATTCCCAAATCTTCTACCAAATACCCTTCCTGGTTAACAAAAAAGAAATGGAGTTGGTATTCTTTAATTACATATGCTTTCCATTGTTGATCTTGTTGATCGCCACTGCAGCCCTTTAAGCTACACAGGCCCACATTCATGAGTTGGAGCAGTAAATTCATTTTTCCATTCTGCTACTGGTTTAATATATGCACATATTCAGAAGTGCAGTACTGTATCACCTCTGCTGGCCAGGGTTATAATGATATGATCACTAAGGCTTCTGATTAACCACCAAATCAACAAAAGTCATCTCAGATTCAATGTCTGGGAAAAATTGTGAGACTTTTTATTGCATACTCAGAGGTTCTTCTACCTAGGAATCCATGACTCACAAGAAAGACAAAGCATATACCACTGGAAACACTTTACCTGAAGGGAAATTACACGAGCCCTAATAAAGCTTTTTGTTTGTTTGTTTCCACTGAGCTCTCTGAAGTGCTTGCATCTTTCTTTGTTTAAAAGGAAAATATTCCTGTAAAGCTTTCTCAACTCCTAGGCTATGCTCAGTGGTTCTGTGCATGTGGGCACCTCATACTACAGTGTGTGAATGAGTAGCTGTGGTTTTAAAAAGGAAGAGAAAAAGAAAAAGGCCAAAAGTCAAAGGCAGACACACATGTAGGGATATTCTGACTGTGACCAGGGAGGTTTATTCCAACTGTCACAACATACCCTTTCCCCAAGATATCAAAGAAACCACTCATTTCATGAGTCTTCTGTGGCTCCTGCACTGAACGTGGAGAGGAGGCACCCCACTCCAGACCACCCTCCCAAAATGTTCTATTTCAGTGTGCCCCTGGTTCCATTAAGTAGCTGGGGCCATGCTTACCAGGTGCTAGCCGAAGTGCAAGGATAAATGATGACCAGGCTCACTCCTTCATGTCTCCAGCATTCAAGGCTCAGCAATAGTATGCTAACATCAGAGCAATGATTAAGCTAGGGAATTCTTCCAGCTACCACTAGGGGGGCATCAGTTGGCTCTCCCAGAGTATATGAATTGTTACACCACTGATGTGCATGGAGTCATATAATTTAAAACTAGTATAAGAAGTGATTTGGGCCCCATTTTTTAAATTCCCAATAACAAAAGGGCAGGAAAGTGATAAAAATAAACAGAATGTGGTAGGAAGTTACCACAAGGAATCAGAGCTGTATTAAATGAAAATGTACTGTGGCTGCCCTATCTAAAATGCTATTGGGGTCTGTGCAGAAAAGCAGCGCAACTGCTGACCAACAAACCTTCTGCATGAACTGGGAGCTAGCCAACAAGGTTAAAGGAGGACAGATGGGAAAAAAATCAATATGACACTGACAGACATCATGAAGAAGTTGGAAAGTTCAAGACGTAAGCAAGATACCAGTTTTCCAAACACATAAGCCTGAGCCTAGGGACTAGACACACCAACTGTACAGCAACACTGTATATATAATATTTAACAGGAGGCAATTGGCATATATCTCAGAAGGGAAAGACCTTGCTGACAAAGATCTGATGAAGTGTTAGAAGCAAATAAAGAAGTTCATTTAGCATATTTTGTGAGGGTCTATGGCAGTGGTAGATCTCAGAGCCTCTTGCAGTTGATCTCGGAGCTTTTTGGAGTCAATCCAAGGCTGGGGTGGGGGGCTGAGTGCCCGCGTACATGCACAGATGTGCCCCAGCCCAGCAGGTCAGCCCTTGGGGGAAGGGGCTAGATCGAGGCCCCGTGGTAAGAAACAGAGGCAGGAGCAGGGGTAAGCTGAGTGGGGCCCTGGCTGGGTGGGACTTACCTGCTGGGGTGGTGAGCCCCCAAATAATTTTTTCTCAATCTGCCCCCACTCTTCCCTCCCCACAGATTTACCTGCTGGGTGGGGTGGAGGGTGGTGGCAGCGCACAGTAGATCTTGGGTTCCTTTTAAATGCCAAAAATGATCTCCTACTTTAAGAGGTTGGAGACCACTGGTCTATGGCAACACAGGGATGCTTCTGTGATCTCCTTATATGGCCTAGACCAGTGCTTCTCAAAGTGGTGGTCCGCGGACTGGTGCCGGTCTGCGAGCCACCGGTCGCTGGTCCGCAGCGAGTTGCCAGGAAAGAAAGAAATATATTCCCCGGTCTGCAGCAAGTTGCCAGGAAAGAAAGAAGTATATTTTCAGAAGCATAACACTGATATGTCATAGCGCCACAGTTCATACGTTCCAACACTCCAGGTGATGTCACATCGTGAGAGGTGAGGAAAGAGAAAGAAACAGCTGGTCGCGCATTTGTGTAGCGCTGTTACATGCAGTTGCTGCCACCGGCTGAACCGGGCACCGGTCCCTGGCCCACTGGAAAAAAAATTGCCGGTCTGCCACATCAGATAGTTTGAGAAGCACTGGCCTAGACAAACAGTAGCTATAATTGAGAAACTTGGGTGAGGTACTGATCTGAAAGTAAGCAGAAGGAAAGACACTTTAGAGTAAGGATGACAGTATCATGGAGGACTGAGGCTGGAGGATGATAAAAGCAGTACAATTGACACAGGAGTGCCACATGCAAATCAAAGGAAGTGATTATTCAGCACTGATGAGGCCTCATCAGGAGCACTGTGTCCAGTTTTGGACCCCACAATTCAAGAAGGATGTGAACAGTTTGGAAAGAGTCCAGCACCAGAGCAAAAAAAATATTAAGTGTCTGGGAGGCAAAACTTATGAGGAAAGGCTGAAAGAACTAGGTTTGTGTTGTCTGGAGAAGGGAATATTAAGGGAGGATTTAATAAAAGTCTTCAAATACCTGAAGGGCAATTACAGAGAGGATGGAGATGGGCTTTCTCCTGCAGCTGCAAGGAACAAAACTAGGATCAGTGGTAGCAAGCTGCAACAGGGGAAATTTAGATTGGAGACTAGAAGGAACTTTCTGCCTACGAGGGTGGTCAAGCACTGGAACAGACTACCTAATGAAACTGTGGAATCTCCATCCTTGGAAGTTTTCAAGAGCAGGCTAGACAGACACTTAGCTGAGATGGTTTAGTAAGGAATGATCCTGCCTTGAGCAACAGGCTGGACTAGATGACCTTGTGAGGTCCCTTCCAGCCTCAGGGCTCCTATACACATGCAGGGAGCCAGCTGCGACACACTGGAAATCCAACGCATCAGAGCAGACTCAATTAATTAGTTAATTGAGTCTGCTAGAGGACAGAAATAAATGCACTCCAGAAAACACTAGCATCATGTATATTAGCATCCCCACACCTAAAAATGGTGGCGGGGAGCTTTGAACTAAAGCTCATTCAAAGAGCTTTACAGTAAAAGCTGCCTTAACCAGCACCTTACAAGCTGGCATGCTCTATTAACCGGCATGCTGGCTTGTAAGGTAAAAGCGAAACTGGGAAGGCCCACCGTGGCACTTCCAGTTTCACTGAGCCACTGGAAGTGCCCACCGTGGCACTTCCAGTTTCACTGAGCCCCCACAGCCCGGGGCAAAGCAGCCTGCGCTGCCAAGCCCCCACCGCCCAGGGCACAGCAGGCTGTGTGGGGCCCGCCTCTCTGTCCCTTAGGGCCTGCAGGGCCCGCAGGAGGGTTGGCGATGCCCTGGACATGGCGGGAGAAGCGACAGCCTGAATAGGCAAAGATGCGTGTTCAGGCCTTTCTTTAACCAGCATATTTTGTTACCTGGTGCCCCCCATTCCCTATGGGTGCCAGATAATAAAGCTTTTCCTGTAGTTCAAAGTGCCCCGCTGCCATTTTTCAGCATGGGGGAACGCTGATACCCATGATGCTCGGGCAATTTAATTAAAACCACTTGCTAATTAAAGCATCCTGCCCTCCCCTGCACCTCCCAAAGCACGTGTAAAAATGCCCTTACTTTCTTATGATCCCTAACCCTGCTGACAAATGCACAGGAGTATCCATGAATTAGAAGTACAGTAAGATATTGTAACTCCAACATGGAGAAAAGAAGCCCTTTACTAACTTCTTAACAGCATTCTGACCCAGACCAAAGGGAATACCTACCCTGTGGTCCCAAGTGTAACTAGAGCTCATGAAGACAAAACCCAGCTACACTTACACTAGCTAGTGCAAGTACTGCTAGCAGCATAGCTTCAGCAGTGTAGAGCTCATCATGGTCTAGCTATCCAAGATCCCACTCCACCACGACCCAATCCCTTGCTGGCTTCCATGCTGCCAAAGCCATCATTTCTGGGCTATCTCAGGTATACATGTATATGACTGACAGTCATACCTGTACCAGTCTTCTCGGTTACAGATGTGAAAAAGAAATCAGATCGCCTTCACAAAGCTAAGTTCTTCACAAGCAGAAGCAGCAGCAACTTCCTTCATTTCAAACAGAATTTTACCTACTTCTGGCACTGGAAAATTTGGCCCTAAAACCTGCTTATGCTTTACAATGAGCTGCTGAAAGATGGCTTTGGTGAGACACATGTTCTAGTAACAGCTACCCTAATATAATAAAGTGGTATTGAGAAGCTAGGCGGCTCCAAATATGGAGGATTCCTCTTAAAGAGTTAATGCATGTCAGGTATATTGTATCTTCTGAAAAATTGTGTCTAGGTTAGAGCTATCATTGATTAAAATTAAAGAAAAAGATACTCCCTCTAAGAAGAATTAAGTATCATTGTTTTTGTTACAAAACTGTTTCTTCTTGAGAATATGTTTGTAACTGGAATTCGCAAAGGAAAATTAGGAGCAAAGCCTGTGATTGTTCCAGTTCCCTGTTCCATCTTGCATACTCCTAGGTAAAGGAAGCAAGGAGTCCTGGTATGCATCTTGAGGTAACATTTATTGTTTGCACCAAAAGAAGATAAAATCCAGTGAAAAAGTCTGAAAGTGTAATAAAAAAATAGGTAAGTTATTGCTTTTCAGAGCCTATAAAAGAGTGTGCATGCTTGAGCTGGATCAATGCCAATTTGAAAGGAAGTGATTTATGAGGATGGCGGGGGAAATAGACAGTTTTCAGAACAGAATTGTTTAAAAAGGAATTCACAGAGACACATGAAATATCAATTAGCTCCATTTCATGCACTCATCAGACATACCAGTGCTAAATAGAGCTCTCTGCAGGTATGGTACTGGGAAGAAAACATCTTTCCTCCGATGCAACCCATTCAATTCTCAGCTAACATGACAAATGCTACAAGAAAGACACTTGGTGATTATTAATAGCTGCAGTCCTGCAGCCAGTCACTTCAGGTGTATCCCTTTTCAACAGGAAATCCATGGGCATTCTCTCTCACCCCAGCACTCACTGAGCTGCATGGAGACTTGATTCAAATGAGACCTCCAGAATTTGATCCAATGTTACTTGATGAATTTCACTTTGTAGACTAGGAAGTCCCCTGTAGGACTGGTAGTATTTCAAGACTCTGAAATTACAGCAAACTGTGATGTAAAACCTTCCTCTAAGGGAGGAAGCATGCACTTGTAGCTAAAATGTTAAGCTGGACTCAGAAGGTTTGAGTCATAGGTGTTGAGTACATGGGGGGTCTGAGGGCCTTGGTCCCCCTCAGAAATAGGGCTGTCACCTGAAATGCATAAAACTCCACACATCTATCACCCTAGGGCCACCTCCCCTGCCCCCCCCCGGCAAAAATAAAAGTTGGCGCCTATGGTTTGAGTTCAATTCTTGCCTCCACTCTGTGTGAAACTTGTTTAATTCTTCTATACCTCAGCTCCGCAGCTGTGAAATACAGATAACAATACTTCCCTGTCTTGTAGGGGTACTGTGACTCCTGCTTTGGCCACTGCTCCATAGCTGACTTTTGAGTTGTTCCTATCAGAGCTGGTCAAAAATATTTTTATGGATAAAAATTGGCTTTTTGATCAAAATGAAAGTGTTCATGAAAAAATGAATTTGGCAAAAAAATAGTGAAAACTTGGGAGATAGCTAGATAGATAGATAGATAGATAGATAGATAGATAGATAGGTTTTCTTTTACTGTTTTACTTTTCTACCTCATCCCTTTTTTCAAGAAAGAAAATGTAGCAAAACCCCCAATTTCTTTTCTTTTCTTTTCTTTTTTTTTATTGCATTCCCTCCCCTTCCCCAACAATTTCTGACTTTTTCTCTCCCTCTCTATTCCCTATAGATAAGTATAAGTAAGCTCAGACTTAGGATAAGCTTTAAACATTTTTATTTTGGTAGCAAGTTTTTGGTTTTGGATATCCGCCATTTTATATTGTATTATTGTTAGGTTTGTATTGATTTTTACTGTTGTATATTGTATTATCATCATTTTAGTATTGATTTTTATTGTTTCATATGGATATTGTATGGTTTAGGCCTGTGTTTGTAAGTGAACCAAAGTCATGTCAAGTTTCCATTTTTTTATGTCAAGCCTCCATCTTCTGTCCTCTGCCTGGGCATCCCATGTTGCAACTGTATGAGTCATGTACCCCTCCCATGTAAATTGGTTCCCCAATGAATGAGTGTGATTGGAAATGATTGAAATACAATGGTAGCAGGCCTCTGCTGAATGGCTTGTAATGACTGGGCCATCACCTCGCATTGATTCACCCAGGAACCACAGACCTCACCCAGGAACAGAGACAGGACCAGTATTTGGAAGACAAAGGACCCTGCAAAACCAGCAACTCTCACCATTACCGACACTTGAAACTGCACACCCCTGCATGGAGCACACATGCTCAGTACGCCAAGGGCTGACCCTGGCCTGGACATGCCCCCTGTCACTAGGGTCACACAAGGTCTGCCTCTATAAAAAGGGGCAGTGAAGACAGACCCAGTGGGAACGCCATTTCCATCTGGACCAGCACCATGCCACACTACCTATCCACCCAGAGGCACTGCCGGCACCCCCCCCGGACAACACCTACTGGACAAGGACCCCTTCCAGCCTGGATAGGTAGATATTACCTGCACACCTCCTTCTACAGTTTGGACTCTCTCTTTCTCTCTCTCTTTCTCCTCCTGGACTTCAGTGGACTTCAGCCCCTGCACCAAGTCTCTTTAACCCCTGCTGCCATTGCGTGTGTGTGTGGGTGCAAGGGAACCAATTTCACATTGTGTCACCATCTCCCCTGTTCAATAAAGCCACTGTCATTTGCAACCCCAAGTTGGGTCATGTTCTACTGAATCCCAGTCCCTTCCCTATCTCAAATTCCAGCCTCATTCTCTCTCTCTCTCTCTCTCAGCTCCAGTTCCCACCCTCTCTGCTAGTTTCCCGATCTCCTCCCAATTCCATCTCCCCTTTTCTGCCAACTCTCAGCCTCTCCTTGCTTTCCTGCTGTCCCTGCTGCTTGCTGCTTTTCTGCTGTCTGTCTCTCTGTTTTCAGGCTTCCCCCACACCTTCTGTAATCTTCCCCTCTAGTCTACCAGTTCTAATCCCAGTCCTGGTGACTTTCATTTCCAGTAACTTTAACTCCTTACACTTCTACTTTCTTACCTTAACCTTTCCCCAGGTATCCCAAGTACACCAAGCATATACATACATACACATCACAACACCCAACTTAGGAAATCACCTGTGTGCATGTGTAGGTGGGTGGTATGTGTATGAATTAGTGAATACACATATATATACACATATATAGATATCTGTGTGTGTGTGTGTGTGTGGTATATGAATTAGTAATCCATGTATGTGTATTGGATGTTCAGGTGTTGGTAACTGGTAACTGATTCTGTCTAAATGTGGTATGTGTAGCGTGTATGAGCTTAAACATACAAATTAGTGATCTGTGTCTAACTTTTGGGGTGTATAGTGCATGTGCTTGAATTGGTGATAAGTATGCATGTGCCTAGCCTGGTTTGGATGTGTATGTGCCTGAGCTGGTAGTGTGTGTGTATATGCACCTAATGGATTTGTGTGTGTTTTCTATATGTGCAATTGTGTCACACCCTCCTGTCTAAAAGCGCAATATTGAGATCCTGAGAGTTGGCCTGACCCTCCAGGGCAACAAAAAAAAGAAGAAAAACAAAAGTAAAGGACAGAAAGGCAGAGAGGGACTGTTAAAAAATTTAATGTTTTTAAGCAGAAATTAAACAAAAATTTTGTTTGGCTTCAGGTGTTTATGGAAAAAAAATAAAAATAATAAACACCATGGTGAAACATATTTTCATTTTATAGGAGGTGGATTTTTTATTCTGACAAAACTGAAATTCCATTTTCTGATCCAAAGTATACAGAGAAGGGCTATGCTTCAGACCGATCTATAATTTGAGTGGGACTTAGAAAACACATGTCCATTCAAAAATGTATTCCTTTTTTTTTTTTTTAACAACAGCCACTTCCTACAAAAGAACTACAAAGTTTGGGACATGCATCAGGTTTGTCCACAACTATGTGCCCCCTGCACAATCAGAACTTCCTGCATTTAATTAGATGACTTACTCCACAGGGTTGCCAGGTCCAACACTAAAGGGTTGGAATAAAGAAAAACTATTTAAAAAAAAAAGCAGAATCAAAATAGTAATATTAACTAGAATGATTGAGCAGGTATCTATGTTAGGGGAAAAACACAAAAAAGATACAGGAAAAAAAGAACATTTCCAATGTCTACATTACTGACTGTAGAAGCCCAGACTCTAATGTCAAAATTCTAACATTACTAAATTCTAGAAACATTGAAGGTGCAAATTTGGGTCCCTTAGCGAGATACCCCAGGGTTCAGTAGCGACAGAATTTCACCCAGAGCCTCTGTGGATCGAGTAGTTTCACTTTAACTCCTTCCTTCCTTCCTCCTGCTCTTCCATCCCATTTCTCTTCAGTGTGGCTATTGAAGCTCAATATTTCTCTGACAGTACCCCGCAGTACTGCATTTTTTCTGAGTTTGATTTTTTTTCTAGCTCACGTTTCTGTGGTGAAATCAAAAAGGCTTGTATTTAAAGTGAAAAATGAAAATATCACATTACAAAGCATTCACTCTTTCTCCCTGTCATTATACTCTCATCTAGAATAAACTTGTCCATTCTTCTGTCATTTTTTCTTTCTAATTCATATTATCATCAATTTATTTCTTGACACAGTCATTTCTGACTCATACTGCTCTCTAATCCTTTTATAGAAATCCACAGAAGAACTGATTCTAATCCTAATTGACTGGTTCCTAACCCTTTCACCTCATACGAAGCCATGCCAATATTGTCAATCTTATGACCCTGTCTCTTGTAACAACAGCTAGATAGTTCAGGTATATCCAAGAGGGAGTCCTGTCAGACTCGCTTACATTTCACAACGTACACAAATCACATCAGTTCGGAAGTGGGAACAGTGCATCAAACAAAATCTACCGTGATCAACATCAAGTCGAAAGTAATGAGTGAGAATGGTAAAGAAGTTATTACAACAAACCAGCATGAAATTGAATCATTTTTCTTCATTAGTCTGTGCTGCTATTATCCACTTTTAGCATGTTTGTGTTAAGTAGGCTTTAAACAGGCTGGCTCGACAGACCTTGCTAACAATAACCGACTGAATCTCCGTGTGTATGTGTGTGAGTGCATGAATACGTGCTTGTGTATGTTCATACAACTCACAACAGCCCTTAGGATCTTAGCGCTGCAGTAGAAAACAAAGAAGGCCCTTTTTGATGGTGTACCTAGCAGGATTATTACTGCATGGTGATATCTAGTTACAGCAGCTGGACTCTTTAAAAACTGAAAACTGAGATTTATGTTGTGTTCAGAACTCACTTGTACTCGAACGTTAGGGTTTGTCTCCGCTCCAATAGAAAGAAGCTCAGATACCAGGAGTTTGGGTGCACTAAAAGAACATGAATAGGTCAGAACAGAATGGCCCAAAGGCTCCTGAGAGCAGGTGAAATGACTTGTGTTGTCCTTAAATGGCCCTGCCTACTTTGTATGTATCTAGTAATTCCTGAATACTGATGAAAACAAATACACATGTACTACTCTAATTGGGTCACCTTAGTGGAGTCATCTTTCTGGCTATTAGTTCCATCCACTATTGCATGGAGAACAGCCAGGGGAAGAAACCATATTATTAACCTTTACTGTACTTGCCTGAAAACTTGAGAGTTCAGGGCGTGTGCGGGCAGCTCAGTGCTAAGAGAAGTACAGACGCACAGGAAGAGACTGAGCATACAGAAGTGAGATGTGGTAATTGGGTAAGGGTTTTTGGTTGAGGTAGATCACTTACTACAAATTACTGAGACCTCATTTAACAGTAGAATACCATCGTAGCATAAGGAAACTGCATAAGAGTATGGACAGATGAACTGTTTGCACTCACATCATCAGCATTACACATAGCATAACTACGGTGGCGTGACTGAGACAGTCATCTAAGGCACTGATGTGGGGGTGGGGAGTAATGCCATAAAAAAAACACTGCCACCACAGCTGCACAATCATGCCAGTAGCCGTCATAAGTCACTCTGTCGCAGCTACCCCAGGCACCCGGCTTCATTTTTGTGCCTCTGTTACACAGGTGCAAAAAGAAGAAGCAGACAGAGTACATAAAATCTTAAAATGACATAATTTGGCCCGATCCAGTGGAGAATCAACCCTGAAAGAGTAAGGGGGGGAAATCCTTTTGTGTAAATTACACTGGTTTACATTGTGTCTGTCTGCTTCTATTCCAGGATAGCAGTTTGCTAGAGGCAAAGTGGGTATTTCCTGCAACCCTGACACCTAGTGGTGAACACCTGATATAACAGCACCTCATTCTGGTGTAATATGCATCTGTTTGCAAACCATTGTAAAGTACAGGAATTCTAGCTGTTATACCATTCATGAGATTTTTAGCTCATTTGATTCCTATGCTCTTTCCTGCTTCTCCATCTTTGTCATTTTCACACTGAAATTTCCTTCCTCCCCTGGCATTTGTCATTAAGTGATCATCTTTTGTGAGCTACTGAGTACATCTACATGGGCAATTAATTTGAAGCAATAAACTCTGGAGCAGTTTAAGTCAGAGCAAATTACTCCTGGGTGCAACATCTACATGTGCACCCAGGAGAGCAGCAATTTGAGCCAGGGCAGAGCAGTTTACAGCTGGGATACTCCTGCCCTGCTTGACTTGGGCTGCCAGGGGCCTCAGGTTCTAGGTGGTGGCGTTGGGTGGCAAGGGGACTGGATGAGTCACAAGCGTGCTGAGAGCATAAAGCTGTGTGGCTAGGTAATAGACAGGAGTCTGGCTCCCTGCTGGTTGGGCTGACTGGGTGCAAATAACACCTGCAGTCAGCATCTGCACATGCCTTTAATTGCAGTCAATTACTATTCCGTAAGATAATACTGTCCCTGACAATATTATTTTATGGCGGCATTAATTTGCTTACTGCAGTCTAATAGTGTTGCATATGTATATGGTGACTATGGCAGGGTACCGCTGGTGCCTGCCACTTTAAGTGCTGAGCCAAACAGCCACCCGGGGGTTTTAATTGACACCTGCCATTTTAGAACTCTGGCCACCTATATAAACAGAGCAGTTAGCCGCTGGCAGGCCAGGCAGAAACATTGCCTGGCTGACAGACTGTACAAAACATCTTGGAGGTAAGGGTAGGAGCTTAAGGGGATGGTTTGGAGGCTTCTGGTCCTGGGCATGACCTAAAACTTCACCCTGCCGGGAGTGGGTGGCCTGGTGGGGCTCCCAGTGGCGTGGGAGCCCTCAGGAAATACCAGGCCAGTTCCCACCCCCAGTGAAAGGTGGGTCAGGGTGCCTTAACCCCTAGCCCCCACAACACTGTGGGTACAAGGGGGCCAGGCACGGCTATGGCCACCTGATCCCCCACTGGGGAGGGAAGCCACGTGCCCCCAGTGAGGGGGCGGAGATGCGGAGCCCCAGTGAGGGGACGGCCTCAGTGATGGGGCAGAGATGAGAAGCCCCAGCAAGGGGGAAGCCAGAGGGCTGGGAGCCCAGTATGTGTGAGTGTGTATAGAGTTGCCCCGGGAGGGGCCAGGGCAAGGTTAGACCCGGTCGGGTAATTGGCTGGCCACTTCCCTGGTGAGGGTCATGGGAGAGGCCCAAAAGACGGTACGTCTGCCACCCACTGGGTGCACTAGGTAAAGCCTATGGCCGAAGGCACCCACTCCAAAAGGGAGCAAGGCAGTACAGGTTGCTGATGTGTGAAAGAGACTCTGTGAGAGGGGGTGGAGTGTGAGAGGCCCTAGTGAGAGGAGAGCAGTATGAATGTATGTGTGTCTGAGGTCTGACAATGAGGGCTAAGCTTGGTCCGGGAACATTACGTCACCAGGCTGCCATCTGCAAGGTTTGGGCTGTGATGTAGGGGAGGAACAGAGCCACAGATAGCACCCCCTGGCATCGGTGCAAGAATGGGCAGCCTCCCACCTAATTAACACCTTAATTATGTACCATGAAGGCGTGGCAGAAGAGGAGGCGGGCAGTTGGCCTAGAAACAGGTGGATGGGCCAACGACAGACTAGCCCCGAGAAAGCCCCTGTTACAGTGATGCTTTACTCTGCAGCTGATTAGTCTACTCTACAGTAAGGTGCATGTGTAGATGCAGCTCTTTCCCAACTGGATGCACAAGGAATCAGCAGAATCTCAAATCTGCCTCAACTGCTGTTGATAATGATCCTTGCCTATCCAGCAGAGGAAATTAATTTAATGTGGACTCTTTTTAAATGCTTAAGGTATTGCATTTTCATCTTAATAAAGTGAATGGGACTGAAGAAAAGAAGCCATGTCAGTGCATGTACTAGTCCTGATTACCTTTGTCAGGCCACTGCTTTGAATCTGATACCACATGAATGTGGTCTCCAGAAGGCACATCTACACAAGATGCTACACAATGGTTACTGCACATTCATTTAGTACATGTATAAGCAAGTACTAAATAAATGCGTAGTAACTGGAGTTACTGCGTAGTAGCACCAGCAAACTCCTTTTAAGTGATGCTGCTGAGCAGTAGCTTAATACTACTGCACAGTAGCATCTCAGCACAGTTTTTACCAGTATCAGGCTACTGCACAGTCAGAGTCTCATGTAGACACACCCACTGAGAACCACACAATGAATTTGAATAAACTCTCAAGAACAATGGAAATATTATCTGTGCATTTGAAATACTTCCCCTCCTTCCCAAAATCTCTGCTGCAGGCATGCAAATTCATACAACTTAGGACCCTCTGAATTTAAAGTGGAAATGCTGATCTGATGGTGTACCATAACAGCTTAGACTCTTACAACATTTCTAGGACATCAAGATTTAGGGCCTAGCCCTGACCTCCTGATTCTCACTGAAGGCAACAGGAGACTTGCCCAAGTAGGGAGTGCTCAAGGCATGACCTCTGAGTACTCTGGATGCCTCTGAGTGTTGCTGCCCCACTGTATTAATACATGAAAAAAGGACATTTTTCAGAAAGCCAGAATTGCTCCTCTGGAGCTACTGTAACAGAAGAGATTCAAGTCTCTTGGTTCAATTCAAAGCAAATTCCTGAGTTCCCATATAGCAACCAAGACCATACACAGCATCTTGGCACCAAAGGGAGGCAAGAATTAATGACAGCTCTTCAGCAGCTTGTCCAACCAAATGTTGTAGACAGTGTATTACAACACAAAGGACTGACAGATATGGTAAGTACAGGCATTTATGAAAATGAGGGCCAGTCAGAAAAAAGAATTTCCATCCTATAGAAGATCCTGACACTTGAAATTTTCTTTGAATTGAGATGGAGAAATTGCAATTTCTTGCAAAATAAAAACTCAAATGTTTGATTTAGTAACATTGAAATATTTCATTTTGATTACTTAATAAAATAATATGAATTGAAATAATAACATTTAAAATGTTTTCCTAACTGAGAGAAAATATTGAAACTAAGCTAAATATTTCAGCAGTATAGAAAAAGGAGCTTGAAATTGGAACTTATTTACTCTGACATTTTTTTCCTGCAAAAACTATAATAAAAATGACCAGTTCCTGTGAAATATTTTGGTTTTGACAAAACTACATTTTCATATGAAAAAAAATGTTTTTTTGGTCCAGCTGTAAGCAGAACATGTCTTCATCACTCCTGAGTAAAGGCCACTGTGAAAACATTAATATCAGCCTGAAGAGCAGGTTTTTCCAAACATTTGCATTATTCCAGTAATTGATTCAAGATGCACCTGCGTTCTCCTGCTTCAAAGCATTAAAAAAGACATAGTCCCTGCCCCAAGGAGCTTACAGTTGGAAAATAAAACAAAGAGAAAAAGAATGAGAGGGAGGAGCTAACAGAGGCATAGATGACCAGGAATGCAAGGGCCTGATCATGCACACTGTAAAGACACAGGGGCATGTCCTCAACTAATACAAATTCAGGTAGCTCCACTGGCTTCAAAGCACTACACCTGTTTACCCCAGTCAAGAATTGGTCCATGAGGTTTTGCACATATAATGGCACCTGCCTGAAATTACCATACAAGAATGTGATCAAGGTAATGGTGGGTCTGCAATAAATTTTCAGTGTCAGCAGTTGCTGGTGCTACTCAGGGAAATAATGCCTTCCTAGGGTGAGCAGAGGGTTCAAACTGTAGCCCTACAAATGTTATCAGATGTCAGCCTTTTGAAAAACCATTGTTTTCTCTTACAATTTTATTATTTAAAAAGAGGCATGTAGATCTTTTTTTTTTGCAAAGCATTACAGAGGAAGGAAAGAAAGGAATGTCCTCCCCTCCCTAACTGTCCCAGTTCAAGCAGTTCCATACAGCCAAATCAAAGTTTTATATCTATTCCTGGGGCTGGATCCTAAATTGGCTGCAATCCATGTAGTTTTGTTAGCTTCAGAAGAGCTATGCCAATTCATATCAGCTGAGGATCTGGCCCCTGATTTATGATGGAGGCATTGACGGCCCCTTAACTAGAGTATTGCAAATGGCAGTATTATACCAATACCATGGCACAGGATGCTCTAGCTGTCTATTACTCCCAAAGGATTTGTTTAAGGGCAAGAACCATGATGAATACAGCTTAGGTGGCTCAATTACTTAGGGACTCAATTACTTAAAACAAAGAAACTAGATGAAAAAAATGACAAAAATTCAAAATTATTTCTCTGCTGGAGGTCACATATAACAGCCCTGTCATCCATAAATCTGGAAGTCTCCAAGGCACTCTATTCCTAGAGTTGAGAGATGACAATTAATTGGTATTTTACTTACCTCATCCATGAAAATTATGCAGGAAAATCTCTAATTACTGTGTGTTACATGTATATAAGGTCAGGCTGGGCCAGTTTTTGACAGTGGTGTAAAATGGATTATTGTGTACCCACCCTGTTGGGGCCCTGATCCTACGTGAAGATCTGCTCATACCCACCCCAGAGTTCATGAGGGGGAATCCCACACAAGCTGATGAAATTGTCCACTGGTGCAAAGACCTCTGCTGGCAGAAGCCCACCCAGAACTGGAACCTAGATTCCTGGTAAAAGCAAAATGAAAGAGGGGGCACAAACTAAGGTCTGACAGAAACAGGTCTTCTGAGAGACACATGAGCAAGTTAAACCAATGATGTAGGGAATAAGCAGTTTTTAGATGTGGTTGTGAACAATGTATTAAATTCTGGAGACAAACATTTTTAAATGATTACAAATCCCACAAGATTTTTTAACAGCACAGTGATTATATCAAGATCTGCATGGAAGAGAGTCTGTGCCCACAAAAAGTAGTAGTTTCCTTTTCAGTGCTAAGTTCTGCCTGTACCTATGAATGGGGAAAGGAGGGGAAGGTAAGTGTGTGTTTGTGTGTGTGTGCGTGCATGTGCGCGTGCGCATGCATGAAAGAGAGAAAAAGGGAGAATAGATGGAAGAGGTGAATTCCTCAGTGGCTTAGAAGATTGCACTAATGTATTTTGAAGGAGGGCTCTGGGCACTGTAGTAATGACAGGGAGCCTGTCAACAGCACTGAGACTACTCTAGAGGGTATTTTCCACTTCCACCAAGTAATGAATGGCACTACCTGCAAAGGGAAGTTCAGGTCCTTACCCAGTGAAGCTATGTTTTATCAGCCATGGGGCACATCATGGTGGCATCAACTGCAGTGAGTCAGATGCTCCTGTAGAATCCCTGATAGGAAAACTCACCTAGCAATCCAGGGTTGGGAAATCTCCAGGAGTCATTATACGTTGAATACTGTGGGTGGCTGTACGGACTTCCAGAGAACTCACTCCCTGAATCAGAGACAAAGAAGAAAAGAAAAGAAAAGAAAAAGGTAACTGGGCATCAGAAACACAAGTAAGTTACATAAGTGAAAAGAAGCAACTAGATACATTCCATAGGTTAGTCAAAATGCAAAGTAAAACTTAGCCAAAGCACTAACACCTCTGTTCTCTGGAATGAAAGCTCTCTGAAGTCTATGGGTGTTCTTCGATATGGTCACTACAACAGAATCCTATAGCTAGATATTAGGTATTGCTCATAGAAATTTTGGGTCACATTATTCTAGGTGCAGGGGCCTTGCCCCTAGAATTCATTTACATCAGTATTAAGTACAAGCCACCATTCATTTGGCCACTCTGAAAGCAAGAAATTAAGACATCTCCTCAGCCAAGCTTTCAAATGTGAGAAGGCAATGGGGTAGTTAATTTTCTAGGCACTGACCACCCTTTCAGTTCTTCAAGGAAGATTATACCTCTGACTCTTTAAGTGAGCATGGACAAGCCTCATGACCTGTCTCCATTTCTGTCACCAGGACAGTAATGTTCATATCTCCTTAAGAAAGCTCTGAGATCCTACCGTGAAAGACGAAGACATCTCCAAGCATGTCGTGCTGCTCTGCATGTCACTCTGCTCCAGATTATCTCCATGTTAACTCCATCCCTCCCCACCTACTTGTTCACTCTGCTTACCATTCCTTGTTTTATAACTAAGGCTGCAAGCTTTTCAGGGCAGTATCTACCACAAAGCACCCTGATCCCTAGTGGGGGTATCTGGGACTACTACCATACTAGGAATAGTAATAAGTGTTATTATTGAAGCCCTACTTGTTCTATGATTCTAAACAATCTTTCATCAGTCATTTTTTTTCAATCCTCTCTCACGCATGCACACATGTGTGCGTGCACACACACACACACACACACACACACACACACACACTACTTTCTGCATGTATGTATATACAGGCAAGTACATAAAAAAGTTAAGATCACTACCCAGTTGACAATGACCAGATGATGCTGAAATTAACCCTTGCCAGTCCTACCCCTTTACTTATCCTGTTGTCCAGTTACTCTGCACAGTGACCCTACTGAAGGCTGGCACATTGACTTTAACTTGAACTAGCTTGAGCCACAGGTTTATACTTTATCTACCAGGTGGGTTTTCCTCACCAGACTAGAAAATAATGCCAGGCACTTTGTGCATGATTTCCATCTATTCATGAAATAACACAACTTGCACAAGATTTCATCTGGTCTTCAGCATAAGACGATCTATACAAGTGTCCCTCCAACAGTAGATATAATTAGGGGTCTACCCAACTCAAGGAGGTAGACGGCCAATTTCATGGGGAGATCTCACGGCTAGCTGCAATTTTTTCTGGCTGATCACAGCAGGTGCCCCCCTGCCATGCTTCTGATTGGCCAAGGGGCCCTGGTGGCTCCACCCCTCACCACTAATAGGCCACAAAGGCTGCCAATTGATGGAGAGGGGCAGGGCCACACAACAGGCAGCCCTCTCAGCCAATCAGCAGAGAGGGGTGGGGGCAACAGTCATCTTGCAGGCAGCAGTCATCTTATCATATTTGCATGATAATTTCAACCCTTGTACAATGTATGATCAATAATAGCAAAAGTGTTCAAAATGTACAATAATTTTGAGGCAGCTAATTGATGCAGCACATACAAAACCCAAGTCACTCTCAGGGAGTCTAAACCAACTTTTGGGTTTGCTATCAGCATTTTCTTATGACTGCCTGCCTCAAAATAAACAAATGCTTCAACTCAGAGGACCCAGTTCTCACTCACTCACTGAAAGTTATAGTGAGCAATATAAAGTAAATAAGAACAAGACGTATTTGCATACTTATGTCACAACCCAAAAGGTGTGATTTTTATTTGTGTGTGCTTCGGCACTGCTAAATTGTCCCCGCTAAATTGCAGCTTCCTTGCACAGTGGAGTTTTCTGCTGCAGAGGAGAACCCCGGTGCAAGGGAGAATTTCCCGCCAATTTGGAGCTTGTTTTGCAGGGTGCATTTCTTTGCTGCAGAGAGGAGCTGCTCGTTGCAAAGAGTTCCCACCATTGGTATGCTAATTCGAGTCCCATTATTGGCCAGTTCTAAAT
>NW_005841994.1:1599193-1599657 GCF_000455745.1 Alligator sinensis
ACGGAGATCTGATCAATCTCTAGCCTCTCCCCGTCGCCGATAGAATTCCTAGACGTACCCCTCCCGTGCGCTACGAACCGAACCCACGGAGCCTAGCAAACTTCGTGTGGATGAGTGAACAGAAGAACCCACGGAGCCTGACAAACTTCGTGTGACCCCTTACGATCAGCCTCAGAGCTCTTCTACCCGGGTTCGAGTCCTGCAAGTTTATTTTCCCGTCGCCGGAACCCTATGCGACGTACCCTCGTGTTCTGCAGGTTCGAGTTTTTGTTTTCTTTTCTCTTTCTGTAACTGCAACTTAATCAAGCTTTCCAGCCTACACCATTGCCATCTCGGTGTAAGTAAACAATCTTTTAAAATTACCGATACGCGTCCGTGCCTAATTCCAGAGCGAAAGCCTCCCCTCTCCGCCCCCGCGTGCCCGGGCTGCTGGCCACAGCCCGCGTGCAGCGCGAAAAAGGGCT
>NW_005841994.1:1601278-1625812 GCF_000455745.1 Alligator sinensis
AAATTGTCCCCGCTAAATTGCAGCTTCCTTGCACAGTGGAGTTTTCTGCTGCAGAGGAGAACCCCGGTGCAAGGGAGAATTTCCCGCCAATTTGGAGCTTGTTTTGCAGGGTGCATTTCTTTGCTGCAGAGAGGGGATGCTCGTTGCAAAGAGTTCCCGCCATTGGTATGCTAATTCGAGTCCCATTATTGGCCAGTTCTAAATTATTCACACGTGGCGGCTAGTGATTGGCTTGCTAGCCATATAAAAGGCTTGAGTGGTTTCCACCCAAGTTGGAGGACTCCACGAACAAGGGAGGAGGAGACTTCATGCTGTGTGAAGATCTCTAAGCGCTGCGGATCCTCACGGACCCAGTGCATTTGAAGCAGGCTACGGAGATCTGATCAATCTCTAGCCTCTCCCCGTCGCCGATAGAATTCCTAGACGTACCCCTCCCGCGCGCTACGAACCGAACCCACGGAGCCTAGCAAACTTTGCGTGGATGAGTGAACGGAAGAACCCACGGAGCCTGACAAACTTCGTGTGAGCCCTTACGATCGGCCTCAGAGCTCTTCTACCCGGGTTCGAGTCCTGCAAGTTTATTTTCCCGTCGCCGGAACCCTATGCGACGTACCCTCGTGTTCTGCAGGTTCGAGTTTTTGTTTTCTTTTCTCTTTCTGTAACTGCAACTTAATCAAGCTTTCCAGCCTACACCATTGCCATCTCGGTGTAAGTAAACAATCTTTTAAACTACTGATACGCGTCCGTGCCTAATTCCAGAGCAAAGGCTTTCCCTCTCCGCCCCCGCGTGCCTGGGCTGCTGGCCACAGCCCGCGTGCAGCGCGAAAAAGGGCTCAGGGCGCTCCCAGCCCGCACAACTTACTTTCATACTTATTTGAATATGTTTTCAGTGTACAATAGGATTTTCAGCAAATACGATAATTTTGAGATTCCAGTATGATCATTTCATATTTAAGATCTGGCAATGCTGCTCCACTTTCCCCCTTCCCCACAGCAGGCTGTACAGCCACGTTGGAGCACTATTGGTTCCCTCTAGGGATCCGGCACTTCATTTTTTAGTAAGGAGTTTGTTTTTTCTGTGGATTTCATAGGCAGTGCCCATTTTTGCAGGCAATGCCAGATTTTGCAATTTTGGTAGGTCCCTAGATATAACACCTACAAAATAAGTCTAATATACTGTCACTGCAAATAAATTCCACAAAGCCAGTTTCACTGACCTTTTTATTTTCAGGGGGAGAGGGGCTGTTTTTGTTGTTTGTTTGTGGGGGGGGGGGGATTACTGTAAATCAACTTGCATTTCTAAGTGGAAAAAGTCATTTCAAATGGAAAAATGAAAAATTTCCATTTAGAAATGTTGGGATGTTTCCACAATTTTAAAACTTTTTCTAATTTTTTCTTTAAATTAAATTGGTTGAAATCAATCTTTTCTTCCAAGGGTGTAGGTTCTAGCCATGTTGGTCTAAGGTCATAGGCAAACAAGGTTCCTTGGGTAAATCTGGTATCTTTTATTAGACCAACTCAAACAGCTGGAAAAATTCTTCTTAGCAAGCTTTCAGGCACAAACACCCTTCATCAGTCTTTTCTTGCAAGTAGCTTTAGTTTTAATGAACCAGCATCTTGATGGAAAAATATGACAGCCAAGATTCATAATTGCCTTTTGTTTAAATATAATACGGGACTGAATCAAAGCCCACTGAAGTTTCCATGATCTCTGATTCTTGCCCACTTCTTCCTTCCTCTCCCCCACATCTGCTAAATGAGAAGCAAATTTGAATAAGCAGCAAAGCTATACGCTAAGTTGTTAAAAACAGGTGCACTGAAGATGCTCAGAGGAGTGCAAGGCACTCCAACACCATTAGTGTCAGCATAATAGCAGAAAGCCTTATCTTTTTTCAACTGGAGTAGCTCCATCAGAGCTAATGGACATATTGCAGTCTACACGGTTCTAAGCTGCAATAATTTAGAAAGTCTTCTTATAAAGGAACTGAACTCTGGACAGCATTACAGTCATTAAGATAGTATGCTGGTGAGGTAGGGTTTAAGGTATAAACTACTCGTGTACTTTACTCTTATTGTTCTAAATTGGCCATTTCAGCTCAGGAAGGTGATGTGGGCATCACCATCTGTATGCAGAAAAGCAAACAAGAAGGAACAGGTTGAAAAATCATATAGGAAATAACATATTGCTGTGACAAATCAATGGTATAGCCTCATCTGTACAGTACAGCTTACCTCCATTTCCCAGGTGCACTGCAAATAAGAACAAGTTGATAGTCACAAAAGGTACAGAAAACACCTCATATGCAGGGAGGGATTTGCTGCCTCAGGATATTGTTGAGATCAAAAAATAAGCAGGCTTCAAAAAGCAACTGGACATATATATGAATAACAAGAATATCCAGAGTGAAAATAGTTAATGATCACATAAATACCGCACGTTTTGGAAAGGATAGTAAGGTGCAGCCTTCATGGTTTAAACCAGCCTTTGTTTTCTGCAGATTTGGAGAAGATGTATGTGAAGGAAGATTATCTCACATCTGCCTAGTGCTCCTTCTTCTGAGGCAGCTACTGCTCGCTATAGACTGAGGCAGGATTTGGGCAAGATGGACCTTGGGTCTCATTCAGTCTGTCTGTCCTTCTTTTCCTAAGATTGCTTCTTAGAATGGGAAGGTCAGAAGCTATTTGTGTTTCCACACTGACTGCTAAAGGCACTCCCATAGGAATAAAAGTGAAAAATAAAGATTCAAATAGTTTAAGGGAAGATTATTAAACACTATTCTTTAAAGAGCCTATTACATTTTGACTAGATTTCTATAAAAGCCTGGGATGGTTTTTTATTACTGCTACCATACAACTATATTAATCACTGTGAGCCGCTGAAAATAGAGTTGTTCCCAAACTTCTATTCCTATTAAAGTACATAGCATATACATTCCCTCTCTGTTCCCTGTCCTTTTGAGTGATGAAGGACACTGTATACAGTTCCTGAAGGTTAACTTGGCCTTAATGTTCTTTCTTGTTTTTAAAAAATGAGTTACAGCAAAGAGCCAGGAGGAAAAGGATCGGTGAGAAAGTGGAAATGACAGCAAAAAGAGGAGTGAGTCTAAGGAGAAGAGGAGGAGCTAGCCCAACAAAGGAGACAAATTAGGCAAGGGAAAAGAAGTGAGAGAGGAGTGAGAGGAACTGTCACAAATAGACACAAAATATTTTCCTCATCACAAAATATAACTGAGGCCTCCACTCTAAATATTTTGGACATGTAATTGATATGAATAACGGACTTATGGGGCAGGAGTTAGAGACACAAAGTGGTAACATGAAGGCCAATACGGGATGGGTTATCATTGTCTTTGGGTGAGAAGTAAGCATTGCCTCACTGAGCCTGAGCATTTCATATTGCCTTCCTGTGGTGCATAACCTCTTATGACTGCCACTTGCAATTGTTCTCCTTCAGCTCCTGGATTTCCAGAGAATTCCCAAGTTCTAAATCTAAGATGTACTTGTGTGGTTTGGCAGGCAACTCTATGTTTTAGCACAGGGATGCTCAATCTCCAACCCTTGGGCCCATATAGGGCCCACAAAGCCATATCATCCAGCCCACCAGACTCCTGCAGGTCCAAAAATTTGGCAGCATGTGAGTGGTGGCTGCTCTCCAGCTGCCAACTTTCGAGATCCATGGACCCTGGGGCCTGATTCAGGTGGCATGAGGTAGGATCCTGGTGGGCAGGTTCTGATCCGGTCAATGCAAGGTCAGAGCTGGTTGCATGAGGCCCAACCCTGCACACCCTGAGTAGTGTGGGATCTGCAGAAAGCCCAGCCCCACACTACTCATCTGGCCCTGGGGCCAGAAGGTTAAGCACCACTGTTTCAGTAGATGCAGAGGTATTACAGCACTTCTCTTGGTATACATACCAAGCTTCTGGCACCCTTTCTGCAGCTGAAGCTACCTACACAACCTAAACCCCTTTCTTGGGTTTCCTCCTTGCTCCTGGCTCCCTCTTCAACTGGGACTCCTATTCATGCATTTGGTACTATCATACTGCATTTGCCTGAGGCAGCAAAGCACATGGAATGGCAGAGTGTTCAGTGACCACCTCGGCGAATGATGTACCCGAGAGTGCACAGTAGAGCCATCGCTTGATGTGACAGAAAGCCAGCTCAGGGCTGGGTCTCAACATCAGCCCACCCCACTGTCTATGTGGCGCAGTCCACCCAGTCTCTCCTGCCATGACTTGCTGTTTAATAAACTGATTTAAAATGAGGAAGGCTGCCCATTTTAATGCCATGATGCTGAGGGTGATATACACAGCTCTGTACCGATCCTACACCGTGTCCCATGCTGAGTTAATACCTGCTCCAGCCTAAGGCCAGGCCAAATTCTGCCCCTTGCTGGGCCTCTAATATTCTGCCCTTCTCAGGCCTCATACATCCCGACCCCTCCCACAGGGCCTCTTCCACTCCACCCCCTCTCACAGGGCCTCTTTCATACTGCCCCTCACTGGACCTCACACATCCTGCCCTACTCCATGCAGCCCTTCGGGTCCCCATTTGGCCCTACTCTAAATGGCCCTTCAAGCTTCTTCACTCACACACTCTAGCTGATACACATGCAGCTTTACTCTTCATGGCTGTTGGCCTTCTACCCCACACTGGGCTGAACTCAGCCACTGGTCCCTCTCCGGGTCACTCTCTGCCTCCTCCCTAGGGCTTCTCTCTCCACCCCCTCGCAGGGGCCACCGGGGTCTTATACCACCATGACTCCTCATTTGGCTTGTCCTGAGCCCTCCTGTCTGCAGACTACAGGCACTCAGCCCACGGGGCTCAGGTGTCCAATGTGCCTGCCCCCCTCCAGCCATGTCTGCTCTCTAAATTACCCAGTGGGTAGTGGTAGCTGTGGTTATAAGGTGCTCCTTTTACTGGGGAGGCAACTGGCCTGGCATTTCTGGGGAACTACCCAGCTACAGGCAGTCCACCCAACCTATTTCTGCCATATGGTCCACCCTGGCCGGGTATCTAGAACCCAAATGGGAACCTGCACAGCTGAGAGCCAAGAGTGCAAGTAGAATGGCACCATCTAACCACCATTACAGAGTCTTACCGAAAAACAGGACAGCAGAGTCCACCATGATTCCCATGTACTGCCATCTGGTACCCACTTGCTCCCATCCTTTCCTAGCTAGCCATTCAGACAGAGCTAGCACATCCAGTTCCTGTGCTGAACAACCTACAAAGCAGGTGACCATGCTGTTTAAATAATCTGTAGTGCTCCAGTGTAAGAATAAGTAGAGACGAGCTGATATTTCACCACTTGATTCTTTTCTCGCTCTCTACTCCCCCCAACCTTTGCTACCCTCCCCCCTCCATGCATGCACATGCACACACACACACACACACACACACACACACACACACACACACATGCGTGCGCGCACACACACATCTCCAGGTCTCTCTGGGGGACACTCCAGTGCCTGACAGGCTGAGGCTTCCAATTCTCTGTTTTTTATGCCTCAGTGGTCAGGGTGTCAGGCTCCTGCAGTACAGACCAGCCAAGAGCTCGAGGAGTCACTGAACACCATCAGTTCAGTGACAGTATTGCTTGCTTCTTCCCACATACTCTGCATATCCATCAGCCATGTGAAAAAAAAGGAAAGGAATAAAAGCAAAGGAAAGATAGAAAGAAGGAAAAAAAGAGAAATGGGAAAAAGAGCCACCAGCCCTGCCTGCTATTACCATCACAGGCCTTGGATAGACAAATGGTGCAGCAGTACAGTGAAACTAAACGAGATGAATGAACACTGCATGAGTGCCTCGTGATTTCCACCAGATATTCCAGGATCCATCAGATATACTTCTTGACAGCACTGTTTAATGATCAGCCCCAGCCCTGTTCAAAAGATATACCATGCATCAACTACCCAGGGACGTGTGTGTGTGTGTGTGTGTGTGTGTGTGTGTGTCCCAAGGAATGGCTTCCATTCACTTTACATGCTCTTGTAGCTCTTCTTGTAAAAGATCCTTTCATAAGCTGCCAAAACTAGGTTCAGGATTTCATGCCACTTCAGTTAATATAGGGCCAAGACTCTTCCACCTTTGCAAGCCAAGAGACCCATTTCAGTCTACGGTGTTACACAGTGGTTTAGCCACTGCTTAATGTCAGCAAGGGTGGCATAGTATGCCACAACACAATTAGACCTGAGGAAAGAACTACTTTGTCAACGTATTTATATAAGACATACTGGTCACTATTTAATATTTCATTTGTGTAAGCATTTCTTGACACAGTTTCATGAGCTGTCAGCTGCAAGGGAACAGCTGTACCTACTCAGGAATTGATCTTGAAGCTGGCATTTTGCATTAGTCATTGGATAAAAAGAACAGGCAGTATTAGGGGCAGAAGCAGGGGCTGGGACCCACTGTGCCAGTATTCCTTTCCATTGTTCTTCTAATCCTACATAACTTTTCTTGGCTGTTCAGTGGGACTCAAGAGGGTACACATGGCCTTGTAAAGCTGCTAGCCTGGTGGTTAGAGGACTTCGCTAGGAAGCAGAAAAAAGCTGAGAGGGGCCTGCAACCTGGTTTCCCATTTTCTATTCAAGTGATATCACCACTAGGCAATTGGGCTAAAAGGTGGAAGAGTCCTATTCCTCCACCTCTGTGAAACAGTTGCTAGTCAAGGTTTTTCTCAGACTAAAGTTCTGGGGACTTGTGTACAACTCTGTGCTTTCTGTGTGGAGCACAATCATAATAGAGTATATGTGGTAATAGTAGCTCCTACTGAGCATTGTCTGAAGGCTACATCTGGTCAAACAGATGGAAATAGGAACTAAAATCTGCATACTGCACTTAGAACCACTTACACATCTATTCTGGACAGCTATGAAGTACTTAGGCAGCTAAAGTTGAAATAGAATATGGATCTCTGTGCCTCCAAGTCGGGTACTAGTTGTTAACATGGCAACCACATCCTTGTTTCCCTGAATAGTCTGAATTGTCTGACTACCAGGGCCCTGGGCAGGGAAACTGTTCTGTACATGTCCAGCCCGCATGAATGCCACATGTCCACCCAGTGCATAGATATAATCCATCAGCTGTTCACCTGGCATTCTCCAGCCATTCCACCAATGGTTAACTGTGCACATCTATGCAATACTATTTAGGAAAGATGAGGTAAACTCCATTCTGAGCCAGGGGGTCCTAGAAAATTCTTGTGTCCCCCTTTCCACACTGCATTAGAGAAACCTCTCTCATATTTATGCACTAACTTGACTAAGTTCTATCTTCTACTGTCTACCACAACTGATCAAAGTTATTATCACAAATAATTTGTGTGCCCCATTTACATCAACATACTTGGCCTTTATACTTGTGTAAAAAAGGAGCAGACCAAAGTAACTTTATGCAATCTGGGGGAGATTTAGCCCTGGAAGAATCAGAGGTAAAGCTACACCAGTGTAAGTAACACCAGTGTAGGTGCTACCTGTTCACAGCTCACCTCAAAGTATGGGGTCACCTGAAGAATAATGCATTGCATTTGAAAGTTTGGCTATGTCTATCTCAACCATGCAGCCAACAGAACAAAGTTCAATGCTAACAAATGTAAGATGCTACACTTTGGGAAGAATAATGAAAAACACCAATACAAAATGAATGACAACTGACTGGATGGCAGCACTGTGGAGAAGGATCTTGGGGGCTTGGTAGATCACGGGCTCAATGTAAGTATGCAATGTGATGCAGCTGCAAGAAAGGCGAATGAAGTTTTGGGTTGTATCAACAGAAGCATAGGCACAGACTCTGTGGGTGCTCTGGGGCTCAAGCACCCACTGAAAAAAAAATGAGTGGGTGCTCAGCAACCACAAGTGATGGCCTGCTGCTTGCAGATGTTAAAAAAAAACAAAACAAAACTGGCTTCACTGGAAGAGGGAGTGCGTCACTTCAACCTAGCTCTGCAACATCTGTAAAGATCAGGCGCTTCAGCAGGGCTTTTTGGTGCTGTTAGCTAAAGCTGATCAATCAGCTATTAGATAAAAGCACCAAAAAAGTGCCACTAAAGCACCTAATCTTTACAGATGCTACAGAGCTGGGTTGAAGTAACATGCTACGTCTTCTGGGCATGCACGGGGCCTGACATAGGAATGCACCAAGTTTAAAGTAAACCTTTGGTTTCTTTTTTTTATGTCTGCAAGCACCCACTGGCAAAAACCAGTCTGCACCTATGAACAGAAATATTAGGTGTAAGACATAGAAGGTAACAGTGAATTTCACTTGGTACTGGTTAGGCCTCAACTAGAGTAGTGTGTGCAGTTTTGGGCATAGGCAACTGGTCTGGGGTGCACGGGGGGGTATGTGCCCCCCCTGACAGGACCGGTGCCCACCCTAATGGTCAACACTGATGCTGTTGGTAAGGCTGGTACCCGCCCTGACAGGGCCTCCACCATTGGTGGCTTCTGCAGGTACCCCCCCAGATTCAGGAGGCACCAGTCACTCATGGTGTTGGGCTCAGAATTTAAGCCATATGAGGAAAGTTTGGAAGGGGCATACTCAGCTTGTAGAAAAGGCACGTACGTGGGGACTTGATAGCAGTCTTCGAATATCTGAAAGGCTACCATAAAAAAGAGGGAGAACACCTTTTTTCTATCACTGCAGAGAGTAGGATATATAGCAATGACTTGAAAATGTAGCAGAATAGGTTGGATTGGACTGGATATCAGTAAAAACTTCTTTACTGTTAAAACAGGGAAGCAATGGAATAGATTGTCTCAGGTAGTTGTGGCACATCCTTCACTGGAGGTTTCCAAGAAGAGGTTGGATGAATATTGGTCAGGGATAATTCAGGAGCCACAATGCCTGGAGAATGCTCTGAAGAGCAATAGTTGGAAGCCCAGGAGATCCACAAATATGCATGACTTGGAGATCATAAGAAGAGCTGTACAGGCCAGGACAGCTAGAAATTGAAGATAACTATGCTCAGCATCAGGACAATGAAGCAGAGCTCCACAACTAGCTTAATTATCAAATAAGATTATTGGAGCTGGGAATGAATTTATGAAGGGGAAAAGAAGACAGAAAGGCAAGTTCTGGTTCTTTTGATTATAGCCTGTTCCTTCTTGCTCACAGTTCTGTCCCTTGCTTACATAAAAGTATAGAATCCACTATCTGTATCACCTCCAGAATTTTATAGATCTCAAATAACTTTCTTTCCATTTCATTAATACATATTTAAGATAATCACACACACACACACACACACACACACACACACACACACACACATTTTCATTAACATTAATGGGATTTACAGTTAAACATCAAGGAGAGATCAGACCCTTTAGCTTTCTTAACCTTTCCATATGGTTACAACCCTTGAGGACTTTTCTCATCAAACTTGTCCTTGTCTTTTTTCAGTTCTAATTAGCTGTATCCTTTACTTATCTGTGCTCCTACTTTTCAAAATTCTTTTTTAGTTCTTCAGTTTAGTTCTTTCAGATAAACAAAAAAACCCGGGAGAAATGATATTCAATAAACTTAGCCAATGGAGGAAAAAGAACAGAAGGTTGTAGAAAAAAAATAGCCTTCTGGCCAAGAATATCAGTGTACTGTCCACTTTGTATATTGGCTTCCAGGGTATATTAGAGAATCCACCTCAGTCTTCACACCTGAAAGGGGCCTATCTAGATTAATTGTTTTATTTTTCTCTTTCCCCAACTACCACTTGATGAGGGCTACAGGTTTCTTTAGCTTTTTTCTGGCAAAGGAACTTACAGTAACTTTCTTAAATTAACATTCTCATGACTTTTTATTTGCTTTCTAACGTTTTCTTTTGTGGAAGTAATCACATGGACCATAAATTTCTTCAGCAAATTCCAATAACAATCATTATCCAGGGAGTTAAGATATGCTTGACTGCATGGAGAACAGAGCTAAATATTGCACTGAGCAACCAAAATGTACCAAAGCAGCTTGCATATTACATATTACCATTATGAAATAGCTGTTAAATGCACACAACTCTAACATCGATTTAAAACAAGTCCTGTGTGCATAAGACTATACATCAGATACAGTTGAAGTTTCAAGAGTAAACCAAAGGACAGTCCTTATTTCCTTTTAAACTGTCTTGCCTATATCAGAACTGACTCATTGAAATACTAGTATTTTCATTTGGTCAGTTATATTGCTGGGCAGAATTTAATTAAAGTCATATTGACTAACAATAAGAAGTATGAAAAGAGAGAGAATGTCCAGGCAATATTCCAGGATTAACATATTCATTTTTTTCCTGATAATTAATGTTTTTCATCGCAACAAGCTATCAGTGTAGTCCAGCATGAGGGAGAAAGAGGTGGGCAAAGACCTCTGCTTAGAGGGAAATATTATCACACACAACACTTCAAATTATAGAAAAACCGCTGCATAAACAAACTTCTTTTCATCAAACAGTGTAGATGTGTATTGGCCAAAATATGTTGGAGACTCATGTCAATTTTGGTGAACTGTTTCAGTTAAATAAACTGAAAAAAACACATAAAATCCAGACATTTTCAAATTGAACCAGTTGTTTTCTTTGACTCAGGATGTTGCCACATTTTGAAATTAATTTCAATGTTATTAAAAGATTTAAAATGCTCAAAATCCCAAATAGGAAACTGGATATTTTGAGTACAACAGAACTTTCACTGATACAATTTTCAGAACTGCCAACAAGAAACAAACATGTAAAGCCGGTTATTGACACAGCTCTAATCTGCAAACACTGACCCTATTAATGATTTTAGGATGAAAGGAGAAGATCAGAGTGTACTGCAAGTAGCAAGTATAATAGCCACCATAAGCATAACAAGCAGTTTTTGTGCTCTGGGTATCACAATGGCTGACACCAACAGCAATGGTGGCAGTGGCTGCGGCAGTGGCAGCAGGGACTGGGGCAGTGGCACTGGCTAGGCCAGCAGAGGCAGTAGCCACCAAAATTATACTTGCATTAAACTGACCTCCAGGCTGTTGCCCTCGATTGATGACAATCAGGAAAATGCTTTTTTTATAGGTAGAAAATGCTTCTTTATGATGAAATTATTGGATTAGATGGACAACTGCTCTAACCCAATATGCTAATACCTGTGTTCCAGTACAAGTTATTCAAAGGTAAATTGGTCACTTCTGTTATACTGGTGTAAGCCTTTCTCACCTAAAGTACAGGTTTTATCCTGTTCCCCATTAGGTCAATAATAAATGGCCCTTTGACGTCCATAAAAGTATACTTATGCTCCATGGTCCATGTTCTGGTCTCAGTTCAAATTGAATTAACACTGGATTTAGCCATCATAACTGAGTTCAGAACCTGGCTCCTACTTCTGTTGCCTTTTGTAACCAAAAAACAGCCTGACTCCCCTTTCTGTTGCTCAGGTTATATGCCAGTGTAACTGCTGATTTGAAGAGCAGCCTACTAACAGAGGAGTGGCACACGGAAGCAGTGAGCAAGGAGTCAGTTCTTTCCCTGCACAAAGCTTGCATCCCTGAGATGTATGATGGATCTCCATTACACATTCCTTGTTCACTCCATGTGGGACACTCACACTGAGGGCAGCAGGGGTTCAATGAGCTGAACAAGAACAGACAGTGTTGCAGATTTCCATGTTACAAAGAAAGAATCCACAGAGTATAGTGGAGAGAAGTGTTTGCCCTTCTAATACAGACATTCTTATGCCTCTGTATGTCAATTTTCCCCCTACTTCAGTCCTAGAAAGATTTGAAAGCAGTTATCTGAGCTGAGATACAATGATGGTGCCTTTGTCCCCCTGCTTTAGCTCTGGCATGTTAAAGGATGTTGCTGTTTGGGGCATTATACCTGGTAGCTGTGTGCAAGGATTGGTCCCTAAGTTTTCAGAACAGTGGGAGCGTCTACACGTGCCCCTGACTGCGCAGTTGGTACTGAACAAGCATTTAGTACTTGCTTTGCAATGTACTGTGCGGTTGGTACTTCACAGTCCTGGCAATGCATGGGTCATTGTCAACCCTACTGTGCAATAGCAACGACCTACTGTGCAGTAGCGGTGGCATCACGGTTAGTGCCTGCCAACGGTTCGTCACTACAGCAATGTAGCGCCTTGTGTAGATGTGCCCAGTTTAGACAAACTCTTGTCTCCAGCAGGGGGTTGGCCTAGATAACGTCCTGAGGTCCCTCCCAGCCTGATTTTTCTATGATTCTATGAGCTAAGGCTTGATCCAAAATCTGCGAAATAAATGGAAAGGCTCCCAGAGAGTTCAGTGGGCTCTGGAACAAGCCCATAACTAATGATGTACACCCTTGCATATCTGTTTCTGAAACACTCCTTCAGTACTCCTTCAGTTCTGAAACACTCCCAGCAATACAACTTGGGCATCTGCCATTGTTCCAAATGCCTTTAACTAATATTGCATCTTTGTGCTTGACACTCCTCTTACTTGGTTATGCTGCAATAGTGAAATTATTTTAGATTTACGTCATGCAATCCAGGACCTATATATTTCTATAAGACACATTATTTACAGAAAGGGAGGGTGTGCCAAGTGCAATGCATTATAGGCCCCAACAGACAAATATATACCCCTGAACTTGAAATGTGTCCCCTGATCTTACACAATGGGCAGACTATTACCTGCCTGTGTGCATACAACATGTGTCAACAAGGATGCTAAGCACAACCACACACTAATTCTGCAATTCCAGACAAGGAACTCCCGTAGAAAATCAGCAAGGGTGATGACTGCAGATTGACTAAGCCCCGTTTAATTCCTGTGGTCAAACTCTATCATCAGTCAGAGCGAGGGGGGCCTAACAGACCATCCAGCTGGTCTCTCTACCAAATCATGACTGTGCTTGACAATATATGTGGTAGTTATTACTTAGCCAGAATGCACACTGAAGAACCAAAGCATTTGCCTGGGTCTGGTATGTAAAATATGGCCCTTTATCATTTAAATTACAAAGCACATCATTCTAACAGAATAAACACATGCCTAAATACTTCAAATGAATCCTACTTGCATCTTATATCCACCTATTGTCACCCAAGGACTTAGAATGGGTATTTTTTTAAGTCAGAAATCTGCCAAATGGATCCTTTCTGGGTAGTTTAGCTAAAGAAAACACATAAGCCCCTCCTCAGGGGTGGGTTTGGGTTGGCACACGGCTCATTTGACTGCAATTGAGTTAAGTGAAGACTCTTAACACAAGAATATTTCAGCTAGATGCAGAAGGGGATTTTGCACCAGTTTCCCACTGGAGTCAATGAAAGTTAAAAGTGCTCAGTGGCTTCTAAAATGTTCTCAGCACTCTTTATCATTAAGCCCTAAACATGCTAATGGAGGAGTGCTAACCATGACATGAGAAAAGGAGTTTAATTAAAAGAATAACCAGATATGAATGAAGATTTTTTTTAATTGAATGATTTTTTTAAGTTGGTTTTTTTTTTTTTCGAAATGTGTTATATGCTCCATTTTCAAATGGCAGAAATTTCACTTTCTCTTGGTTTTTTAGCAGTCCTTACCTTCTTCTGCCACTGATGGAAAGGTGAAAATGTCAGGAAAAAATAAGAAATAAAATATTTTCTCTCTGTTCTTGTATTTATTTATTTATTCATTTATTAATTTAGATTGGAAAATATTTAGAAAGAGTAAAAGGATTAATTGAAATGAAGAAAAATGATTCTGTACTTTTAAATTTTTCTGCCTTTTAAACACTTCCTTAATTTTCCGGAGGATAAAATAAAATAGGGACACGTAAACAAAATTTGGTCATTTTAGCTTTAAAAAAAAGACATGACAGAAGCTACATCACATTTCAACCAACCCTATCAAAGACAGAGACCTTGAGAAATCATGGGCAGGAGATGTCTGGCTGACAACTATTAACTTGATGTTGTGATATTAATAAGATGCTGTCTATTGCACATTTTGGGAAAATAAAAAGTTCTATACATAAATACTTTTTTTCAATGGGAAGTGTTTAAGTGGGAGTTTGGGCACCTAAATGCGTCTGTGGGCTGGGCCTCTGTGTTAATTGCTAATAACACGACAGTGAGCTGAGGTCTTTTTCCACTATATAATATCTTTATGCCTAAAGAACCTGCACATACAAACTGATATGAGTAATACATTACATGTCTGTACAAGTTCATTTATTCTCCTAAAGAGGAAATAGCATCTTACTGATGGAAACCAAACCAAATTATGAACAAAATTCTCAATAATGCCCATGAGCATTATTGCCCACTGCCTGCGGCACCAGACCCCAAGTCCCTCTCAATCACACCCTGCTCTTGCTTACACGCACCAAACCCCGAAATGTAATAGTAAAGCCATGCTGGGGGCAATCCCCCAGGGGGCACATCCACGTGAGCACGCACGTGCATCTTGTAGCGTCTCAAAGGCACACGTGGAAATGAAAAAACATTCCCCGTTCTGGAAATTTGCAATGCAGGGGCAAAATTAGACCCCTCGAAATCCAGAGGTAAAAAAACCCGCAGGGGGTGGAAAGTGGGAAAGGGCATGGTCCCCGGACTGTGCCCTGAGGCAACCAGAGGCTTGGTCCTCCACAGAGATGCTCTGATAGCAGCCAGAGCATCTCTATGGCTGGCCCTCACCCCGGTGCTGAAGCACGTTGCCTGCCCCCGTCCCCCGGGTGCTGAAGCACGTTGCCTGCCCGGGCAGAGCGGGCAACGTCCTAGCCACAGGGAGCTAGACTCAGGCTCCTGCCGGGAAGTCTGGAGTAGGGGGCTGGAGGAGGGGCGAGGGAACCAGAGGGAACCCCCACTGGCCCCACCCCCTCCCCCTGGCTCCCAGATTGCTGCCCCGCCTGGCCCCATCCCCCACCTGTCCACGGAGGCCCCCCGATGGCTGCCCAGCTGAGCCCCATCACCTGCCCGCCCCCACCAGCAGTAGCAGCTGCCATCAGGGTCACTGGGGCCATGTGGAAGAGCCCCACCATGTAGCACAGGGGCTGGGTGACAGCCACAATGGCCCTAGCTGCCCAACAGTGCGTGGAGCTGCACGGCGCCTTGCCAACCCTGGCCGCACCTGTGGGATGGGGCAGTGGCAGTGTGGGTGCCAAGTGGCTGGGGCTAGGCCCCACTGCCCCATGTTGCATGGGGGGGCTGTGCCACAAGGCCCCAGTGACTCCCACAGCAGCTGCTAATGCTGGTGAGTGTGGGGCTGGGGGGGCTTTTTTTTTTTAAGTTCCAGACTGCTGGGGCCAGGCGGGGGCCCCAGGGGGTGGGGCCAGATGGGGTAGTGATTAGGGATCCCCGCTACCCCCTGCTGCCCCGTGCTGTGCAGGGGGGCTCTGCCAGAGACCCCACAGCCCCCACAGTCCTTGCTACTGCTGGTGAGTGTGAGCGTTTTTTTTGTTTGTTTGTTTGTTTTAGTGCTAGGAGGCTGGGGCTGAGGCTGAGGCTGGGGCTGGGGCTGGGGCTGTGGGGGGCAGCCATCAGAGGGATGTACAAGCAGGAGTGGGACATGTGGGCCCTGCAAAGGGGGTGGTAGTCCCTGCAGGGGCTATGTGGCCCCTGTTGGGGGGCTGTAGCCCCTGTTGGGGAGCTGTAGCCCCTGTGGGGGGGCAGTCTGTGAGCTGTGCCGGGGAGCTGCTCTGGAGAGGTGGGTCTCCTGCCCCTGCACAGTCCCTCCACAATCCACCCACACTTACCCACACACCCCATGGCTCCCCACATCCCTCCACAGCCACCCACATCCCCCCACCAACCCTTCCAACCTCCTAGTGTACCCAGCTGCCAGACAGGATGAGACCTGCTGGCAGGAGCTGTGGCTGTAGGGGCAGCTGTCCCCACATCCTGGTTAGTGAAGGGGTCAGAGGGAGCTCTAACTGCTCTATGGCAAGAAAACCAAAGGCAAACAGCAAAACATATAGGTATTTAGCATTCGTTTTATTATGATGATAGAGACACTGGTAGCCTTCCAAAGTGCTTAACATTGTAGATATATCAATAAAACATTGCCCAAGTGATCACTGTCTCTCCGTCTCTCACTGTCTCTCTCTCTATATAGAGGTCTTTTGTTTTAATTGTGGAGGAACATGGATTTCAGGATATTTTACAGAGTGACTTTGGGATTTTTTTTATCAGAGATTTTTTAGTTTTCAAATAGGGAACATCAGAATTCCTGCTGGGCTTTTGAGACCTCTGCCTCTGATGTTACTGAAAGCAGCTTTAAGGGACACCTCCAGAACAGTTTCACCAATGCATTTCCAGGTTTGCCACGTGTATGAGAGAGGACAGGCACAGAGTGCTCAGCTATGCCAGGGATATGGCATAGATGTGTCATAAATAACATCGGTGCCCCAGTTCTATTTCTATAAGGGTCTTTAGGTTATATTGGCACCAGTGACAGCCATACAGATGCACCCAAGCCAGCTTTAAATAAGCTAGGCCACATGCTATTTTTAGTGCAGCCATTGCATCACAGGTCTCAGAGCTGGCTGATCCCCTGAGTACTTACACAGGTTCCTGGATTTGCAGTGCAATTTGCCCTAAAGCTGCATGCTTCTGTGGCCATACTAGTAGCATAGAGATTCTCAGCCAGGGTGCAGGAACACCCTACGGTGCCAAGAAATCCTTTGAAGAGTGCCCCACAGGATGTGTAAAAACAGAAGCAGATAAGGTCAAACTCAGGCTGTAGGTGTGGAGAGAGAAGCACAGGCTCGGGCTGTCCCTGCCTGGCTACAACCCTTTATCCCCACTCTTGGCCCTTCTGCAAGGAGGTAAGCACTGTAATATATAAATTAGTTTTCAAAATGGGATGCCACTCAATTCACAAAAGTTATGGAGGAGTGCTTTGAGTCTAATGAGGGGAGCCTCAAGTCTAACTAGTAGTAGCCATGCTAGCTCAGGTAGGTTTGCATGAACTGCAATTATTGTGGAGTAGATATGCCCTTAATTGCTAACGAGTATGTAGAAGTCAAAGGTCAAATCTACCCAGTAGACTTACCATGCTCAGCTGTGACACCTTCAAGCACATTGTGCTGCTCCACCATCTGCCTCCTAAACTAGAAGCAGTGTCTGGGTGATGCTTCACATATATAAGGTGCAGCAAGTAGGCCAATCAGCATGAGGGTAGGCTAACTGGCCCTCTTGCTCAGGGATATTAATTAACCCACCCAAAGCCATACAACTGTAGTTACATTGCTTCTGGTGTAAAGGGAAGTTCATGTGGAGCAGCGTGGCCCACACGAGGATACTGCTGGTGGGCATGGGAAGTCTACTGTATAAATAAATGTGTATAAATAAATTCTTCATCAGATCTGATGAAAAATGTCTTGCATTTAAAAGCTTGTCTAACTTTATTCCAACAATGCAATTGGTCCAAAAAAAGTTAACACCCCCCAAAATCCTTGGCTCTTGTATAATTCCTGGACCATTATGGCTACAACAGCCCGCTAACTGCCATAACACTGAAAGTCAATGGCACTTTGGTTCTTTAGGCACTTTTTGAAAATGTTACCCTGAGATTATTGTATGGGTATCTGCAAGGCATTAATGGGGGTTATCCTTAGCAGTTAGTAATAAACGTACATCAAAAAATAACAGAGTAAATAAAGAGGTAAATGACAGACCAGTTAGTAAGATGCGTTTGTAATATGACTAAATGTGGTCACAGCCCTCCTCTGGCCTGCCCCCCACACATTGGACCCAACAGTCACTGCCAATAACACAAGCCATATTACAGGTTGGAAAGCACTTGGATATCTTACTTGAAGACCCTGCAAAATTTACAGCCTGTCCTTTCAGTAAGTGCAAGGTCGTTCAGAGAAAAGTAACTTGCCAAGGAAGGTCACTGAATTGCTAACAGAAGAGGTATTCAAGGCAAAACTAAACAAGAAACTAATGGGGATTCTGAAGAAATCTATGAATACGGTAATGTGAAAAGCTACACTAAATAACTCAGCAGGTCTTTACAGCTTTAACATCTACCTATCATTATGCACATGCCTACATGCATTATATTGCATGCTATAACATCTGCACTCTGTTCCCCATTCAATGTCAGCATTTGGCAACATTTACAACACCAAAATATATGAGAAAGTAGTTGATTCTTGTTCCAAGAAGAGGTAAAACCTGTAGTATTTCAGGTTCCACTGGTTCATAAATGTTTCTCTACATATATCTGGAAGAGCTTATGGAGAAAATAATTGCAACATCAACTGCTTCCCTCTACACCTGTTCCACAAGATTTAAAGAAAACCCATCCTGCCCTTTCCCTTGCTACATAATGTTAAAAATTCTATCTATATTTTGCTCCCTTTCTGTGCAGCTCTGAACACCCCTGAAACTCAGCAGGTCATTGTTAGTTTCATTTTCAAATTACTTACTCAATCCATATTTCTCTCTGACATACAGAATAATATTACTCGCAAACACTTTCCTGTATATAAGTTCAGGGTCCTCCACTGAAACGCAGCAGCGGAACCACACACACATGTACTTCAGACTGTTAAAGAATGTCTTTGTTCACCGCATGCCACACTGTGTGCACTAAAGACACCTTTATAAAGATTATTGAAGCTTAAGATATAATTAATATATGTTTTAATAAATGCTTATTTAATTCACTGTTATAGAGTACAGCAGATCAATAGGTTGCTTATGACCTATGATCTATAATACCTTCCCATGGCTATGCTTATAACCATCTAAAACACATTATTCATATCTGAAGTCTGCTTATAGTCTTCATTAACCCTTTAATAAGCTATGCATAAATGTAACCCTCATAGAAACTCTGACTTTTTTTTTTAATCCTAGCAAAGGCCTTTTATTTTTTCTGCAGTGATGTCAAGGATAGTAGGAAAGTAGCAGCACCTTCAAGGCAGCTCTCCTGGTTTCTGCAAACATCAATTAGGGATTTCATTAAAGTTTTGTTAATAGGATGCTTTTGGCTACGTTCATGGCTCCAAACTTCCTGATCACATAAAAATTGTCACTTTACATTAACAAGGGTTACATAATTCTATATTTTATTATGATACACATTGATTCTATATCTTCTTTTAGTTTTTTTTACATGGACAAGGGTTGAAGTTTTTACTTTAATAGCTTACAATAGATTCTCATATGTAAAAAATCAGTAACATGCAGATTTTTGTAACTCTACCTCATTTCTGGGAAGCTACAAGGCACAAAAATCCCATCGATGATTAATGAGTTGTGGGTTAAGGTGGACATACCTTGCTGTGAAGTCACTGTACTATTCTCGACCCGCACTGCCTGCCATAAAATTTTAATGCTGCTTCTGACATATTTATGAAACACCTCACCCAGTCTTTGCAGGAAGACAAAAAGATTTACATCTGCAATTACTGCAAGCATGCAGGTTTTAGCTATGCACTTTAAACTTTTGTACACAAAGGTATTTAACTTTAATACAATAAATGTAGGTGGTGCCACAGAGCAACCATATTGGAACTGCATTAACTAAGAGATTTATTCCTCTAAACAAAGAGGACAACTGTCCAACCTGGCTGCAGAGACCATCTCAATTAATGGTGGTAAAGAATTCTTTCTCACCCTTAAGGCTTCCCCTCTCAGACAGACCCCCTGCTCTTTGTAACCACACAGCACTAGAATGGTCAACCTGAAATGAGAATGTGAAACAGTGGCCCAACAGTTTGTGCTTCTGAGAATGCAAGGCAAACTCCTCATATACTTAGCCAATTATTTGTTGCTCTATATGGGGCTTGGGGTGAAAGGCCTTTTCTGAATTCTGAACATATAAGCTTACACACCATAGCATGAGATTTGATAAACTTTGCCTTTGCCTCAGCCTGCGTGGCTGCAAATGTAACGGTTCCTCATAATATTAGTCACATTTAAAAACTACATATAGGAGGCTACATTCGGACCAGTCCTGCACATGTAATTGGGACAGCGATAAGCCAGCAGGAGGTTCCTTCTCCCTGCACAGCATGCTGCACTGAGGCTGAGCACAGCTGTCAATACTCTCCAGCTGTGATGGAGTGTGGACAGCTGGACTGAGGTGGCAGCATACATCTGTAAGCTTCCAGTAGCAGGAACTGAGGGAAAGGGATTTTCTCCAAGTCCCATGGAGTTACTCTCTACTCTTGTCTTATGTGTTGACTTTGGAAACATTGCTTTGGTTTCTGACTCCCCTTGTTTACATACTGACTTCCCCAAAGAAAAGAAGTAAAGCTGACTCTAGAGATTTGACTTGATGCCTTTCCATAGCAATGAACTTCACAGACCAAGTGTGCGCTAATTTCACAGACAGTGTATGTGCTGCATCATGTTATTGCCTTTTATTTGCTCTAAGTTGACTGGACATTAACATCATGGAGAAAAGCTAACTGAAATACAGAATTTTCAGGCTGCAGGAAATTTTAGCAGTTAGGGACTTTCCACCCCACAGGAAATAACAGGATTTCAGAATTTGATTTTGTCCCAAATTGACATGAAAAGATAGTATCAAATAGAATGGCAAATAGAATACTAAAATATATTTTATTTCAGATTGATGGAAATGTTTCATTTTGATACAGCAGAAATATTTCATGGCAGTAAGACTGAAAAACTAAATTTTGAATTTATTTCAAATTTTCTAAAGTAGGGCTGGAAGGGACCTCAGAAGGTCATCTAATCCAATCCCTTGCTCAAGACAAGATCATTCCTGCCTAAACCATTCCAGACAAATGTTTGTAACACTAGTACCTAAAAACTTCAGATGATGGAGACTCCACAACCTTTCTAGGTAATCTGTTCAAAGGCTTAAGCATCATCATAGATAGAAAGTTCTTCCTAATATCCAACATAGATTCCCCTTGTTGCAATTTAAGACCATCACTTCATGTCCTGTCTACTTTGGACGCAGAGAATATATGATCCTATTTATAAAACCCCTTTTTATTTTTGAACACCAGGGCCGGCCCGTCCTATCCTGCAGAACCTGTGGCCACAGGGGCCCTGCAGCCAAGGGGCCCCCTGCAGCCATGAACACTCCAAATCAGTGCCATAGCAAGGGAGGGTGGCGGTTGCCACCACTCCGCATTGCCGCCGCCGGCTTCACATCCAGCCACTCAAAACCCCGTCCCTCCCCCGCTGCTGCCACTGTCACCAGCTTACTTAGCTACTCACCACCCCCCCACAAACACCACCACTGGCTTCTTCAGCCACTCGCCACCCCCTGTCCCCACCGCCTTCTTTGCATCAGGGGGCCCCAAAAAATTGTGGGCCAGCCCTGTTGAAAACTTATCCCTTCCCTTCCCTTCTCTTCCAGAGATACAGATGCTAGCTATGTCCCTTCATCAACACAGACCACATTATTGAACCAAACAACATGTCTTATACCATTTAGGGTTCATTCACCTGCTCCGCCACCACCATTTTTTATGACACCATCACCTGCTTACAGTGCCCCTCTGCTGTCTACATTGGGCATATGTGGCAATCATTCTGTAAGAGGATGAACGGACACCAATTCAACCTAAATTCCAGTAATCCCATCAATTCCAGTAATCGCTGTTGCAAAAAATTTTAACCACTCTAGATGTTCTATCACTGATCTCAGAGTAGTTGTGCTTTAAAGAATATACTTTGAAAGCCAATTTGAATATGAAACTGTAGAACAAGAAATCATCCACAGACTGGATTGTGCTAAGAACTGCTTCAAGAGACTTGAAGATTCTTATCCCACTGCCTGGACTATCTGTTAACTCGAGTGTCCCTCTAGGCATTAACTGCCTTGTCTGTTATAGCTGATCCAATCAACCACCTTCTTACCTCTTTTAAGCGTCCCTCCCCCCTGTCCCTTTCCCTTTCATCTAAAACTAAGCTGTTGTTTTTTTCTGCCAGTCCTTGCATAACATCTGTGAAGTAGACTGTTGCCTTTGAAAGCTCATATCGCTTTGAACCAGTTAATTTCTAAGGTGCCACTCTGCCCATGAAAATCAAAATTACAGTGTTGAAATGAAATATTTTGGCCTTATAAAAACAAGATGTTTCAATAATTTTCAGAAAAAAATGCTGACAAAATTGCTACATTCAGTTTTGTCTGGTCCACATTTTCCAATGCAAGAATGTTTTGCTAAGCGTCCCCAGCTTCTGTATTACTGCACAGCATAAACTGGTGCATTTCATAATGTCTCCAAGATGCTCTGACATTCCTAGAAGCAGAATTTTCTTTTATTTTCTGTGAATAGTATTCAAGATTTTCTTTCCAATGGCCTCAGAACATCTCTAGAAACAAATATAAGTATTTTTTCACAGAAGGTGGCAGTTCTTCATTCAAGTTCCAAACCTGGTACCAATCTGGTACAAAAGAATGCCTGTGACTAAGGATGAAGAGTTTTCCATCTGATTTTAACAGCATGACATTGGTCTTCCTGACCAAGTTGATAATATCAAATTTACACAGAAATAACTTAAAATTATGGCAGAATTCACCTCCCACTGGATAATAAACCACATTGGTGGAACTGATCTATCTGACCACAGTAATCTTGTCATGATAATGGCTGTGGCTTGCTTGCTGTAGCTTGATCAAAGTCATTCAGCAAGAAATTATTTTTTGTATTTGAAACATCCAACTGGGATAACAGGCATTATCATTTATGTTCAAAAGATCTTTGCAAATGGATGAGTGAGAAGGGACACTGCCTGCCACGTGGAATGGTAGGAATTTGTGACTCCCCAGACAAACTAGCAGATCCAGGGGTCAGCTGCATGAAAACAAGCTTCCTAAACAAGTAGTGGCACTAAAAAATGGGAATAAATATTTGTCTTCAATTGTGTCACTGGCTTGCTTTGCATCTTCTCTCCATAGAAAGGGTTAAATCAGGTAGAAAAGGTAGGATAACTTATAAACACTGAGTGACTACCTCAGCCTTTCGGTTTGGTTTGGTAGTCTTAATAAGGTGCTATTATCAGCTTAAGGGACAAGTGATTGTTTAGACCAACAAAGTCAGTTTAGACGCGACTAATCTTGTTTCTTTTTACGAGCGGGTCACAAAATGCTTAGATGTAGCAGTCAAAGTTGATGTCATTTACTTAGATTTTAAAAAGGCCTTCAGCACAGCGTCTCATCCTATTCTCACAAATAAACTAAGCAGCTGTGATGTAGATGATTACACAGTCAGGCGGGTGGTGAATTGGCTTAAGGGATGCACCCAGAGAGTGGTGGTGGATGGGTCGGTATTGACCTGGAAAGATGTAGGCAGTGGGGTCCCCAAGAGTTCAGTCCTTGAACCAATGCTGTTCAGTGTCTTCATCAGTGACCTGGATGAGAATGTGGAGAGCACTCTGTCCAAATTCGCAGATGACACCAAATTATGGGGCAAAATAAACACACTAGTAGGCAGGGAACAGATTCAGGTGGATTTGGACAGGCTGGAAAAGTGGGCAGAGCAGAATAGGATGCAGTTTAACAAAGATAAGTGCAAGGTACTGCACCTAAAAAGAAGGAATCTCCAACACACCTACAGACTGAGAGCTGACTTCCTAAGCAGCACAGCAGTGGAAAGGGATCTCGGAGTCATAGTTGACTCCAAGATAAACATGAGTCGTCAATGCAACAAAGTGATCATTAAAGCTAACCACACTCTATCATGCATTAGCAGGTGCATCATGAACAGGTCTAGGGAGGTGATACTTCCCCTCTATGCAGCATTGGTAAGGCCACAGCTGGTGTACTGCATTCAGTTTTGGGCGCCGCGCTTCAAGAGGGATGTGGAAAATGTTGAGAGGGTCCAGAGGAGGGCCAATCATATAGTTAGGGGCCTGCAGGAAAGGTCCTACAAGGAGAGATTAAAGGAACCTGGATCTCTTCAGTCTCTGTAAGAGAATGCTGAGAGGGGAATCTGGTGGCCATCTACAAATTCATCAGGATGGAGCAGCAAAGTATAGGAGATGCTCTGTTTATCAAGGCACCCCTTGGAGTAACTAGAAACAACAACCACAAACTGACGGAAAGCAGATTTAGATTAGACATCAGGAAGAACTTCTTTATGGTAAGGGTTACCAGAATCTGGAATGGGCTTCCAAGGGAGGTGGTGCTTTCCCCTACCTTTGAGAGGAGACTGGACAAGCACCTGGCTGGGGTCATCTGACCCCAGCGCTCTTTCCTGCCCAGGGCAGGGGGGCGGACTTGCTGATCTACTAAGGTCCTTTCCAACTCAAAACATCTATGAAATCGATTAAATCTATGAAATTGTAAGTGGCCCGCCAGTGGCAATACAGGAAGAAAGCTGGCCACACAGGGCAAATCAGAAGCAATGATTTCCAGTTCACAATCTCAAATGCACAGCTGCTGGCAGCAGCCACATTTTTTCTATCTCCCCTCCCACTCCCACAAGTTGGTACCTGGGACAGTTGACCCTATCACCTCCCCTCCCCCCAGTTACACCACTGCACTTCAAACTTATCCTTATGTGATTTTGGATGTCAGTGCTTCTGTTGCCAGCATCTTCTATTTCTGAGTAACTTTTTTTGAGGGGGCCAGAGAGGTGGCGGGGAGGGGAAGTAGGGCAGAGCAGGA
>NW_005841994.1:1625822-1641737 GCF_000455745.1 Alligator sinensis
AGGGTGTATAGCACTTCAGGATAATGAAGAATTGGCAGCCCTTGATTGCACCCCACTGGCTGGAAAGCACGACTGTAAAAATGGGAGAACTCTGAAAATTAGACAAAAGCATTAATTTGACCAAGACAATGGGACACCTAGGATGACAGGTATTTAAAACAGGACTGTCCTACTGAAAACAAAATATATGGTCACCCTATTCATGCACCTAAGTGTAATATACATAATTATGAAACCACTTACACAGGTGTTTGGACTCTTCTTAGTTATGTTTGCCAATACTTCCTTGTGGAACAGAATTGCCAAGGCACATGCAGAATGCCAGGTAGATCCCAAAACTTCAGTCACAGAAAAATCAAAACTAGCAGGTGTTTGTCAGAGAAGGACCTTGGGGCAAATAGCCTAAGCTTTATGACACTTGCCCAGGACTGGGAGACTGGCATTCTAGGCTCCCATCACTCAGAGAGGATTTAAAGTTGCATCTTCCGTTAGGCTACTGAACTAGAATAGAGGTGCTCAACCTCTGCCCTACAGGCCAGATCCAGCCTATGGCAACACATCATCTGGCCCACAGGGTTCCCTATGGGTCCAGAAATTTGGTGGCAGGAAAAAAACCATCACTTCCCAGCTGCCAAATCTCCAAACCCACAGGGAGCCCTGGGCCCTGCACGCTGGATCTGGCACCTGATCCTAGCACACAGGGCCAGGCAGAGCATCAAGCCAGGGCCCAATCCCAGCATGTGCGGGGAAGGGGCAGTGCTACAGTCCTGGGCCCTGTGCCACTCATCTGGCCTGCAGGGCCAAAAAGTTGGGCACCTCTGGGCTAGAAGGTAGGAGAGTTGTTCCCCTCCTGCATTTTTCTTCCATTAGCATATATGATATGTGGTTCCATGTACTTGCAATACCTAAGTTGATATATATCTTCTTCAATGTGGTAGATGGCAAGCATTTCATGCTTCAGGACTTCTGGCTTCTTGCAGGGGGTAAAAAGAAACATTTCCCCCCTCATGAATGCTTTGTTAGCGTCTACATGTTTTTTCACCTTTCTCTGGAGCATGGGATACAAGGCTTGGTGTTTTGAGAGATGTATGCATTTAAAGCTGTGGAGGGTAGGAATGGGAGGCATTGAGAGAAGTATGCTGGTGCTCCTTCTTGTACTTAAACCTGACGGATTCCTGGCTCAGAGGGCTTGCCCTTTCTCAGCATCAATCCAAGTGCCAGTTTAGGGTCAGAAAAGAGAGAAAGAGAGAGAGAGAAAGAGAGTGTCCAAGTCAGACTGGCATGCACGCTGCAGCGTTTTGCCTTCCTCCAGAGCATGAGGCATGGTCTTTTCCCTAGGATCCTCTGAGCAGCTATTAATCATCTAATTCTTTGCCATTGCAGTGGCAGGGCATTGGCAGTGCTTTTGACTCCCATGCTGTTTCCAGTGGCATGCAGTATGTTCTTGGTGTTTCTGGCTTTGTGCTTTGTAGTGATGGTGTGTGAGGATTTGGAGTGGACAATTAGGAATCTTTGGGTGAATGGTTGCTGTGAATGCAAGGGGCTGGACCTGTTGGACTAGGAAATCCCTTTCAGTCCTTACATTCCTATGACACAGGGGCTGAATAAAGAGACTAATTCAAAGACCACGGAAATCTTTGAAGGTTATACCACTTACCAGGACCTGTAATTTCCAGTTCCAGCTGCACCTCCAAGTGAAAATACCAGCTTCCCTGCAGAGTTTATAAGGTTCCTATTCTGTCCTGGCTCTTTGGGCACAGGAACAAGTGCCTAGGTAGGATGCTGGAGGCCTCTCCTCTAACAATTCTCCTTTAACAATTCTGTGTTAACTCTTAGGCTAGGTCCAGACATTCAGAAAGCCTGAGGCAGAATTGATCTAAGTTACATGGTTTTCTGTAAGCGGCATAGTTTAGATCAGTACAGAACAGAACAAACATTTGCTCTTTGGTGGGGTGGGGGGAATCTTCCACCATTTTTAACCCATTCTATGTGTGCCGAACTTCTGTTCTGCTACAGGTTTAGACAGTTTTGTGTGCTGAACTTCTGTTCTGTTACAGGTATCAACTAATTTCCAATCACTTATACCAGTAAAAGTGTAATGTCTGTACCTGGCCATAAAGATGGTTAAAAATGCTTTATTAGTTTTTCATCAGAAAATGCTTCTTTGCCTAAATCCCTCTCTCTCATAGGAAGGAGTCTATCTTGATACATTTTTGAGAGGAAAATTCAAAATAATTTGAAATCAAATGGACATTTACTTTTGTCTATCTCATTTCATTGTAACTTTCAAGTTTCATTTTGTTTCAACTTTTTTATTTAGTTTTGATTCCAATTTATTTCCAGTGATCTCAATTTGTTTCTTTTTTCTTTGATGTACGTTACTTTATATATAATATAAAGATCTGCCAGTACTGAAACATTTTATTTGATAAATAGCATTTCTATACTATGAAAAAAAGCATTTTGAAATATTTAATTGCACAAAAATATAGCATTTCAATATTTCAAATTTTGGTTCCAAATAATGATGCAATTGCCAAACACTACAGTTGCCAAAGGTCCCAATTTTTAGGGTTTCAGATAAAAACAGCAACCTTTATGTTCTGAATTTCCAGCAGTCACATTATCAAAGCAAACTTTCATATGTAGTTACCTATGTCCACATCTGCATTGGTCTGCTTAGTGTCTTCTAATCTGTCCTCATGTTTGGAGTTGTTAAATGGAGGCTATAGAAATCTCTTCTAAACAAGCCATATTTCTACATTGCAATGAAAAAAAAAACATTTTTACTGCCTATTTGATGGGTACATTTCAGTCTTAAATTAATAATCGCCATTCAACTCCTAATCCTCTTAGTTTTTCATTTTTGGCGCAACCACCTCCCCCCTCCGCCCTGGGTTTAAACATAGAGAAAGCTCCTTTTTCTGACTGCTAAGGAAAAAGGATGTTTTATGGTGCGTAGTGCTGGTTGTTTCTTTTTTATTTTTTCCCATAGTAGGGGGTAACTACTAGCTTCACTTCTTTGTTCATGAACAGAACTGATTAGAAAATGGAATTTCCATCTCATAGATATTCCAGAGTTTGTGGTACATAATCCCATGGGGACCCATTCTCTGATACCCTATAAAACTGGGATATGAGCTTATGAAAGGTATAAATAAACCTGCTTGCACTTATCTCCTGCAGAATCTCCCACACCCATACTCCTTACACTCACCCTACAGCATACACATAAAGTCAAACATGAAATAAGTCCCTGAAAAAGCCTCCTTTTATGGGGAGCTAAAGATGGACGAAAGATTTTCTCACAGTTACCGAACACCAGGTCTCATTGTTCTAAATTCTGACTACACAACGATAGATCTCTGACACCTGTTTGGAAACTGTATCCGACGTACCAGGGAAGGGAAACGATTGTGACACCTCTGATTTGTGATTTTTCTAGAGTTACTCAGTGGTCACCTTGGCCGTTTTATGGCTAACTTGTTGTACAGTACAGCTTGACTAGAATGACACAGATACACATTTGAAACACTCATTCTTTGCACTGACCTCCACACAACATGCCACAAAATGCTTTTGTCTCTGATAATGTCTTTTTGGAATCTAACCTCCTTAACTTGCCAGAGAGTGGAGAAGAACAGTTACATTACTTGTGGCACTGTGCTGGGTAAAATACATACCGGTCAGGGGAAACATCTGCTATAATCTAGTCTGGAAAATTTTTCAGTTCAATTTTGGTGATACGGCTTTGTGGCGCTCTACTGTGAACAGAAAATGATTTTGGTTGAAAGTCCGGATCCTGCAAATGCACAAGCAAAGTCCCTTGAACTCCTGGAATGACTGTACTGGGACCTGCTAGGCTGTAACACTTTTGAAAATCAAAGTCCATTAGCAGGATGCCAGTGTATGAATTAAGCAGTCTGAGAGAGAGATTATATTCCATATATTAAGTATCTTCAGTGTGATTTTATTCCATCCTGTTCCAGTTCCAGAAATCTAGTAATTCATCTATCTTTACAGACTGTCACTGAGCCCCACAAAAGTCATAAAAAAGCAGCGAATGGCAGGAAAATCCACATGTCTTTTGTAATACGATTTTTCAAGGATTCAAGCAGACTAAAACAGAACTGCACTTAAGTACTTAAGACCACTTACAAAGCTAACAGGTGGAAGAGAACTGGCCCCAAAACACCAATTCTTTAAAATTTTGGCCAACGCTATTAAATAAGACAAAAGAAAGGAGACAAAGATAAATGCTTGGCCTTCACATAGCACTTGGCACATTCTTGGCACTTTGCAAGTAACTAAGCGACATCATACCATTGACCACTCCTGCTAGCAAGGTGAATATTGTTATATGCAAGACGACAAAGGCTTATCCCTTCAGATGTATGCTGGGTTGAAGTGAACTGTATGATTATATTGAATATATATAGCTTAGCACTGGATCTCCTTTTATTGGTTTATAATACTCTTCTGGTACTTAGGCAGGGGTCTCTGGAGGCATCATTGGTGAGATGCAATGGTGGGTTTGGGGAGGGATAGATGGCTCCCTCCTCCCAAACTGTCCCTACGTAAAGGGGCTCCTACCCCAGCACTGAAGGGGTTCAGGGAGCAGCATGGTATGGCCAGTGATTGACAGGCCTGGGGAGGAAGCCGTGGGTCAGGTGACTCAGAGAAGGGGTTAGAGGGATGTAAGCCCAGAGCTGGAATCAAAGCAGGTAGTCTGGCCCTGCATGCAGCAAGGAGTGGAGATCTGGAAAGGAGAGGGGTCTGACTGGCCAAGGAGGAAGGATTCCAGACTGCAGGGAGCTGCAAGGAAGCCCCTGCACCACTGGCAGTGGAGAGTAGTATTTTTGCCTTGAATTGTAATACATTGCCATGGTCAGATATTGGCCCAGGGTTAGGGGAATCTTCTGTTTGGGAGTGGATGCTCGTATTTTTGGTTGAAGCCAAACTGGAGGTCTGGATGTTGGCTGTAGGGGAGGAGATGGCCACCGACAAGGGTGCCAGAGAGGCCCCGGGTCCTAAGCCCTTAAAAAGTAGGGCAACGCTGCCATTAGCTAAAGAACTGTGGTGTGAGACAAAACAGACTGAGAGGACAAGCCCAGAGCCCACAAAGGGAGAGACCAGGGCCGAGGAAAGGGCAAAGCTGCAACTGGGGGGTGGGGGGAAGGACCTAAGATTGTGGGAAGGTAGACCTCAGATGCAGGGTCCCAGCCAGAGTAAAGTGGGCCAAGGCCAGGGGGCCTCAGCCCAGACAAGGGCCTAAGACCTGAAGTGAACCCCCCTTGTCCTCTAGGGGCAGTTTCTCTGTCCAACTATAATAATACAAGGTGTGGCAGGAAAGACAATAGAGTAGGACCCTGAGAGGCCGGAGAGGGTGAGCAAGGTGGGATCCAGGCAGATGCTAGGGTGCTGACTTTGCTGCTCGAGCACTGCACCCATTACAGTGGTGCATTGGCCAGGAAGTTCACTTTGTTGGCTCCCTCATCTACTCTCTAGCTCCCTCTCTTCTTCAGGGATGGGGTAGGGCCCCATTAAACCCTGACACCAGGCTGTACCATGGCCCCTAGCTCTGGCATGAGAAGGATTACATCTGCCTGTGTGCAGAACTGCAGAAAGACTAATTAGTTCTGTCACCTAAACACACCTAGGCTGCTGTGATCTTGGCAAAAGGAGGTGAGCTGTGGGGTATGCAGGGGGATAGGTAAGAGGTAGGATGTGGGATGCCAGGTGGGAGTGAGGAAGGGTGCTGGGCCATGGGATTGGGGGAGAGGGGGACAGGCAAGAAGTGGGCTGTAAGAACAAAAAAGGTTTAGAGCCATTGCTCTACTTCAGTGGTTTTCAACCTTTTTCATTTGTGGACCCCTAAAAAATTTCAAATGGAGGTGCAGACCCCTTTAGAAATTTTGAATGGAGGTGTGGACCCCTTTGAATTTCAAGTGTGGGTATTCACATACTTTTGATTGATCATAGTTATCTTTTGTGAACCCCTTAGACATAGTCTGCAGACCCCCAGGGGTCCTCGGACCACAGGTTGTAAACCACTGCTCTAGTTCACCAGTCCAAATCACTGCTTTCCAGGATCACACTATTTTTGGACCTCATGGGTTTCTATCCCTAATTGTAACCCATTGGCTTCATATTTGGTTGTCGCTGTAGGGGAGGAAGTAGCCACTAACAAACATTTTTAAAATAAATGTTCCTTCCCTTAAAAATAATATGTGTCTACAATGGATTTGGCCTCACTTGGCCTTTGTGAGCCTGGCCTTGATGCCTTTCAAAGCTGATGGCACAACTGACTGCTATGGTTAAGCTGTTAAAGGTATTTAGGCACCTTACTTAAAAATTTGAACCTGTCTTGTGGGGCCACAGCTGTGTTCATGGAGCACTCATTACAATGAGACTCTGACTCATTTGGCCTCTAGCTGATACAGATATTTTGAATAAAATAATGTGGTCAATAATACCCACAGACATATTTAGGCTTTGAATCAGGCCTGTAATGCTCAAATATATAAAAGAAGCTATCCCACAGTTACCTCCTCAAACCCCAGAGCACATGAGCAGGAAGCCAGCATGAGGCCTTGCTTGGGCAGCCTGATACTGCCCTCTGTTAGCTTTGCTGAAGGCTGCAGGATCTAGTCTTGTGGAAGCAAGCAATCATATTGCTTTAAAACAAACATGTATTGAGACTGGGCAGTAAAGCTAGCTCTCTGGTCAAGATCAGTCTCTAAGCACATTTTACTTCCCTCCTTTGTACAGGCAGTGGATGAGTGGAATAAAGCAGAAGACATCTATTTGTGTAGAGCAGCCAAGCCCTGCCAACCATGGAATGGTTTTTTGTTTTGCCTAGTGTAGCAGCCTCTGCAATTATGCTACATGAGTTCAGTTACCGCAAACAAGCCAGGAGTCTTAAGCATGATACAAGAAGAAATGATTATAAACACAGACTTTCATCCATCAGCATTAAACACCTCTGTATGGGAAGTCTTTTTGCAGCAAACAGTAGCTTAACTTGAAAATCAATATCTGAATATAAAAATCCTTTGATACACTCCCAGGCCCCCACGAGCAATGTTTCAAACAAATTGTTCAGCAAGCAGCAGGAGCCCTAAACTCCCCCGCTATATGCATTTGATGGGGTGGGGAAGTTTTGGTGGTGGGACCTGGCTGCAAACCCTAACCTCCCCCCTCACACACTCCCCCACAAGAGTAGCTGTACACTGCTACCAGTTGACATGACTGATTTATTTGACTGAAACTAGCCAAACTGTCACTCAGAAAGTGCCCCCTTGGTGCCTCTTCTGGCTGGAACTACTTGAGGTGGGATTGCATAAGCCGCTCCTGTCAGGGATTTCAAATGAAACAAGCCACTGAATGTGAATCTGACAGCTCGACTGCCGAATTAGGGCTATTTGCATGCTAATTTTCACCGTGCTTAACTCACTGGCAGACCTAGAGCGAGAAGCAGCCTCTGCATGTTTGGAACAATGCTTGACTGATCTAGCTGCGTTAACGAGCAAATTATGGTAATTTTGTTATTACAAATGCATAGAAATTTCCAAAGAGTGGAGCAATACAATATGTTTTTTCTCCTCCTCCCCACTTCTAAATATGGAGCCTTTTGTTTATACACACTTTGGCTTGCTTACTTATGTTTAGATATGCATAATATTTCACATTAAAGGGAGGAGGAGGAAATAGTGGATAAAGCAAGAAAAACTATCACAGTGGACTAGACTAGTTTACTAGATCCTCGCTGATGTAAATCAGTGCAGCTCCTTTGAAGTCAATGGATCTATGTTAATTTACCCCTGTTCGGGATCTCACAGCTACATAGAGCTGTGTTTGGGTGTTGTAGCTGTAAACACTGAGCTTCTCCTTTTCAAATATTGTGCTCCTTCGTGCTCCCTCCAAAGTAATTTCTAAATCAATTTAATGAAATAATATCTGACATTGTATTGAAAACAATATAATTTTTATCTATATTCCATACAGGTGCAGTAATTATGTTCCTGGAAGCTGAACATCAAAACGTATCTCAAGGCTTTTAAGATCCTGGCAGTCCCTTATTCAAGAAGTGCATTAGCTGGGATAAATGCATATCGTTGACTTATCTGCATTGCAATTAATTAGGGGAATCATCAGTGGGGTTCATTTGAACATTGGCAACACCCTACATTATTAGTTCTTGATTTGCTGAAAACCTTCCAGGATTTCTTTTGTGATTAAAAGGGCATCCTTGGCAGCATTATCTGGAATGCTCTTAAAAGAGCAAGTTCACTCTAATGCAAAAGATAGCACCCTGCTTTGTTCACCGCATCAAATGCAAAGGTCTTTTTTCCCCCTCAAGTATTGTGCCTTGAATCCTTTAGATGAGGTCTTTTTAGTGATGACGCTGCATGTAACATGCTTTTTTGAGTCTCTTAGGGAATATGAGGTGATAGGACCTCATAAGGGACTTCCTAAACAAGGGCTGGACTTTGAGCGATGAAAGTCACAGAATGACACACAAAGGCACTCATTTTATTAAGAATAATATTCTGGGCCAGATCCTCTGCTGTTAGGAATTAACTTCAGAGTAGAGGTATGGTAAAGACCTGGTCTATTATCTTTAACAGGATGATTACTGATAGAGAACATAGTGGAGATGTGTCAAAATATTTCCTCTTTCTGAACAAACTGTGTGCCTGAGCGAGCTAAATAGAGAGAATGCAGCAGTCTAGACGCCTAGAGCTCCACTCAGGCTCTTTCTCACGTGTGCCTCTGTTTGTGCTAAGCTGGCTACACTGCCTCATTTCTGAGCTTTGTCACCTGCTAAATGGGACTGCAGGTATGCTTCTCAGTGACTCTTCCGCACTCATCACAGAGGCAGTGCAGACTTGCCCAATGAGTCTTTTGGAGTTCTCGCGTGTTCTCGAATCACTCTGCTGTAGGTCAATCATGTTGACAAATGTCAGTGAGGGTCCAGTTGTGACCTTCAGGAGCCTCTCCCCACCCCATTGCAGAGGAAAATCAAAGATTCAGTGAACTACATCTTCATGTTGCATAGACTGATCCCAGATTCTTCAACATAGGGGTGTCCAACCTGAGATACCTACTGGGACCTAATATTCACCAGGGCTGAGTATTTACAGTGAATTACACCTGGAAAGTAAAAGAACTGCCAATGCTCCATTTGTCAGAAAAATCAAGCCCAAGGTTTCTCAAATTGAGCATCCTAAAACTAAAGCAACTTTTGAAAACATTGTCCTGCCAGAGGCATGGGGTGAGATCCTAGCTTTACTGAACTTAATGGCCACTTCCCTTGGCACACAGAAAGGCAAACCTCATGGTCACCTCCATATCAGTGGCCAGTTCTTCCCAGACCTACCAAGCTGGTATGCTTGGGTGAAGTGCATATGTCTGTCTTTGTCTCACTCAGTGAGAGACACTGTGCATCAACCAATGCTCTCAGACAGCACTCATGCTTCTTCTTCACAGTGAAAACAGAATCATGCAGGACTGCTAGCTGAGTGACTTCAAGAGATTTCTCTCTCCTTCATGTTTGTTAAACCAAGCCTTTTGAATGTTGGGGGAGCAGAAAGATCTCATCCATGGGAAAAGAGTCTAATGAGTGCAAAGTCCATGAATGCCACTGAGGAAATAAAGTAGCACCATATAATGGGGCAAGGGGTTTTGATAAAAAAAGGTCTTCCCATTGACTTAAGTAGGCTTTGGATCAGGCACAAAGGGGTGAGTCCTACAATGAACTCTGTAAAGTGTCAAGTGTCCTCAGTGTTCATAGGCTTGGGCCCTGAAGCAATGCCACTGAAATCAGCTGAGTTTTTCATGAACTGAAATGCAATTCAAGTAAGCAGTGGTACTAATAAGGACACTAGGATCTACACCCAAGTGAGTAAAATAAAATTATACAAAAGGTCCCCCTAACAACATAATGCAAGCAATATTCCTGGAGTTTCAATTTGCTGGTATAGTTAAAATAAAATGTGTCAAGAACCGATGCAAATGAGAGAAATATAGCTTGGCCTAATGTATTCTCGTTCTTCAAACTGTCACACTATTGAAACAAAAAAGTGACCACAATCTGTGTAGAAAAAAAATATATGACAACCACAGATTATGGAGCAAGTTGGAGCACATGGCAAATGGATTGAGTAATTCTTTAGGGTCCAAGGAAATCAGTACTTTACAAACTTTCTGATTTGCCAGAAGAACTTCAAGCATTTACTTCTCATTCTTTTTTATCTTTTGGAAAATTATAGTAAGTGCCTGATTTTCCTTTCACTCATAAACATACATATCAGGAGTCACTCCAGTGCAACTGATGAAGTTACACAAGCTTTACACTGGGGTAAATCAAAGGAACATTAAACCTTGTTCTCTGCCCTAGCCCCTCTATTACATCTTCTGCCATTTACAATTTCCTTTCTGTCATCCCTCTTTCCAATCCCCCACCCCACCCTTGCAGCTAACTTGTTTTTACACATCTACTGTTGCACATGAGAAGGTTACAAAATGCCACTGCAAAACTTTGTTAAACTACAGCTTTAACACAAAGGAAGACCACAGGGAAATAAACACATGATAATAAATATGACTAAGCTCTTCAGAGTCACTAAGGGGAAAAAAAACAACAATTGAAGGCTTTATTTAAAAGCTATTAAAACCTAATGCCTACATTTTGATCCCAACTATGATACGACAATCATGTCTCTGTTCTTTGTATAGCAATTATGGCTATACAGTTTGCTTTGTTTAATCAGACTGAAGGTTTTGTATTGTTTCTCCCTGCAAACTTAGACAAAATACATTCCTACCTTAGAGCAGCCTTCCAAGAGAAAACTCATGTATTCTGACTTCCTTCTCAGCATTAATTTATGGTTCTGTACATTATTTTCATTACTAGTTATAATCCAAAGAATTCTTGTAGACATTGAATATTTGTTTCCAAGTGGCCTTTTTTTTGTCTAATGCTTTTGATCCAGTATCTCCTTTTAGCTAAAAGACAATAAGAATACTACTGCTATTATTTTTTTGTAAATCCTAGTTTTGGATGTGGCTGTTTTCAGGTCCCTTTAGTCGGGTAATTGCACATAGACTTCATATAAAGGAAATTCATTTGTTCAGGGTCACTGCATGGTTTTTCATTAAAAACAAATTACTGGTGTTCAGAAAGGACATCTGGGTTTCGAGAGTCCCATTAATGACTATATTTTCAGCATCACTATCTCGGACGGTCTACCCTTTCCTGTCACCCTCCGTTCAGAGCCCCGAGAGGACAATGAGAATGACAGTCAAGTGAAAGGGAAAACATGAGGGATGAGGCCAAGAGCTGAGTCCCCAGAGAAGGGGAGAAGGGAAAAGTGAAAAAAAAAATAAAACAGAGGGTAACAAGGGCCATTGTCTGAGCATTTTCAACACAAGAACCAGAACAAATATTTAAATGAACAAGCGTGATTATTTAAGCATAACCTTATTCCAATTCAATTACATTATGCTACAGGCCCTCTAGTTGGGGCAGGGTGGATATGTGGAATGTTTTTAAATGGAAGATGCAAGGGATTTGCCCATGGAAGAATTATGTTCTCTTTTCTTTTCCAGCTTATGTTAAGTCTGATTCTTCTCCCACCTACACTTATTTCACCCCAGTTGACTCACTCTATATTTATGCAGCTGTGCATGAGAGCAGAATGGGACCCTCTCGCTATTTCTGTGTGACAAGACAGTTGATAAGGGTTCAGAAGCTGCCCAGAAGGCAGAAGCCCAACCTGAAGGGTACAAAGGTGATTGGAAGAAAATGTAGGACAATTTGGATTGAGAGCTGTCTGGGGCAGGGCTCTCTCCAGTCTGTGGGTATACAGTTTCCTGCATGGGTAATCCTTGTCTCTTCATTGGGACTTTTGGGTGTTATCACATTATGGATGAATAATCATAATAACATACCAAGAAACAGGAGCTGAGATAGTATTTTGATGGGTAGATAAAAGCCAGGAAAGAAAAAAATATTAGGATTTGCTTCCATGACCCACTGTAGTCCTGAAAAATCCTGTCAGGTGGTTCTAGCCTGAGGGAGGTGCTGTGCTTTGGATTGGATCCTGGATCTACAATCGTGCTCCCCTCGCAGTTCTTCTACAGGCTCACCCAACATATCTGTTCCCCTCTTCCAGCTTCTGCCATCACCTCTTCTCCCCTCTCCCTGCAGCAGGAACAGTTGGAGCACTCCCCTGCTTAGTAGAGCTTGCAGAGAGGGGAGCATGCAGGAAGCACTAAGGGCAAAATTTAATCGCATTTTACATGCCCAAATGGCAGTTTTTCAGTCTTGCACACAGTTTACAATCCTGTTCCATGTGCAGTGTAGACCTGTAAGCATCCAGAAAGCTGCTAAACGTTCAGAGTAGCTGAGCAAGTACACAGCTCCATATGCACATACCTGAGCATACGGCCCAAAACTTTGGCCTGGAAGAAATCAGGAGAAGGGTCCTTCCATGTTCTGGCCTACTAACCTGATGCTCTAATCACCAGGCCACAAGCTAAGCATAGCTCAGGCCCTGCTCTTAAAGCTGAGCCACTACATTTACTAGTCATTAGACAAAGTGGATGAAGAGCACTGCAGAAGTGTTCACCTCTTCCAAACAAATGGCTCAGTCTGAGTCCCCTCTCTGGCAAAGCAGTAGCCATGTCACTGAACCACATACCCTCTTGCTTGCTCTCATCTTCCTGGGCTGCTGAGGGGGCCAGCTTCAAGAGGAAGTCTGGACAGCATTCTGGCTAGCACTTATCCTGTGGCCCGGTACTCAGAGTACCAGTCTGGGGAGCCTGAGGGTGAGTTACATGCTAGACTTAGACCATAATAAATCTGTGAAATGTTAAGTGGTGCAAAAGTTAGAATGTGCTGCAAGTAGTTGCACATTAGGGATTAATAGCATTTCTTGCCTGCACAGCTCTGACTTGCCACTAGAGGGCTGGTGAGCAGGGGTATGGCAAGGAGCCAAGACACCTGGACACTCTCCCTGCTGGAGGGGGAGGAAGGCAGGGCTGGAAGTGGTGCATCCTGGGATTCTGGAGGACTGCAAATTATTCATTTATTTCCATAGGGCAGCCTGAAGTTACTCTAAAATGAGTTAGCACAGCACACAGTTAACCCTCACCTGAAATGGCATAACTCTGAGAAACTCAGAGGGCACTTAGCACCAGCTAATGAGATTTAACATGCGGGTTCTTGTGTTTGAAGTTCCTTTAGTATGTTCTAAGTGTAACCTCACCCTTGTGAGACATGTTCAAACCCCCTTTGGTGGAGCTAGCTTAGAAGCTGGAGCTTACACTTGGTGGGCAATTGCCTCTAATCACTAGGCTACTGAGCTAAAGCTGGAGAAGGTGCTCCAATGCCTGTAACTTGCAGGCTTTTGCAAGTTAAAGGCTTCTTTTACCTTTAACCCTGAAACTATCATTTCAGGGTTAAAGGTGAAAGAAGAAATAAAGACCTAATCACATTCCAAAATGGTGGTGTCACACATTCTTCTTAACACTAAGTGCAGTTAAAATTAAAGCAGATGCACATTCAAGCAGTTTAGCACACGTTGGGTGTGTCTACACATGCTATTCACTTGACTGAATAAACTCCGGTACAGTTCACAACAGAGTTCAGCACTTCTGGGTTGACACATGCACCTGGGACTGCAGCACATCGTGTTGGGTCAGAGCAGCCCTGGCTGGCAGGAGGCCCAGGTGGGGGTCAGCCTGCCAGCCTCGGGCTGCTCCAACCTGGCTCAACATGCTGCAGAGAGGCTGGCTGGGGCACAAGCAGGCAGCTTCCATATGCACAGGGATAGCAAGGCCTGGAATTAGTTTGTTTGAAAAGGAAATACATAAGAGGAGATAGTATGGAGGGAAATAAAATAACAAATGGGATAGAGAAAGAAACAGGGAACTTCTTGTTACCAATTTTAGAAAACCAAAAGGTGCTTCTTGAGGCAAACTGTGTTACATCCAGCATTGAGGAGTGTTAGGAACTCCATTTTGTGCAAATCAAGGTAGTCATGAGCAAGACAGTTAAAAGTGGGGATAGTAGTTTCACAGTTTCATAGGGATGGGCATGTTCTTTCTCAGAGGTGAAGTAGAAGATGAAAAGTGATCTAATAAAGGCTGCAGGAAGAGATCAACCCATTCTGAAAGCAAGGATGTGGACCATACTGCTTTCTTTGTCATTTACATTTTGTTGTGCTTAAAAAAAATTCTTAAGACCTGATCCTACATCTCACAGTTACACCAGCCTAGTACCACTCCTATTCAGAGGACTGGCTGACAGAAACTGAATCAGAGCAAAAAGTCAGCAGGACTTCCTACATGACTGAAGTAGACAGGCCATGGCTACAGTTCTGTCCTCCTGATCTTTCTGTTCAGTGGACAAGCTGATCTCTCTACCAGCAGATTTAACAGAATCCATAACTTTAGTCATGTAATATACAACACAGTGCAGTATATACTCTAAGCATTTCAAAGGCATACTGGTAAGGTTGTTTGTCTGCAAGGTACTCAAATTACTCATGCAGAAACGCAACAAAACTTTCAAAGCCCAATCCTGTTCTCTTCCTGACCCAAAGCCCATGAAGTCAAAGGAAACATTCCCACTGTCTTTACTAACTTAGAATCCACCTTTTGCTCTTCCTACAGTGACAAGAACAGAAATGCAGTGCAAAGAAGATTGCAGATTAGGCAATGCATAACACAATAAATGATAATAGTAATGAATAACAGCATATCATGTATATAGTTGTTTTCATCTACAGATCATAATATCATTTACAAGGCTGGCTAAATATCATTATCTCCACCGATGCAACAGAAAAGAAGGTTGGTCAGCTAGTCAGTGACAGTGTCAGGATTAGCCTCCAGATCACCTGACGGTGAGTCCCTGTGCCCTAATGGCTGAACCACATAGAAGTTTTGGAACAGATGCAAATATGTTTACTCACTGTAATCTTGGTTCATAAAAATATTTAATCGAAACCTTGAGTGCCTTAATTCATATATATGAAGCTATGCATGTGCTTGAAGTTAAGAGCCAGCACCACTGAGAAGAAAACATCCCAAAAGCATTACATGTTCTAACCTGTCAGCTCTAATATGGTATTCAATTAATTTAGCATGGGATAACTACGTCTTCCATTCATAATGACACAAGCTTAATGAGGTCATTGGGTTTCACGTGTTATAAAGAAGAGTAAAATTTGACCCTAATGGATTGTATGTTTGCAGAGTTGCAGTAAATAACAAAACTCTGAATAAACTTCTGCATATCTTCAGTGCAGATGGTTGAGATGTTCAAAGCAAGCTAAGGAATTTATACACTTATTTTCCATTGACATAAAAAGGCATTAAGTACATAATCCCCAAGCTGTACTGCAAGATCCCAGCCATTGCAGATATTATTTATGCAGACAATGGGCACATATAACATTTTTTACTTGCTTTGAAGAATGCCAGTTTACCATTTTCATTAATTCTATAGAGCTAGAAATGATCTTACCAGAAGACAAAGCAAACTGATTTGATGGTACAGCAGTGTCTCCTGGACATACTGCTTTTTACAGACAACTTTTCTGGGAGTGATAGTCATGGCAATAACTCGGAGTGCAGTCAGGGAAATAGGTGTGTAGGGGCTGTTAATGTCTTGAAAGGAATATGCGTGCTTTTGAGAAACCTAAACTCTGCCAGATTCTCATTTTGTGGTTTATAAGCACAGTAAAGAACTTGATTTTTCCAGAGCAATTAATTAAAACATTCTCTAACTGAAGTTAGATGGTTATGAGCCACCCTGGAGGTAAAATTCTAAGTTGAGGGCTAAAGGCCACAATTTCTCCTTGAAGAAGAAGGTGGGTGACTTAGAGTGACATCAATGTCTGG
>NW_005841994.1:1641818-1656354 GCF_000455745.1 Alligator sinensis
AGAGTATTTCCAAGGGCCTGGTCACACATTCATGTGCAAGTCACAAATGATTGAAATGTTCTGATTTATTAAAGTTGGGATATGTTAGGATGGTACTTGCAAAAACTGCAAATCATTGGAGTGTTGTTGCCTAAGGCCATGCTGCATGTTACCCTTAGCATGTATTAAATGCACTTAAAACATGAGCAACTGTGTTTTTGATCAGCAAAACACATGCTAAGTGTGCTTGTATGATGGCAAAGTTATGACTTTTTAGGTAACACATGTTCAGCTATCATCAGACTGTTCCACAGAGATAATATGAAAAATCTACATTCCCACCTCATCCATCAGCCAGGGACCCTCTGCTGTACCAAGCCTCCAAATGATACGAGGAAAACTACACATATCAGGAGGAAGGATCTTGGACCTTTCACTTGTCAGGTTCCTCTGGGATCTAATTGAAAGTTGGGTGCCACTTCAAGACTCCTGTTTGTGATGCTGGAAGCTGGGACTGACAATCAGCTGATTGTCAGTCCCAGCCCCAGAACTGCACCAGAGGCAGTTCAGAATTATTGTGCGCTGCCATGGCTGGGACTGACAATCACTGAGCTACGCATTTTAGAAACTGTAGTAAATGTTACTTTGTGACTGCCGAGAATGTGTTTGCACTTTAATACCACACAAATTTAACACATACTTAATAAGCAACAGAGCTCCCATTAAAGTTAGCGTGTTAAAAGATAGGGGACAACTTTGCAACATCACAAGGGTACCTGCCACCTACTGAAGTGCTTGAACATGCATCTGCTTGCATTGTTACAGCACTTAGTATATGTTAAATTGAATATGTGATACCACCCTTACCTGGAGCCAGCATACTCCATGTAAGGTAGATAGTGGTAGATAGTTGGACTTCCAGCTCTACAATGAAGTCTAGGGAGATTGTGGATAACAACCAGGACAAAGTTGGAAAGGGGTTGCAGGAGTCCAGAGGGCTTCTAAGATGGTCTCTTGGTGCAGACCCAAACATTACAAGAGTGGATGGAGGCCCACACCGTCTTGTACAGTCATGGCCACTAAAAATAGAAGGAGGTGAGCCAGTAAGTTGTCTCAGTTCCAGGGTGACCTGCTAATGGGGAGTCATGGTTTAGGCAAAAGATGATTAGTCTCAACCAACCAGGGGCACATACATCCTTCCCTGGGTAAACATGACCCATCTTGGACTTGGTGCACCTGTTGTGCAAAGATGGTCTGCTCTTTTAAGGGTATATTCTCCTGGGCGGTGGCACAGAGCAGGAAGATCAGGTCTACTTGCAACGCAGTGCTGATGAAGTTATGAGGCTTCAGAATAGGGCTTAAGATATCAGAGAGAGGGGAAAAACAGGGAGACAGCTAAGACTGGGGCAAGTAGAAAATAAAAAAGGAGCTGAAAATACGAAGCTCCCATTTCCCCCTTTGGAATACCAGTGATGAATATTCTTATCCATGAATTTTCAGATTTAACACTCATGCAAAGCGAGAGTGGCGAGTGTTTTTTTCCCCAGCCTCCTGCACACACATTCCAGGAAGCCTTGATGAATACTGCACACACTCTGTAGCTGGGGACTGGGTTATTCACAATAGCATAAGCAATGTCAGCAACGACAAGCATGCAACAAAACATCATGTATGTCTTATCATGTATATATTTCTCCTGTGTCTCTAAGTATTTCGCTGACACAATTAGTTAATTGTTCATAGCTAACAATTAAAGGTCTTATCAAATAAACACATTTTTAACATATGCTCTGAAAATTATTACAGGGAAGTGGCAGGTGTAGGAGTGAATCCCAGAGAATTAGCAAAAGAAACATTCCCCTTGTCTAAATTTCAGGACAATAATTCAGCCATATCAGAGCACAAGCACTGATGTGCATATGGCATTCATGCTGATCTGTCAGCTACTCCGGAGGCAAATTGCACAAGACTGTGCTCAATGCTAAAGATGCCTCTGAAACTGGCCCTGCCAGTGACAAGAGACAAGTGAGGATTGAGAAGGTATTTTGGATGCTAGTTAGCAAATTCTCACTTAAATGAGAAGTACCTAAAAGAATTACAGCTGACCTTCAACCTTGTGGGAGCAGAAGGTTGTTATTAAAGGAACCAGTGAGAGGAACAGTGCAGTTATTCAATCTAATGGGTCATACAAGCCTAGGTGTAGTTAAAAATAAATTCTACTACACAGGAAAATCAGCTCAAATGAGCCTACATCACTGAACTTGCACTGTATTTCCACTTTCTAAACTCTGCCAAATACCATACTGTCTTAACTTCTGCCATGCCTCTCTATCTTAGGTATTGATATGTAACAGTAGTACCTAATCTTTACTGCATTTATCTTCTCTGCCCCTTGAGAGGCATTGGCTGCTGATATTGTCTTCATACAGAAAAACTGAGGCACAGAGACAGACTTTCAAAGGTATTTTGGCATCTAAAGGTATAGATAGAAACCTACAAGGATGTTCAAAAACAACTGAACAGGTGCTTTCCATGGAAGTTACATGTCTAACATACTTAGGAGCTCTTTTAAATCCCACGTAAGTGAATTACTTGAAACCCTTGGCAGGGCAGGGAACTGAACCCATGTCCCAACCTAACATACTGACCTATGGACCACCCTCCTACTTATGTGTATTCTGGCAGACATTTGGGACTACTAAAATAAGGCTATGCCTGGAGTGTATAGTGGAACCACTTTGAAACATCACCAGCTGAACTGTAAAAATGGACTTGTGATTTTTAGTTTTGGCTTGCCAGGCTAGGGACACGTTAAAGGGGCCTGGTTTTCAACACACAGGTGCTTAGCATTTTCTAAAAGTCAGTTCTCTTCAAAGTGCCCCCTGCTGGATTCTCCAAATCCCTCAATGCCTTTAAAAATGTAGGTTCCCTCACTCAGAAGGTCCAAGAGTCACTTTAATTAAAGCACTGCCATGTCTCCTATATCAGCATCCACGCACTTTAAAATGGCAGCGGGGGCACTTGAATTAAAGCTCATTGAATGGTGGCTGGGGTGCTTGACCCCCAGCCACCATTTTTAAGCACGGGGACACTGGCACACGAGACCCAGGAGGCTGCTGGAGCGTGGCAATCACCATGCTCCAGCAGATTTGATTAATCAAGTCTGCTCCAATGCAATGGAATTCCAGTGTGTCGAAGCAGCCTCCGCACTTGTGTATAGGCACCCTATATTATTAACAATTACCCATTTCATGCAGTGAGTTCCTAAAACTAATTAATGTCTAAAATGAATAAACTTTTCCTAATTCCTTAATGGCATTACTAGGACACAAGTTCCTGAATACACTCAAAACTGATCACTGAATTTGGACGTGCTCTAGGGACAGAGCTGGCATTACTATCTGTGCTTTATTGCATGTCTTCTAATATTCCTCTTAAATTCTCAGCTGCTGGAGTCATGTGATTTTGTCAGGATTTTAAGTTCATTTTTTTTAAAGTAGCTTTCCAATCTTTATGGCTGAGAAGAGAAGCTTAAAATATGTCCAGAGAGAACCAGAAAGGTGCAAATAGCAGAAGGCAAAACAATGAACCTCAAAAATATTATTTTTAAAAGTCTCGTGATTTTTAAATCACATGATCTTTTTTAATGCTTTGCACTCACAATACTGCAGAGCACTTTTCTAGCAAACAGCAATATCCTTAATACTTAACTCAGCTGTAACGGATTCTAAGGACAAAATCTTTGGGTAGTATAAACTTGCATAGTTCTTTTGAAGTGAAAGAGAGAGTTTTGTTTTATACCAGCATCTGAATCTGCCTTTACATATTTAAGTCAGGAGCAAATACAAATTAATACTCTTTAATATCATATTTATCTGGCTAGCTCTATCACTGCCCATATTTCTGGAGTACATATGATACTGCCATAGTATCAAAGGTTATAGATTAAGTGATTGATTAACCATTTATTAATTCATAGTTAAAAGGTGCTAATAATGGCAATAATGTAAAATGCATTACATGCATAATGGCTTAATCCCACCCCTTGTCAGATTCTTGGCATCCTCAGCTCCCATTGGCTTCCAAGGGAGTTGAAGGCGCTCACTATTTGCCAGTTAGTGCTTGACCCCTTCTACCACAAGGCTAGTCTTCTCTCAAAAATGTGAAAACATTGTTCAAAAAGAGAAATGAACAGGAAAAACATGGAGGAAAAAAATCCATAACTCACCAAAGACACTCAAACTGTTAAGATTTAGTGCTAAAAAAGTACTGACTTGAGCATTTTCAGCCTGACAAATCCCAACAACTAGTCTAGTCCTGGGGTCTGTAGCCTTTTAGGAGCCCAAATGATACAGCTCGGTCACAAGTAGGCTGATGCCCAACCTAACCACAGCTGCTTCTCTCTGCCACCAAACTGATACTAATGTGAGACCCAGATGCCATCAACCACCACAAAATATCCCTGCCACTGAATTCCCACCAAACTGCCCTGCTATCAAAATGCCAAAATTTGTTAAGTAGATTTGGCCAAATGCTGACCCCAGTCCATTTGCACAAATGCATATGACATGTTCATAACAAAGACATTGATTAAAATTATTCATGTGATGAAAGAGAGAAAAGTTTGACAGCATCTTATGAAGAATACAGCAAGCAGACTGCCATACTAGGAGGGGCTGGAGCCTTTTTCAGCAAATTGGTCTGAATCACCTGCTTTGATGGCTGAAAGATGAGATTATTGTTCACACTGGAGGGATGTTTGTTTATTTAGTTGGGCCTGCTTTACACCTGCTTTTCTCCTTTCATCAGTACAATTCTGTCTTTTGCTGGCATCAGTGCAGAACAATTGCAAAGCACTTGGCTTTGCTTCTGAAATGCTTTTTTTTTTTTTTGAAAACTCACCAGGCACCATTCCTGTCAGCGTTGGAGCAGAGTAGCTGCCCTGTCCGGCAGGGGGGACGTGAGGAGGGTATCCTGGGAGGGTTGTGCTTGCCAATTCACGACCTGAAGAATCAGACCAACAAATCACCATGTGAGCATTCACAACAACTAGACATGTTTTTACATTTCCCTGAACACTCAGAACACAGGCCATGCATTTGTCATCACTGTACTGTGAATACCAAAGTGGGATTTTTAGCTTGGCAGGAAGAGAAGAGACAATTCCTTTCTTTATAAGCTGCCATAAAGCTCTGACAAAGTGAGAGACAGAGAAAGAAGGCTCATGGCTCTGCAGAGAGGCAAGCCAACCAATTTGAACTCAGATGTTCCCTTCTTTTTCCCATGTTTCGCTGAAACTCAGATTTGGCAAAATAGTATTATAGAGTTAGGAGCTGATCAGTCCTGCAGTGGAAACCTAGCGCAATTTTAATAACACTAAGCACTCTTCCTAGGAATTAGCATGTCTAAATACATAAGGACTGTCTGCAGAGGTCCTGCAAATTCAGTGCAGGGAATTTTTCTTTTTTTCTGTATGGAAAATAACACAGGATGCAAAGCGGTTGCCGTGGTCGCAACAGTGTCTTGGGCTGTGTAGGATGGAACTACTGTCAGTGCAAAAGCACATGCGGATATGGCACTGAATTCAATACATTGTTTTGGGAATCAAGCTGTCTTAGACATTTTACATGAGGATTTGCATCACCATTTTGTACTTCTCCAGGGGAACTTATGCACTTCCGTAACATATAAGGGTGACACCATTACCAGCCATTGTTTATAGGGATGCCTCCTATGTTAAGGCAAGAGAGAAACACAAGACTAGCAGCAATACCTTTATTTGTTTAGCATTTACTTCAACATTTCTAAAAAAAAGAGAGACTGCTGACCTGTTTCTCAAAAAGATATCTAGATGTCTCAGAGAACTGTAAATATGTGGTTCCCTAGTCATCTTCAGAAAGTTAGCTGCAAAAATTTAAGACCATAGTCCACTAATTCCCCTGCTCAGAGCTCAGATTAGACAGCCTTTTAATTAAAGCCTGGAGTTCTGAGCTCAATTAGTGGCTCTTCCACAGATGTCATGTCCAACCAGGGCAAGTTGCTTGAGCCTACATTTTCTGTGGTACTGAGCAGTCCTACGTGCCTGAATTCTTGGATGCCCAATTTACAAAACATTAAAAAGGCTCAGTTCTCAGAAGCAAATTCTCATTAGGTGTTCTTTCTGCTCCAAAGCAAGGCATCTCAAATCACAGAAGCCCTGCATGGATGTCACACCCTGTTTCCCTGTGACCATGGAGTAATGCCAGCCATGTTAGCCAATGGGTCTGAGTCCCACTGCTGTATATTCATATTGCATATAGGAGGGAGGAAGATAAAGGTCACTGAGAGCCTAGTACACCAACAACATGGCTGCACATGACTTGCACTGTCTTCTGCTCCCCTTGTGTCCATGTGTGTTACACTAACACACCCTCCCTCTAGACTCCACCAGATTTACTTAGTCTTTCTGAGTCCCCAGGCCCACACCTACTCTCCAACATGCCACTTATACCACCCCACTTCTGCCCTATCATATCTTCTAGGCAAGAAGGTGTGTAGTGGAGGATGTCATAAATCATTTAATTGAAAAGCTGCACATGTAGTTCACTTGTAAAAGTACCATGTCTCTTTCACTGTATGAACATGAATGTGCCCAGGTTTCTGGTACCTAATCACCTGGGATCCTGGTTTTCTCTGTTTAAAAACTGCAAATTTTCTGATAAAAATCGCAAAATCTCTGATTAAAACCCCAAAATCTGCATATTTTTTGTAATTAAAATGAAATGCCACTATATATATATAGGTATCTGTTGAACACAATGTTTTATTGATATAGTTACAGTTTTAAGCAATTTGGAAGCCTACAGTGCAACAATCACTATAATAAAAATATTCTAAATACCTATAAATACTGGCATTTGATCTGGGGGTTTTTATCATGGAAAATCAAGAGCTCCCTCTGCCCCTTTCACTCACCTGGAGGCAGGTCCAGCTGCAGCTGTCCCCCTCGCTGCTCTGTGACATTGAGCAGCCCTGATATGCTGGTGCCCTGCTCCATGCCATCGCCCCTCACTCCCAAGCCACAGCCCCCCAGCCCCACTGGTGCCCCTCACTCCCCACCCACAGCCCCCTGGCCCTGCTAGTGTCCCTCACTCAGGACCCACGGCCACCCATCCCTGCTGGTGCTCCTCACTTCCCCACTCGCCCCACCCCAGCCCTACCGGCGGGGGCCCCCAGCTGCTAGGGCTATGAGGCTAGGGACCCAGGTTCGCATCTCCCTTCCTCGCCCCCCCAGCAGTGCCTGAGCCCCAGCTGCCACCTGTGGGAGGTGACAGCTGCTGCAGCTGAGCAGTGTGGAGCCCAGCTCCCCCTCCCCCATGGCTGGCATGACCGGAGCAGAGCCCATGACCGGAGGAGAGTCCCAGTTTGGGACTCTCTGCCTTGCTGCCCTCCCTGTGGCCCAGCACATCAGATCCAGCGCGGCGAGGCAGGACAGGGTGGGGAGGCTTGATTCTGCCACTGGGAGCCTTGCTCCACCAGTGTAACGTGCCCCCTGCCCACCTGGCAACAAAGGGGGTGACAGTGTGGACTTGTGCTCCCTGCTGCTGCCAGGTGGGCAGGGAGTACCTTGCCATGGTGGTATGGGGCTCTCAGCAGGCGCATTGAGCCTCCCACCCACCCCGAGCTCACAGTAGGTCACCTGCATCCACCTCCACCCCACACACAAAACTGGGGGACATGTGCTCCCTGACTCCCCCTCCTCCCAGGAGTGCATACAGTGACGGGGAACCAGCCCCCCCCCCCCACCCGAATTAGCCCCCCACGGCTCCATCCTGCTCCCCACACGGGCCCTGCAGCTGTGTATTGCAGCCCCAAGCCCCAGGCCCCATGCACCGTCCCGGCTGGGCAGTGCCCCCAGCCTTGCCCAACTCCCTCCCTCTCTTACTATGGGGGCCTCAATCTTCCCCCCCACCCCCAGACTTACCTGCAGGGAGCTAAAGGAGCTGTTCTCATGCTGCCTTGCTGCCATGTGCATGTGTGTGCACACATGCATGTGGCACCCCCTGCCTGATCACACTCCTCCCACTCTCCCTAGCCCCTTGCAGGCTGAAACTCTGCCAGAGTTTCCCATGCGTTTCTCCTTCAAAGGAGAAAATCTGTGTTTTTCTCCTGAAAATGAGAAAATCCACATTTTACAGTATTTTTCTGTGGTGAACAGAAAACCCAGATTCCTGCTAATCACAGTATTCTATGGTGCATCACACTTATGGGATGGTGTGTCCAGATGATGCACCCATTGCTAATGGCAGTATGATAGGGCCGGCACCTGCAGCTGCCACCTGCACAGGATCAGTCCAGTCACCCTTGCATACACGTCATTCTCCTATGGCCTCATCCTCCCCATTGGCCTCCTAACTAGTACTTCCCACAGACCATAGACTGTGATTATCTATGTTGCTCACAGAGTCTGACTGGTTGCTGTCCAAATATTATTTTAGCCCAGCTCCGGACTCCCCAAGCTAGCTTTACAGAGTGGCTAGGCTGTGCCTGACTATCCAATTCAAGGGTTACATTGGGCCCCAGAAAATCCATGCATCAGTCAAGAGCCTGTGGAGTTGTGTTTTCACCAGTTTTGTGAAGGTGATTTCCATTTTGGTCCCTTGGATCTCTGTTTCCTTTTTTGGCTTTTTGATTGTCCTTTAGATAAAAATCCCAACAATGAAAATGTACTTAAAGGTAACAGAGAAGGGAAAGAAACACCTCAATGGGTATGTTCAGATGTGTGCACATATTCATTTCCCCAGGGACAAATAGCAATGACACGTGTGTGCTGCTGCTAGTTGTCCTCAGGGAATGCCCCTGTATGTGTGTTCTGGTGTGGGGCAAATTGCCCTGAGTCGGGTAAGAGACCAGGTGCTGGCCCCAGCAGCCTTACTTGGAGTCCTGAGGGACTCCTGAAGCTGCAGCAGTGGCAATCTGGGTACAGGAAGCCTGGCCGACAGCTGGAGCGTGGCTCTGGCCAGCCAGCCTCTGGTTTCAGGTGGTACACACTGCTGCCATGTGCACCACACCATTTTCTTGGTGCACTTATTTTTTATACCAGGTTTTTCCCACAGTTTATATTTGGCTCTGTACTGCACCAACTTACATTCCTGGGGTACATTTTGTGGCACCTCAAAAGCGTGGTCTGTTTCAGTCTGCTGAGCAAGATCCAGTCTGCTACCCTAGAGGAGTTTTAAGGAAAATTCAAGGAGGTGCTGGAAATGCTTTTGGTAATGGTGGGCACATCTACACATGTGCCCGACTGTGCAGTAACAACTGTAACAGGGAGTTGTGCTCCCTGCTGCTGCCAGGTGGGCAGGGAGTACCTTGCCATGGTGGTATGGGGCTCTCAGCAGGAGCACTGAGCCTCCCGCCCACCCTGAGCTCACAGTAGGTCACCTGCATCCACCCCACCCCACACACAAAACTGGTGGACACGTGCCTCCCTCCTCCCCCTCCTCCCAGGAGTGTACAGTGCATGCTCATACGGATGTGCCCAATAAGTCTAAAAGGCTGCTGCTTTAAAGTGGCAGTGGTATGCACCATTAGGCACGTCCACAAAAGCATGCACGTGCACTTTACAGTGCCTCAAAAGCTTCTGAGGTGCCGCAAAATACACCCTGTACACATGATTTGTTTCTCTGCACTGTATATTTGGAAATCCCAGTATAAAAAAAAAATGCTAAATAAAAGCAGTGTGGCACACAGGGCAGCAGCGCACAGGGCACCATGCTCTGGCAGCTGGCCAGGCTCCATGAACCTGGGCTACCACAGCTGCAGCCCCGGGAGGTCCCCAGGACCTCGGTAAGGCTGCTGGGGCCAGCTCAGGTGCATCCCCTACCCCACACAGCGCAATTTGCCCTGCACCAGAGTGCGCGTGCAGGGACATTCCCTGGGGACAAGCAGCAGCAGCACAAATATGGAGTATTGTTCCCCAGGGAAATGCACGTGCACGCTCATCTGGACACACCCACTGACTGAAGTGCTGCTTAGTGCACAGAGAGAACATATACTTGCTCTTCCTGCAAGTATAGCAGAGTGGCTGACCTTACTGTTTCTTGGAGAGTATCTCCAAGCAAAATGCATATTTGAACCACTGCAAGCAACGGGCAGACACTTTACCTGATTGTTTCTGTATCCAGATAACCCCCTAAAGGGAGAAAAGCCACCTACCTACCTGGCATTTCTACACTAGACGCTACGTCACCATAGGGATGAGCTATGGTGACATAGCAATGATGGGCATGAACCTTGATGCCGACACTACTGCACAGTAGCAGTGAGGTACTTTGCGCTGTAGGGTTGGAAATGACCTGTGCACCACCAGGCCTGCACAGTAATGGCAGTTACCATGCAGTCACTTAGTACTTGCTTTAGCAAATACTAAATGACTGTACAGTTGTTACTGCACAGTTGGGCACATGTGTAGATGTGCCTACCATTACCAAAAGCATTTCCAGCACCTCCTTGAATTTTCCTTAAAACTCCTCTAAGGTAGCAGACTGGATCTTGCTCAGCAGACTGAAGCAGACCAGATCTTGCTCAGATCTGACATGATAACATTGAGGAGACAGAAACAAGATTCTGAAGTCCCACCAAAAACTGAAGGTTTATGCCCAGGATCCAGTCACATCTTGGAGAAATTTGGGGGGAAAATATTTTTTCACTGATTTGGATCAATTACAACTTCTTATGGGTTCCTTCATAGTTTGGTAAAGAAGTTTCAGCCAGCAAGTAACCACAAAAAAGTTTTAAAAAATCTAAATGTTTTGTCCTGACATTCAAAATGAAATATTTGTTATTTTAGATTTGCAATAATGTTTTGGTTTTAAATTTCAATGGGAATTAAAATATCTTGGAAAGCTCAAAACTCAAATGAAACATTTGCTTTTGGGGTGAGAACCCCAAACCGTTTTTTCTTTCCAATTTGCTGAATATTTTTCATTCATAATCAACCTGAAATTAAACTTAATTTTTTTTTTTTTTGGAGCTGCCCAAGGAATGAAAAATCAGTTATTTAGTGTACTCTAATCACATGACTTGAGTCAGAGATCTCAAGGTAAATATCCTATGACATAAAAAGAATCTGTATCTAGTAACACCCACAGTGGCTACTGAAGAGCTATATTTGCAGCCGCCTTTTAACTTAAGTTCCATTGTCTTCTGTACTCTATTACAACTCTATCAGATACACCGAGCCATTTCCTTACAGAATGTTTATTGTACCGGCACACTCCAAAAAGTATTTAAGGGTCTAAATAATTAATTTCTCCTGCAGTTTTTAATGACACCATGCAGCCTAATAAATAATTTCAGACAGTAAATCATTATTTCGGATCAAAACTTTCCCCTTTCTTTGATTAATAGGTTTCCCTACTTCCCACACAACTTGCCTCATATATTGTGACCTGTAAGTTTCTTGTAGATACTGGATTCACCCAGCTTTTGGGGGATCTAGCTACATCTGCTGGATCTGCGATCCTCCCCCGGCATTAAACTACATACTAACAAGGATTTTATCCAAAACAGAAAGGTTTCCTATTGCTTGGCATTTGTTTTGATGCCTCTATTGGTACCAAAAACGCAAGAATCCCTCCAGATAACATGTTATCACAGTAATGATAATGTATTATTCCATTCAGACGTGCATCGTGCCTTCGAGCCCTCTGCAAGGTTAGGCTTTAAATCAACCCACCAATCAGAAATGACCTTCCAGCTAGGCATGTGCTGTTAGTAACTGCCTGCCATGTTGCTAATGTGTTGACTGACTATCTCTTCTGAAGGTCTAAGTGATACAGAGGTGAGATAGAGATACTGCACACAGTTCATACTGGTAAAACCACAACCCCCCCAGGAAGGGGAGCATTTGTTTAAACTGAAGAATAGTTTATTTCTGACCAACACTTCCTACAAGCCTTCACCTGACTTTCTTGAAGGATTAGCTCTCAATACCAGACAACCCATATGCATCAATTAATCCTCCATGGGTTCAGGAGATGTACAGTGGTGTGAATTTGTGGGTACTATACACGCTCTGTAGAAAAGCAAGGAAGGGGGAGGGACTGATTTGAGAGGATGCCATGTGTTTCACATCCCATCAACACCCCCTTGCTACTTCCTTCTCAACATTTATTTTAGCAGGCTGTCAGTCAGGAAAAAATTGATGCTCCTGTCAAGTTGACAAACATCTGCTAAGGTTTACGATGAGACCTCCAACCAGAGTTTCACTTGTGACCAAAACAAGATTTGAAATAAACAAGGCATAAAATTAGAAAAAAATAAATAATGAGGATTCATAAAATACCACCTTGTGCAATCTCAAAGGAAAAAGTCTACCATCACCTTGTGTTTTCTCTGACCCTGTTTCATATTTTCATATTTTAAAGGGTCTGCTTTATTTTTAGCATAGGTCTGTCAGGAAACAATATACAATAGAACAAGGTAGCATTGAAGCTGGTTAAAATGAGCAAGTGAAATGTGAAAATTGCATTAAAACATGTCCTGCCCCCAACACCCTTTAGGTGTATCAGATTCCTTTATGGCTTGAGGACACTGAACATTTGGAGTAAGACGGTAAAAGCAAAAAGGGACTGTAAGTAAACCTATCTATCTGTAATATGGAGGGTCTATGATGACTGCTGAAATAAAGTAAATTTTCTAATAAAACACTCTAACAAAGAAGTGTTAGGTGCAAAGGGTCTCCACAATGGAGCCCTAGAACAAAATAAGAGAGCAAGTTCCTCCAAAAGCTGCTTTGTGATTCGTTTTGTACATAGAGAACAATTAGGTGTTTGCAGCAGAAGAAAATACCTCTAATACGGTAATCTGGAGTGTCTTTCCCATTTGGCCCATTTATTAGGGCAGATTTCATCCCGAGATGTCTAGCACAGCCCCTTTGGCTTCACAGGCATGCTACAAAGTTGACTTCAGTAGAGTCTGCACCCACAAGTCCCCAGTGACTATCCCGCCCGCCTTTCTGCCAACAGCTTTGCTCCACTGCTGCCTTCTGCTGCCTGCTGCAGTACACTAAGCAACAGGTGCCTTCCCAGGGTGCAGTTTGTGCTCTGGCAGCCCAGCTGTTCACGCGGTTCCACCAAAAGCATAAGAACATAAGTGCCATACTGGGTCAGATCAATGGTTCATCTCATACAGTATCCTGTCTCTGAGACTGTCAGTAGTAGACACTATAAGCAGAGGGTGTGAGAATAATGTATACCTAGAGTGGTCCATCCCCCTTCCTGACTTGCACTACTATTATTTTAGGGGTGTCAGAGGCTTCATCCCTGCCTGTTGTATTTAATGCCTATTAAAGGACCAGTCCTCCATTTTTTGAACCTGGTTATACTATCTGCCTCTACAACCTCCTGTGGCAACAAGTTTTAGAAGTTAAATATGCACTTCCAGAGTCCTTCCAAAAAAGACTTCCTGCACATGGAATTCAACATGTGGACACAACATGGATTTATATAGTGGCATGATGATGTTTTCTGTTTCATTTTCCATTCCTTCTTAATGATGCCCAACATTTTATTGGCTTTTCTGATCACTGTTTCACACTGAGTTTATATTTTAGAGAACAGTTTACAGTAACTCCAAGGTCTTCTTCCTGAGTCATAACAGCTAGTTCACATCCCCAGCATTGTGTAAGTATAGTTAAGATTATTTTTCCCATGTGCATTACCTTGAACTTGTCAACGCAGAAGTTCATCTGCCATTTTTTCCCCAATCACTGGGCTTTAAGAGATTTTTCTGCAGCGCCTCACCATCAGCATAGGATTTAACTACCTGGATAAGGTGGATGGGTCAACTGGGTGGTGGTCCTGCTGGGGTCAATGGGAGCTACAGGTACTCAGTGCCTCTTAAAATCATGTTGGTTTTCAGGTTCTTAAAATCAGTGGTCTTTAGGTTGAATGTATACATCTAGCTTCTAATACTAAATACTGTGCCATCCAGTTCTCTATTGATTTTCCCCCAAAACGAGACAGAATAAGTATCTGCTTTTCCTCCTCAACTGGACACCTGCAGTCCATTTCTAAATAAAATACCTAATTCCGTTGATACAGAAGAGAATAAAGAAACAGGTCCCAGGGGATTCAACCCCACCTAACTCCCTCTGTCAGGTTTCAGACACATCCTGAATAAGTGCTTTCCCATATCCTGGTTTGCACTGATGACAGAGAAGCTACTTGTCATTGTGCCAGGCATTTACAAACATATATAGTAAGAAAAATTCCCTGCCCCAAAAAGTTTACAGTTCAAGTAGCCAGGGTAACTGAGGAAAATACCTTTTACAGCATGCCAGCTGATGCCTAGTGCCCCTGATTTGCAAAGATACATAGATGCCTAACTCCCATTCCAAAACACCTTGGGGGATCTGTATCAGAGTTTTTAAAGATATTTAGGTGCCCAGAGATGTATGTAGAGGCCTAAATGTCTTTAAAAATATGCCCCTTAGAATCACGCAAGCTACCTGCAGGAGAGGTGGGACCTGAGCCTCCTGTCTGCCAGGCCAGTCCATTAAATCCAAGGGCATTCT
>NW_005841994.1:1656364-1662785 GCF_000455745.1 Alligator sinensis
ACTTACAACATGGGATCCAAGTAGAAGGGGGGGGGGGTTTAAAGAAAAAAATCTGCCCTGTTCTGAAAAGTTTTCACTAGATTAAGGAAAACAAATGGGCTTCACTTCAGTGTTATTATCAATTGGCAACCAGAGATCACCCATGGACTGTGAGCAGAGGGCAGCTGTTAGCTTCAAATGCTAGCATTTCTTTTTCATTAAAATCTAAAACTAGTGAGAAAGAGAAGAACAGAACAAAGGAATCAGAGCACTCCGGGTCCATCTCTATCAGCCCAAGGAATTTGATAACAAAGGAATGTAAAACAGATTGTAGGAGCCTGTGGAGTTTGTGATATCACAGTTTAAAACACCAGCAGACAGTTCTCTCTGCTCCCCAACCACACTGGGGAAGAAAAGATGACCTCATGTCAACGCAAACAGGGCTGACTGTATGTCACTGTCAGTGACAGAGGGAACATATACAGCTCACTCTTCTCTCCTGGAAACAGGACTATTGTCTACTGTTAATGCTGAGTGCTCCATATAATTGATTAGCTGACAAATACGTGTTTACATTTTGCAGACAACTAACTGTTTTCAGCCTTCCTGGCAAAGGAAACGGTCCTGGGGGCAAGCCTTTCTAAATTCTCTTTATGGCTGAATCTTCATTAAAGCATGTAGCATTGTAAGAATTGCTATAGGGCTGAGTTCGGGGTGGGTTTTAATAGTCCTAAGGAAACTTTATTGCTTCATGGTTCTTCCATTTTGTCTAGGTTCCTGTAGCATGCTCCTCACCACTGCATCAGGGCACCTTCCCCAAGTGCTCTGTGCAACATGACTAACATCTGTCCTGCATTGTTTACTCTCTTCCCAAGGGGAAGAACGTGTGCAGTTGAGCGTGTTGGCTCAGTAGGAGTGGTTTGGTTTTTTTGGTTTCTTTGTGTTTTTTCCATATGTAGGTTGCACTGTATTTATGTTAGAAAAGAGGAGGGGCAGGGGGGGAGTACTGTGCTCTTGCAATGAAAGGTTTGTTATGACCCTTAGTTCCTGACCTAAGTGCCAACTTTTGTGTTTGCCAGGGGGGACCTAAGATGTGAAATGTTTTACACATTTCAATGCTAGCCCTCTTCCTGAGGGAGGCCAGGGCTCTCAGGCCCCCACGTACTCAGCACCTCTCTTTCCTGACCCCAGCCTCCGACTGGTCCCTAAGGGATCTCTGTTTCTCTACTGAGCCCCAGCAACTGAGTTGTAGACCATGTAGACCATAGGCATGGGCTCTAGGTGATCTCCTAGATACCCTCGGCCCTAGGCTTTAGTAGAATGTTTTGGATATAAAATCTCTAAAACCTTGCATGTGACTCAAGCAGAGAGCAGATTTGATGTGCTTGTGATTGCTTGCATTGTTAAGGAGACATGCTGTAGTGTTCTGTACTACTTATATTTGATGTTGCTTAGGCACCGGAGACTTCAGGCTCAGGTATATCATATTGCCGGTGTTGTCTGGCCTCTGATAAAGGAGTAAGAGTCACTAGTACCCATGACCTCCCCCCTCCTCCAGGTTAACTTAACATTGATACACAGAGATAATGATTTAAAAAAATGTTACAGACAGAGCAACTGTACAAAATGACATAAGTAAAGGATTACTCATATCTTTCTCCATCTTCTTCCTGCAGTGCTGTGCAGTGTACTAGAGTCCCTTCAAAGTAAACCTGCCTTTGAAACAATGACCAACATGTGTGAATATAAAAAGCAGGTGTTGAAATGTTTTACAAGCATTATGCATGGAGAAGCCATGAGATGGGAATCAGGAAGTCAAGGTTCTGTTCTTGATCCAGCTACAAACTACTTGTGAGACCTCAGACAGCTCATTTCATTTCTGTAGCCCTGGTTTCCCCATCTCTCCAAGGGGGACAATCCTATTTGTCTCCCCTGATAAACTGCTTTGAGTTTGCTGGATTAAAAAGTGCCAAAAAAGAAGACAACATAATATTATTAATATAGTGCTTCTTATCCAGAGCCTTGTGCAAATGGATGCATGCTGTACGAACTATAAAAGGAACCCCTTGCCTGCCCATTGAAATGTAGCAACCTCTGGGATGAAGTGTGCTGACTGCTTAATAGCTTAGGAGAGGAAGTGAAAAGTGCTGTTCATATATAAGCTGCAGAGAAAATTTAGCTAAGCAGGGTATAACAGAATATACCAGGACACCACAGCTAGCAGTCCTACAAGTTGTTATCATCTTGATTTTCATTTTTCATCTAAAGTACAGTACTTCTAGCAACAGATTGCCCACTATCACCATGGCACAACATTGGTTACTTGCAATCATAATCCTGCAAAGATTTTACACATATAGCTTTACATCAAGTTAAGCATACACAAAATCAGCAGCTAAGTCAGTCACCTACTGACTCACCAACTACAATTCTTGCAGTGATTATGAGCTCCTCAGAGATTTTACACTCAAGCACAAGCCCAGAACAGCAGTGCTGATACGACCACAGTATAATATAGCAAAGCTTATGCTGCATATGTGAACTTTGAAATGGCTCCTTTATTGCAAGAATAAATATAAATTTAAACACATATAACAGGATGATGACTAATTTCTCAGGAATATGGCTCATACATGCAAAAAATATTCATTCAATCACAAGTCGGTTTCAGTTATAGGGTCAGTGATGATCTATATCATTTTGAATCAATGATATATATCAAGATGAGATCATGACACATAGCTCCTACAACTCTTAAATAGCATCATACTTAATATTAATCACTAACAATAGAAACAATTTTTACTGAAGGAGTGCTTAGAAGCCCAATTGCATAGTAAAGCTCCCACTAAGGTAGGAACTGTACACAAATATCACAAAACCAATTTCATGCCCACAAGTTGTATGTCAGAAGGAAAATAAATGTAGTGGTCAATCCAATTTTAATTATATCTATTACCTGATTTGAGTTCAGGAAGCCTGTCGCTTTATTGAATCCAGTTTGCTTTTCCAGGTAATTCATGAACCTCATGAATTCAATTTGTCCGGATTCATCATGTTTGCTGAGAAGCAATTGTATGTTCATAATGAACAAAAGCTGAATTTGTTTGTCAAAAAATGTCAAACAAAAACACTTTGTCCAAAACTTTTTCCCTTGGAAAATTTCTATTTTGTAACCAGCTGTGATAAAGATCAGCAATATTTCCTCTTCTGAACCAACACCATAACTTACATTCATATTTTTACAAATGCTCTAGCTCCCAAAGAAAATGCCTCAGGTTGGTTTGTGAAAAGGAATAAAACATTTTCTGTGAAAGATAATTTTTGTATCCAAACCATGACAAAATAACCAAGGACTAAGTTTAGCAGCATTTTTCATGAGTTTACCCTTTTTTTTATAAAAAAAGAGGAAAAAAGAGCATTTCTAGGTGTATCTTTGTATACTAATGGGTGAAAATTTGAATCCAATTAACTTCAAATTTAACTCATAATGAACTTATCTCATTTTGCTACCAGCTCAGCTCTCATCCGTGGCAGTAATTAACCACTGGGGGTTGTCATTCCCAGACACATGACACAAAGATTCCCCCAAGCCCAGGCGCTTCAAACCCTTGCAGGATTCATTACCCTGACAGTGTGAAAACCCTTCACTTTTAATACCACAGGGCACCAACAATTTTTTTCCCTTTATCTACCTGATTGCCAGTAACAGTATGAAAGAAATGAAACCACAAGAGAGGTAATTAATTACTGCAAAGGATACATTAGAAAATGCAGGGGGTTCAGGTGGTGAGGAGGTTGGCTACAAAGCCCTTTTACCAGTGTCTCAGCATGCTGTTCTGCTATTCCACAATAGTGGGACTTGTAATTTCCATCTTTAGAACACACTATAGGTAGTACTAAATAGCATCTCACCAACGCGCAGTGTTACCGGTACATGTGGGTATTTATCCCGTATTTTTTCATGGTTATGGAAATCAAGAAATTTCCATCAGTGAAGCAACATGGCCAGGGATTAAATTGTGCATTCATTTAATAAGATAAATTTTCCTTTCTAGAAACCAGGGTTCTGATCTGAAATAGGTTAAAGATAAAAAAAATGAGCTGTATGGTTTGACTTGAAACCCTTGGGGATGCTTCTTTGAATCTCAAAGCTTTCACCAGGCTGTAAGATGTGGAAAGGGTATGGTCTAAAATACCTAGTGAAAATGGGCCCCCCACACATCTCACAACCAGAACAGAAGATATTTCAGATATCCAAATAGCTTCCCTCCATACATAGAAAAAACCATGTCCTGGAGCCATCACTATATTAGGGATCAATATTACTTCCCTTGTTCCCTCTGAACTCCCACTGAGATTAATAAGTCACAGATCCCTAAGCCATGCAGGAACAGGTCCCCTGGCTGAGCTTTTAAAAGCCCAAAACACCGTTCTTAGTCCTTGGCTGGGCTTCACCACGTTGAAGAAGAACAGGTCTGCAACAAGATACACAAATGTGAATTTTACAGTGGTCCTAAGAAAGGAAGGCACAACTTTTTGTGCTCTGCTGATAAGAGTTTTGGTTTCTGGTCAGGTGATTCTCAGTGTTAGGAAAAATATGCTCAGACTGCAAGGTAGGCTCTGAATGCATCCAAAACTTAGTCATTGGTAGTACCACCCTTTTCATTTTAGAATGACTTCAGGGAGCTGCCTTTTATATCTTCATAGGTACCACTTACAAAAATCCTTGTTCAGATACATTAAGGTAAGCTCAGAACAATGCTAATTCCTTCTGGAATTCTAGACCCCAGTCTCAGTTGTTAGGGAGCCTAGAAATGCTCATACTAAACCTATAATGGTGGATTCCAGGGAGGGTAATGGATAGGAGATAGATCACTCTAGTTCTGTCCAGTTCAGTCCACTCCCTCTAGCATCCATTTCTGCCACTGTCAGAGGCAGGATACTGGGCTAGATGGACCACTGGTCTGACCCAGTATGGCACTTCTTATGTTCTTACACTTCTCTGGTCTCATCAGCTTTTGATCCCCCACGCACAGCAGACAACAAGGATCTCCCCACTTACCAATATCCCCACCAGGGCTTCAACACTTCTCCTGCTACTAAAATTTTCTCAACACAGCTCTAGATTCCCCACACTTCTCCCATCTGAGAAAGATGCAAGCTTTCCATCCCCCTTTGGCACCCGCCATTTTTCTCCAGGGTTTTCTTCATCTCCCAAGCATGACTGAATATATAGATATGGCCTTTCTGTGAGGTAGGGAGGCATCAGGACCTCCATTTTTGCACAGTGGAAATGAGGCATAGGGAAACTAAGGCCAAAAATAGAGGCCACCTTCTAAAATGTTGATGTTAAGTGACTTGACAAAATCCCAGAGGGAGCCTGTGGCAGACCAGGAGAGAATCCAGGTGACCTTGGGCCCAGGCTACATTCTTAATTACGGAAATTTCTGCATTTTCCCCAGTTATTACAAAGAATGTTCCCCAGGTCCACTTAATAGGCAAACCCACCGTTATATCTCTATGATCTGTAATGGGCCATTTGTCACTGGTTGCAAATTGTTTCTGCTACATGAGAAACCCTAGCTTCTGCTATGGATTCTTCAAGCCATTGACTTTTAAGAACCTTTCTATCTGGCCACTGACCTACCTATTTTCAGTCAGACCTGACTTTTTCAGTCAGTTTGAGGGAGAACACAAAATCTAGTTTTAAACAAAAACCTTAAATGACACTAGCAATGAAGAAATTCCATTTGTGTAGAGACATATTGGGTGTCTGCAGAAATTCCATTTTTTGTGCAATAAAGCCCCCAAAAGTGCTCTGTAGCCATAACCCAACAAACTTTCATTTCTGTAGAGTGTTTTTAAAATGACTGATCATGTGAAACTGTAACTTCTTGTGATGTACTATTAGATAGGAGCGCTTTAGGGTAGAGCACCTTAGGGAACCTGTGTAAAGGTGCCTTGCATGGGTTAATTTCAGGTGATTCCACACACATCCCTGTCACAACCCAAAGGGTGTGATTTTTGTTTTTGTGTGCTTCAGCACTGCTAAATTGTTCCCGCTAAATTATAGCTTCTTTGCACGGTGGAGTTTTCTGCTGCAAAAGAGAACCCCAGTGCAAGGGACAATTTCCCGCCAATTTCAAGCTTTCTTTGCAGGGTGCATTTCTTTGTTGCAGCACAGAAATGCTCGTTGCAAAGAGTTCCCACCATTTGTATGCTAATTTGAGTCCCATTATTGGCCAGTTCTAAATTATTCACACGTAGCGGCTAGTGATTGGCTTGCTAGCCATATAAAAGGCTTGAGTGGTTTCCGCCCAAGTTGGAGGACTCCACGAACACCGGGAGGAGGAGACTTCATGCTGTGTGAAGATCTCTAAGCGCTGCGGATCCTTACTGACCCAGCGCATTTCAAGCAGGCAACAGAGGTCTGATCAGC
>NW_005841994.1:1663675-1665172 GCF_000455745.1 Alligator sinensis
GATCGCTTCTGACTCCAGTGTCCACATCATTAATGAAGATGTTGAACAGTATGGGTCCAAGGACAGAGCCTTGGGGGACCCCACTGGTCACAGGACACCACGATGAGTGACTTCCATCGATTACTACCCTCTGGGTCCGACCCCGGAGCCAATTTTCCAGCCAGTGGATCGTGGAGGACCCAAGGCGACAATTGGCCAGTTTCTCCAAGAGGCGATCATGGGACACCAGATCGAAGGCTTTTTTGAAGTCAAGATATATGACATCAATCTCTTCTCCCTTGTCCAGGTGATAGGTCACCTGGTCGTAGAAGGAAATGAGATTGGTCAAGCAAGACCTACCCGCAACAAACCCATGCTGGCTATCCCTTAAGATGTTGGCGTTGGCCAGTCCATTAAGGATGGCCTCTTTAATAAACTTTTCTAAGATCTTCCCCGGGATAGAAGTCAGGCTGATGGGCCTATAGTTAGCTGGATCCACTTTCCTCCCTTTCTTGAAGATAGGCACCACATTGGCCTTCTTCCAGTCTTCGGGCACTACACCAGAGCGCCAAGAGTTTTCAAAGATCCGTGCTAGAGGCTGGGCTATGATGCTCGCCAGCTCCTTGAGTACCCTGGGGTGAAGATTGTCAGGGCCAGCTGACTTGAAGGTATCCAGCTTCTCAAGATGTTCCTTCAGAAAGTCAGCATTAAAGGAGGGCAGGGGATCACCCTCACCCGAACTTCCCAGCCCTGTAGCGGGCATGGGCGTCCCGTGGGACTGATGAAAGACTGACGCAAAGTACCTATTTAATAGGTTGGCTTTTTCCTGGGTGTCAGTTGTCAGTTGCCCCATCTGTTTCAGCAGGGGTCCAATGTTGCCCCTGCTTTTCCTCCAGAAGGACCCGCGGAGCCTAGCAAACTTCGTGTGAGTTTATTCAGAGCTCTTTCGGACGAGTACTTTCTTCGGTTGACACGACGGGCTCGCGTGTTTAGAGCCCTCAGCCGGATTGGGCTAGAGTTCACGAGTTTAGAACTCTTGTCCACTTCTCTTCTTTCCTGTCTGTAACCGCAACTCAAGCAAGTTTTCCAGCCTACACCACGACCATCTTTGGTGTAAGTAAACAATCTTTAAAACTACCGCTAAGCGTTTGTGCCTAATTCCAGCTCGTCGCCCTCCCTCTCCGATCCAGCGTGCCCGGGCTGCTGGCCACAGCCCGCGTGCAGCACGGAAAAGGGCTCGGGTCGCTCCCGGCCCGCACAATCCCATACAGCTTTGTGGGGCTGAGTGGGTGTTTGCTCAGGTGAGCACTGGCCCAGCCCCATCCCTGGGGCTGTCACAGAGAGCAAAGAGAAAACCTCTGTCTTCCCTGTGCTGTCGGTGGGGAGGAAAGGGAGGCCTCCCCCACCCCAGCTACTCCTGCTGGGGTCTTGGAGGGAGCAGAGCCAGGCCTGCATTGCAGGGGGGGCTCTCTTCCCCCTCCCCCCCGCATGAATGTCTTGACAGTGGCTGGCCAGGCG
>NW_005841994.1:1665203-1675292 GCF_000455745.1 Alligator sinensis
ATCCAGAGCTGGGGGGGCAGAGGAATGGAGCCTACCCTGCCTCACAGGCCTGGCCTGGCTCCCCGCAAAACCCCATCGGGGTAGCTAGGCTGGGCCCGCAAGGTGGGAGGGCTTCATTTCCACGCTCCCCGCCAGCCACTGCTGCCAGTTGCCAGCTGGCAGGGAAGGCTGGGCTGGGGAGAGGAGCTGTCTGGCAGCTTCCTGGAAGGCTGCTGGAGTGTGCCCTTACCTGTTGGCCTGGGCCAGTGAAAGTAGGCTCCAAGCCCCCTCCACCCAACAGCCTGTTAGGTTCAATGGCACTCTAACTCATGGCACTTTGTGTAGAGCACCATAGTTAGAGCGCCTCCCCAGCAGACTGCCTAAATTTCTGTATGCAGCCACTGACTCTCACATAAGTCACCTTCAGGGGTTAGATGTGGCATTTTCAAAACCCACCCAGCTTGTCATCATTTAAGCTAATATTCTTTGCAAGTAGACTGCACATCTATTTGCTAGAAGCAGTAGACAGCACAACAGTATTAGAAACTTTCCTGGATCTGGAAGGATATGTTAAGTAGTGATTATAGAAGTGGTGTCAAGAAGAATAGACCAGCTCATTTCCAGAGGCAGAACTGCTGAGTTGGTAATAGTTGATCCCTTCATTTCAGAGATTTGAGTTTCTGTTCCCAATTCTATTTAAAGTAACTTTGTGCAGCCTCAATTACATTTTTTGTAAGGTTCTGGAATGATAATCGTCTTGGTGAATAACAGGGTGGTGGTGTGCCCAGTAATGTTAACAGAAGTCCTTGGAAGAGAAGACTTGAACGTGTAGTTTCCTGGCTTCTGCACTTTGGGTGGAAAAGGTCCTGCTCTCTGCAGCCAGTAGGCTGCCAGAGGGCTGGCATTCCATGAAATGACTGCAGCAGCAAAATGCACCACTTTTTAATCATTAGATTTTGCAAATTATTCTGGACACCTAGCATGAGACATTTTCCTAGAGGTAAGCTTAAAACATGTCCCATGTGGGTACTACCCATAGATTTATTCCCCTACCTGTAAGCAACAATTTATCAGATAATTTAAAAAAAGTTAGTGAGAAAGGCTGGGAACCACTTGAGCATTATCACCCCAAATTATACCACAACGTTTGAAATGTAGCCAGTTAACATTGACATTTATATAAAAAATTTAGCAAAATGATTTTCTTTACCAATATCCCAATTTTCTGTTAAAAAAAAAAAGAACTCTGGTGAATGGAAACTGTTTGTAATGCCTTCAGTTTTTTAAAGAACAGCTCTATTTTTTCTTTAAAATGGCTATTTTTTCCAATTAAGGAAAATCTTTTTACACTAAAAGTTTAACCAGCTCTTCTACAACAAGACAGGGTTATTTAACTATTTCCCATATTCCTGACCACAGTCTTGACATGCAGGCTATCAGGAGGCTCCAAACTTGCCCCACTAACACAGAATGCGCATATATCTCTGCATGCTATTATGTGCTCTCTAAGCCAGGGTTTGGCAATCTTTTACTAACAAGGGTGGTGGTTTGTGACCTAGCTGGCACCACAAGTCATTGTTCTCCACCCACCTCCTCCAGCCATCCCAGCTTTGGGAAGAGGGCTGCTCTCTTGCCCCCATACTGTGGCCTCAGCCAAAATCATGCCACCACCAAGTGTGGTGAGAGAGAATTTGGAGTCAACAATTTGGCAGGGTTGGTGACCAGAGGTTGCAGTAGAGAGGGAGAGCAACTCTTCACACCGAGCAGGAAGGCTGGAGCTGCCAGAGGGGAGCAGCATGCCCTTCAGAAAATACAGAAGGTAGAAAGCAAGTTGAATTGGACAGCTGGGGATCACCACACTGTTAATGGGTTGGGTCAGACCTTTGTGGGCCAGATCCCATTGTTTTGCAGGCTGGATCCAGCCCGCAGGCCATAGGTTGCTGACCCCTGTTCTAAACTGATTTAAGAAAAAGATCCAATTTACCACATTTCTAAATTCTAGTCGTGTTTGTACTTGTTCATATATATCTTTTTACAGAACCACGTGCAAGCAGCATGTGCGAGAGCCCAAGTGCTATGTCCTTTTATCTGGTGCCAGAAGCTAGACAGGAAAAGGCTGGGGAAGGTTCTAGGCACATGCTCCGCAGTAAAGAGACCATTTGAGTGTATGTACTTAAACTCCTTATTTGTATTCCTTATTTCCTTACTTTAGCTAAGTGTTGGTGCAAGTGGTAGAAGAAAGTGACTGTTTTTATGAATCTTTGCTGTTGTCACATTACACTCAGAACTGATCTACCGCTTGCCTGCGTTTCACAGAGGATGCTAGCTGCAGAGTTGTTTCCTTCTGCCACCTGTTTGAAGTGGTTCACATACCTCCTCACTCCAGACCTGCCTTTCTCTATCTTTTTCCCCTTTCCAGTCTGTCTTACACCACCTCCTTTCTTCTTCCCTCTTCCAACTCCCTCTCTGCATTGCCTGCTGTCGTCCTCATTTCCAAACTAAACCCAAATTTAAAGATGACTGTTGCATATTTTCTGCTTCCACCTTAAATTAATTCCAGAATTTAATTTAAATCATGAAATCAAAATTGACAACATGCATAATGCTTATTTTCCACAAACATCTGCAGGAGGGAAACTTTGCTAGCATGACAGTTTCCTGAAAAAAAATATGGGGGAAACCTGGACAAACTGAAATTCAATTCCTAACTTTCCAGAATGATTGTGAATAATTTCCCCCCCTCACACTATATTCCACTCTATTTATGGACATCAAACCTAGCGTAGCATGCTTACTGCTATTAGTTACCTCCCCTGCACCTAATTAGAGGCAGATAAAACAGTGGTAACACACAGATCAGCTGTAATGATTTTGTTAGCTCGATTATTCTTCTGACAATTAGGTCTGGCTGCCAAGGCCTCACAGGAATGTCAAAGTCGACTTCCTACAAAGCAGGTAATGTCACAGGTGTGACCATGAAATCAATAACGAGGCATATCTCTTGCAGAGGGCATCCAGGTCAGATGGAACAGCCCTTAAATTAAACATTGATAAGCAGAACACAATTATCCATCATGTTTAAGTGCCGGCGTGAAATTAGCAGCCAGGGAATGGGAGCAGTGGGGGAAAGATTAGTGGAGGAGGTATTGAAATGCACAGTGTCCACCGTGACTGTTGCAGTAAGTCTGTGACAGCAGCACTGTAATCTGCTATCCAAGCCATAACATTAAGATTAAGCACACTGTATTGAAATGATGGTCCCAGATGTGGCTTTGTTTATTTTAATTCTTACCTGCAGGGGAGCAGGTATGTAAGGGAAGACAGATTCACCTTTAAGAGAACATTCATAGATGTCTGAGGCACAACTATGCCATCTCTAAATAAAAGGCAGAGTGGAATAAAAAATGGAAGATGATATTTCCATGAGGGAAGGAAAGAGGGTGGATAATTTTAAAATATTCTTTGCAATTGCTAAGCAGTTCCTTGGAGCAGCTGTCTATTACACCAATTCTAAGCAGTGTTGGAGTGACGTTGTTTTAAGAACATTTTCAGCATCACTCAGTCGGACTTGATCATCTCTTCAACATCTACTCTTAGAATCACAGAATCATAGACAAGTAGGGCTGGAAGGAACCTCTTGTAGGTCATCTAGTGCAATCTCATGCTTAAGACAGGATCATTCGTATCTAAGCCATCCCTATCTACCCAGCCTATTTCAAACAAAAATGCACAAAAAAACTTTTCATGTAACTACCAGGGACAATGCCCAAAAACATCAAGCACACCCTAACTTGCCACAGGTGAAGCAGGGGGATGAGGTAACTATCAACATCCTGCCACTGCAAGGACAGGAATTAGTCTGTTAAAAGTAATTTGTGCTGCCTAGACTTTCTGTCCTGCTTAGAACCATTAAACTGATTTGCACTGCAACCCATCTGCCCATCTTCTATACCTGACACATTTTCAGATATTGATATCTATTGATGCAACCTATTCATTTAATATTAAATATGCCAGTCCTCAATCAGTTCAATCTGAACAGCAGGCAACGAGAGAGACTCCATAAAAAATCTAGTATCAGAGATATTTTCATTGGAAAAAAAATTATACAAGATGAATGACCTGCTCTTGCAATCTATCGTCCTTTTTATTGTTTCTATTCCGCTTTACATCTAAGGGGTTTTCTCTTACATGTAGGACTTTTTGTGTTAATGTATCTCAGTCAACTGGTGTATATGACCCACCACTTAAATATGGTCTTTGGTCAACTGACTTCTGAAACCCTAGTAAAACCATTTATTGGTAATAGATGTTAGTCTTCTCTTGGAGAATCCAAAAAGTTCTCTTCCAGGGAGGTTTTCTCCAGCAGGTAGAAAACTGCCTTGGACTCAGGGACTTAGTCCTGGCTCTTGCCCTGACCTGCTCATTGTCCTTGGGCAAAAGTCACTTCAGGCCAGATTCTATTCCACCTCTTGGGTCTCTATGTGGATGTAGGTGCCTAAATGTGCTTATTTAACCATGCTGGAGTCCCTAAAAATGCATCAGTGCATCTAAGGTAAAACACTATCATTTGATCCTCAGAGTTCAGTCACAAAAAGTAGTGAAGAAGCAAAGGAGGATCCACCAACCTTTTGCATGATTCTCAGGGACTAAAGCAAGGTAGAATACAATCACATTTAGGCACCTAAGTCCACTTAGACACCCAAAAGACAGAATAAAATTTGGCCCTTTACCTCTTTGTGCCTTAGATTCTTCATCTGTAAAGTAGGAATAATGATACTGACCTCCTTTGTAACTTGCTTTGAAATCTACTAATGAAAACTGTTATGAATGAACCAGGGATAATTCCAAATCCCTTAAAATTTTAAAAAAATCTCATCTTCATTATTTAGTGAGACTATCCTTTAAACAGAAGGCTTCTAACTGTGCTCCTTTACTAAGACACATTTCTCCAATGTGAAGGATGAAGACACCTTCCCACTACAAACATGCTGCTTCTTGTGCACACTGTCATTTACCAAAACTAAGCCAGCATTCCTGAAACTTCCCTCATGCAACATGGTGACTGCATAAATCTGAAAGGTTTGAAATAAAGGTTGCAAAAACATTTTGCAATCCAAGTTGTTGAGCAGTTCCATAAATGACTGTGTTTTATCTCAACTGCAGACAAGTTTTGGCCTTTTGTTACTCAAAATTTTCTCACAGTGGCCATGTCTACATGAGATGCTGACCATGCAGTAGCTTGTTACCACTGCACAGTAGCATTGCATGGCACGAAGCATGATTCAACGCTAATGCACAGTAGTAATGGGTTACTGTGCAGTCAGCATCACCTAAAAGCTGTTCAGTGACACTACTGCACAGTAATGACTGTGCAGTCAGCATCTTGTGTAGACGCAGCCAATCTCTTAGAATGGGAGGGACAGTTGGTTGTCATCATGCTTTACAGCTACATTTCATTTATAAATGGTTTGTAAGTAAACAGCAAATAAATATTGTGTGCCTTACTGCAGCATATGTGGTAGACAGATGTAAGCACATCACTAGATGTTATAGGCCCTGGGCACATGGGGTGTCATCATAGGCGACGCATAGGGGAGGCACAGTGTGGGAACATGCCCCACCTGTGAGCACTGGTGCCCCTCCTGACAGTGAGTGCTTTGGCTGGTAGGGGGACACGGACAGTACCAGTGCCCGCTCTGAAACTGGGTCCGCTGATGGCATGTCGGCGGCAGAAGTGCCGTGCTGCATAAGGAAGTCCTGGCACTTCTGCTGCTACTGTGCCACTGGCGTGCTTGGAGACTGACCACTGGGGGAACACCCCTCCCGGTTGTGCCCCACTGGTGCCCCCCTAGACTTGGGAGGTACCAATTGCCCATGGGTGTCATTCTAGTCTTTTCTGGTTTCTAAGTGTCAAAATTTGGTTAACTACATGGCAATTTAGATGTAGAAGTCCCAAAACCCATCTATGCACAGGCTGGCATTCTATTGTGTGTGTGTAGCTCTGTTCCCCTGTCCTCAATGGAACAGAAGTTTCCCCCTTTTGCTGTGCTCCATCTATTTTTTTCATTTGACTGTGTTAGTGGCTCAGCTTCAACACGAGCACCAGAAAAAGCTGTGAATAATGGCTGACCTACATAGTGTAGTGGTTAGACTACTGTGCTGGGGCTCAACAGAGGCCCTGGTTCAACATCTCCTTCACCACCATTCCCATAAGGGAGGCGCAGCACCTCCGGACTCCTGTGTAAGTGCCCTAAACTCACCTGTGGTGGTTGGACATTGAGTTAGTTCTCCTGGGAATGCAATGTCCAATGAATGTGGAACCACAAGGAACAGGTTGGGCAAGCAGGTTGAACTACTTGATGCAGCAGCATAGCAACAAGTCTAGGCCTCAGGCCCTTGCAAAGGAAGTAGCAAGATTGTTACCTCTGTACTATCTATAGTCATGTATACAATAAAGAGTTGTTGCATGCCACAAGCCTCATCAACTTACTACAGCAGTTACAGTACTGTGAGAGGATGTGAAAGAAGCCTTGGTTCAACTGCTCCATGTGCAAGGAGAGCCCAGAAGTCAGATTCTCCAACAACCCAAATGAGTGCATATCCCCTGAGCTGGGGGGGGGCGGCAAAAGCAGAACACATAGCTTTTTCCTCTCTTGAGGCTAGGTCCAATAGTCATGGGTTTTGAACAATTCCATTTCTGAGCATTTAAGGCAATGTATTGGCCCCAGCCACTACTTTATATGCTGAGCTGGCACGACAGTACAGGAGCTGTTCACACACAATAGAATGCCAACCTGTGCACAGGTGAATTTTTTTTCAGAACTTACACATCCAAAAAATACTACGTAGATGACCAAATCTGGACACCAAGACATCCAGAAATTGAAAGAAAGTTACCCTTGATGTAAAGTAGTATAACGGATGTAATCTGGTGTAGAATCACCCCAGGAAAATCAGGTGTAAATTACATCAGCAGGTGTCTTTCTCTTGATTTCAATGGGAAAGCTAGAATTTTTTTAATGACATTATTCATCAGAAAATACTGATTTGTTAGAACTGAAATCTTTCACCAGAAACAGTCAATTTCAACAAACCTTCCAAGCAATTCGTAGAAAATGTTTTCACATGGTCAAAATATTTCATTTTCCACCATTTTTTTAAATGAAAATTTCATTTTTTTTCCTGGATTGTGGCTTTTCTTAAATGACTTCTTCTTTATTAACTTTTCTTTAAGCACAAGAGCTAATTAAGGGAAAGGGTAGGGAGTGAAAATGATCAGAATCAAAACAGAAGCTAACAGTGACCAAAAACAAATTGTATTCTGATTTTTGGTTGCTGAGATGATAACTTTTCTCACTGACTCACCACAGGACAAATTTTCAAAATCTTGCAAATGTTCCTGAGATGGTAAAGCCATCCTCTGCCTCATCTTACACCAGGGGCTTTGCATCAGGCACCTAATGGCCCAGCAGCACTGAGGACAGCAGGGTCACCGGGCGCTCTCTAGAGACTCTTCAGATCAGGTTTCTGAGCCAGCAATGGGGTGCTCTCTTTTGGTGGGTTGCAAAGGAAAAGAGGAGAATAGCCATACCACAAAGCAGATGTAGCTACCCTGAAGTGTCCACACCAGACAGAAGCATCAAGACCCTTCCCACCTTGCACTGGCTGCAGACTTACAGACAGGGATAGATACTACATGGGTTCAGTGGTGCAGTTTCAACCCCCCTCCTCCCTTTGATTCCTGCTCCACTTTTAAACCCAACTTCCTAGGAGTAGAAGCAGCATTTCTATCCAGGCAGCACTGAGGGGGGAATTGACTTTGTGGCTCATTATAATCTACCTGATTCCTGCTAACTCCTTTTCACAGATGTTAACAACCCTCTTTTCTTTTTAATGTTTTTGACTTTCCATTAATCAAGCTATCCTTTCTTCTGCATTTTTTTGTCTCTTAGCCATTTCCCTCCTATTTCACAGTCCTTCAGGCTGTTTTAAGCTCTAGCTAAAAACATTAGATCAGGTGTGGTAATTTTAACTCATATGTACATTAACTTAGTTGTTGAAATGAGTAACAGTGAAGGGGGAGCCTTGTCAGGATGCTCCAGAAGGCTAGATTTTGTATTATGAACTGAATTAACATCCTTTTCAACATCTTTATCAATGATTTGGATGCAGAGGTGAAGAGCTCACTGGCCAAATGTAGAGACGACAACGAGTTATGGGGAAGCATGGTCACACTTGAAGATAAGCTGCAGATACAGGCGGACCTAGACAGGATGACAAATTGGGCAGACCAGAACCAGATGAAGTTCAACATTGAGAAATGTAAAGTTCTCCATCTGGGGACAAAAAAAACCCTACACACCTACAGGCTTGGCAACACCAAACTTACCAGGACCACGAATAAAAGGGACCTGGGAGTAATAATACACCACAGTATGAATATGAGCCAGCAGTGCGATACTGTAGCCAGCAGGGCAAATAATACCCTGGCATGAATCAATCAATGCATATCCAGCAAAACTAGGGAAGTGATTCTTCCACTCTACTGGGCACTGATGAGACCGCAGCTGGAGCACTGCATCCAGTTCTGGATGCCACACTTCAACAAGGATGTGATGATAAAGCTTGAGAATCCAGAGAAGGGCCACCCATATGATCAGAGACTTGCACGGCAAGCCATACAAGGAAAGGCTGGGGGACCTGGGACTCTTCAGCCTGAAAAAGAGAAGGCTGAGAGGGGACTTGATAGAAGCTTACTGCTACATCAGGGGCGTACATCAACGACTCTGTGAACAACTGTTCACCAGGGTGCCCTAGGGGAAAACCAGGAGTAACAGCCATAAATTCCCGGAAGACCATTTCAGGCTCAACATTAAGAAAAACTTCTTCACAGCCAGGGTGTCCAGACTTTGGAATAAGCTCCCTCCAGAGCTGGTGCAATTGCCTACCCTGGAAATCTTCAAGAGGAGCCTGGATGGTCACCTTGCTGGGGTCACCTGACCCCAGTTGTCTTTCCTGCCTGGTGCAGGGGGCTGGACCCAATGATCTTCCAAGGTCCCTTCCAACCTCACAATCTATGAATCTATGAATTAGAGATGTACATGTAATGACTATAAGGACTAATAAAATAGTATATTTTGACTATTTCTGCCTAGTTCATTGTGGCTTTTTAAACTTTATATATAATCTAGCAAATTAGTGCACATTCCAATAAAGTTGTCCTTAGTTTTGCTTTGAATAACATAGCTCTAGACGCCTAGCATATTAGTATATCTCCTAGTGTCACTTTAAATGGAGAAAGATATGTGTTGTGTGGATGCACCACACCATCAACACACCCCTCTTCAAAATCCTAGATTTGCACATGGTTGCAGATGAGTCTCATGTGGAAATGTCCAGAGTGTGTCCCTATGTCCACAACGCTAATGTCCTTGGCTGCATGTGACACAAGCAGTGTATCCCACTCATGTGGAGTAGAGGGAGACTACAGCTGCTATCTAGTTCTTAGCTTTAAGTTTCCAGACTTTTGCAATGTCATTCTCTCAGAGAGCACAGGGGGCCAGGTCCTCAGCTGGTGAAAATCCATGCAGCCCTGCTGTTGTGAACTGAGCTATGCTGCATTATACCAATTGAGGATCAAGCCCATTGTTTTTTGGGCTCTGAATAGCTGGATAAAAATTATTAGAGGGTGCTGAAAAACTGGACTGTTCTTTGTCACAACCCAAAGGGTTTGATTTTTGTTTTTGTGTGCTTCAGCACTGCTAAATTGTTCCCACTAAATTATAGCTTCTTTGCACGGTGGAGTTTTCTGCTGCAAAAGAGAACCCCGGTGCAAGGGAGAATTTCCCGCCAATTTGAAGCTTTCTTTGCAGGGTGCATTTCTTTGTTGCAGCACAGAAATGCTCGTTGCAAAGAGTTCCCGCCATTTGTATGCTAATTTGAGTCCCACTATTGGCCAGTTCTAAATTATTCACACATAGCGGCTAGTGATTGGCTTGCTAGCCGTATAAAAGGCTTGAGTGGTTTCCGCCCAAGTTGGAGGACTCCACGAACACCGGGAGGAGGAGACTTCACGCTGTGTGAAGATCTCTAAGCGCTGCGGATCCT
>NW_005841994.1:1677559-1683307 GCF_000455745.1 Alligator sinensis
AGTGATTGGCTTGCTAGCCGTATAAAAGGCTTGAGTGGTTTCCGCCCAAGTTGGAGGACTCCACGAACACCGGGAGGAGGAGACTTCACGCTGTGTGAAGATCTCTAAGTGCTGCAGATCCTTACGGACCCAGCGCATTTCAAGCAGGCAACAGAGGTCTGATCAACCTCTAGCCTCTCCCCGTCGTCGATCGCAGCCTAGACGTATCCCTTCCTGCGCGCAAAAGAACCGGACCCACGGAGCCTAGCAAACTTCGTGTGAGTCCTTACGACCGACCTCAGAGCTCTTCTACCCGGGTTCGAGTCCTGCAGGTTTATCTTCCCGTCGCCGAAAACCCCTTGCAATGTACCCTCGTGCCCTGCAGGTTCGAGTTTTGTTTTGTTGTCTGTCTGTAACTGCAACTCAAGCAAGTTTTCCAGCCTACACCACTGCCATCTCGGTGTAAGTAAACAATCTTTTAAACTACCGCTAAGCGTTTGTGCCTAATTCCAGCTCGACGGCCTTCCCTCTCCAACCCGGCGTGCCCAGGCTGCTGGCCACAGCCCGCGTGCAGCACGGAAAAGGGCTCGGGTCGCTCCCGGCCCGCACATTCTTGAACCTGAAGAAAGAAACACGGATCAGCTTGCCTGATGAACACAAAGGCATGGTACAGAGTTCACCTGGGCCTCTGTGACAAGCAGAGTCTCTGCCTGTCTCAGTTCATCTCACAGCATAGTGCCACTGTCCCCTTCATCTGGCTGGCCACTTGAGCCACTGAAGGCAATGGCTTCTTGGTGTAATTTTTGTCCTGGGAGCATTACAGGGAAGCAGACTCTGTGCCCTTCCTGCCCTCACACCTGCAGACAGCAAACAGACCCTAAAAGTGATCATATAGAATGACAACCCTTCCTCCAGACAATTCCTCAAAGTGTGTAACAGCAGTGGAACTGGAGGCTCATTTCCAGTTATGCCTTTTGTTCATGGCAGTGCTTTTCCCAAACTGCTGCACAGCACTTCATCCAATGAGGTCTTAACATTGAAACCTTAGGATCAGAACCTCAGCTAATGTAAAAAAGTGTAGCTGCATTGAAATCAGTGGAGTGGCCCATATCACACCAGTGAAGGATCTTTTTGTACATGGAATAAGAATGACTATGACAGCAAGTGCTCCTTTTCTCAGATAACACAATAAGAGGGAAGGAGGCATTCATGGAAGTGAGTGTGTGTGCCTCTGTGCCAGGGGCAGTGCCAGTCTCTTCCCAGTGGTGGGGGGCAAGGTAGGCTAGACAGAAAATTGGGGGGGGGCTGAGCAGACAAAGGTGGGACATGGGCCCTGTGGGCTAGGCTGGGCTGGGCTGGGCTGGGCCAGGCCACAAGTGCCACGCCTCTGTGGGCTGCAGGTGGGAGTGGGGCGGGCTCAGCTGCACAGGGTGGACAGCAGCAGCCCAGTGGGAAGGCAAGGGTCTTGGACAGGGGTGGTGCTGGGAGGAGTGGCTATGGGGGGATAAGGCAAATTTTGGGGAGGCTATAGCCCCCCCAAACCTCCCCCCCAGTGCTGCCCCTGCTCTGTATGTGTGTGATATTGCATTATACATGCTTTGGTATGCAACCTGGCAAAAGCCAGTATTGCAATAAATTATTATGTGGGAATTCCTGAAACCAAATGATACAAGTTACCCTTGTTTTTATTGGAGGCGAAAAGAAAATTGACAAGGGAAAGGGAAGCTGAAAACATGCATGCATAAATGCATACACAGTCTAGACACACAGACATGCTTTGCCTTCTACTTTGGTTACACCACTGGTGCCAATTACATAGATCTACAATATTCAAGTTTTCAGAGGGGAATTCTTCACTGTACATCAATGCTCTGCTTGGCAATCTGTGTTAGTTTTGAAATGACATCAAGTGTTGCCTTCAAAGGTAAAAAAAAAAACTTCAATGTGTCTGCTTACTTGAGAGACCAGTTCGCCTCCTCCTGTCAAAGAGACATGTTAAAAGGGGAAACAAAGGGAATCTTACAGCTAAATAATGCGCTTTCCGCCATCAGTGAACTTAAAGCCTAGAAAAATATTCTTTTCTGGACAGAGTGCAGTTCATCATTGAACAGATTTTACAAGCAGGAATTAAATGAAATTTTACCTTTAAAAAAGGCCTTCAAATAGGTCAAAACATTTATAAGTGCAGAAAACTCTAGGTGAAAAGCTGAAAGTGCCAATCTGGCTATTTTCTGTTGGTGTATAACATGTCTATGCATTTCATATCTACTCCCATCTCAGGTCTGAACTGCCCTGATGCACCTCACCACCACCACCAAATTAAAGATGGGTTTTCTCATCCCATTATTTCTAAAATGTACTCCAGCCAGCGTGCTACATGCAATGAATGGAAGAACTAGGAGAATTAAAACCACGCAATGAAACAGCTTTTTGACGGATAAAGCTATGGAAATTTTAGGCTCCATTTACTTCTCAATCTAATTTTGCCCTCCGATGCACATTATGCCTGAAATGGGATCTCATGTGGTTTGATCAGTGCTCTTAACGCGTGCAGAAGCAACACATTTCCTCTATTGTTGTTTCCTTTTTGCAGCACAGCAATACTTCTAATAAGAACAGCGCAGCAGGCACTGAGAGGTCGTCTCTACAGTAATCACTCTGATGCTAGAAAGCTGTGAGACAACCAAGTCAATCAGCAGTTTGAAAAGTTCAGAGTCCTAAGAGTCTCTATCCTCCCCTGATTATAAGGTCAGCTCCCAAATCCAGAGGTTTTTTTTAAAAAAACAACATATTTTGTATTTTCTGTATGTTTTCTAGTGTCTGAAACTTTAAACTGGAAATGAAGCACATTTTCTAACTCTCCTCTGAAGCTGTGAGGTCTTAGAAACCGACTTTTGTTTTTAAAGAACACCAAGATTCTCACGACACCGCATGGATCCAAGAGCTAGAGCTTTAAGAAATTAACATTGTAAGTCTCACAATAAAACTGAGAAGTGTCCTACTGAACCATTAAACTGATTTTCACTACAATTCATCTGTTCATCTTCTGTATCCAACTGTATTTAGTATTAAATTTACCAGTCCTCAATCAGTTTAATCTAAACAGCAGCAACTAGAGAGATGGCATACAAAATCTAGTATCAGAGGTATTTTCTTTGGGAAAAAAATAATTTATACAAGATGAATGACCTGCTCCTGTAATCTATCATCCTTAATAATTTTTCTCTACTCCCTTTACATCTAAGGAGTTTTTTTCTTATATGTAGGACATTTTTGTTAATGTGTCTCAGTCAACCAGGTATACATGACCCACCACTTAAATACAGTCTTTGGTCACCTGATTTCTGAAATCCAAGTAAAACCGTTAATTGGTAGTAGAAGTGAGTCTTCTCTTGGAGAAGTCAATGAGTTCTCTTCCAGTGATGTTTTCTCCAGTGGTAGAAGACTGCCGTACTGCAGTGATCTTAATTTAAGACTCAGGTCATACTGGAATAATAACTCCTTAGGAAAGTTTACACGCCTATCGAAAATAACTGAAAGGACTTAAGTTTTCACTTTTCAAGAAAAAAAATCAAACATATTTTCTATTACAGATCAGGAATCCCCCATAAAGTCCTAAAGAGTTTAGATAAGGGTGGGCAACATACAGCCCATGGGCCAAATCCAGCCCACCAGGCAATTTCATCCAGCCTGCGGGCACCCACCAACTAATTGTACCCTGCCCAGCCTCTGCACCTTGCTCCCACCCTCGTAGGTGGAAGGGCCCAGCCTAGCCAGCATGCAGCTTCCAGGTGGGGAGCTGCTTCCACTGCTGCAGTCACGAGGAGACGAGCCCGGCTTCCCCAGCATCCTGCTCGCTCCGGGCACCAGGTAGGGAAGCGGCGTGGGGGGAGCTGCAGCTGTGTGGGGCACGGAGCATGGAGCTAGGGCTGGCAGTGGGAGTGCAAAGCTTGGATGGGCAGGGTGTGGGTGTGAGGGAGGGAGGGCATGTGGGGACCCCTTACACACTCCTCCCCATGGTGCACAGCCCCTGCTGCCAGTGGTAGCACCAGCAGCAGGCAGCAGGTGCTGCAGGTGCTCATGGCCTATGCAAGCACTGCCATTCAGCAGCGCATGGCTCCAGTCAGCACTGCACGTGGTAGCAAGGACCAGCTTCCCTCTATTGCACCAGGCTCCACGTGGCGCACATGCAGCTCCCAGCACCATGCGCCATCAGGGAAGGCCTCACGTATGGGCCAGCTGCCTTCACCGCTCCCTGTTGTGCAGGTCCCAGGACTCTGCCAGGAAGCAGGGGCTGAGGCTCCACTCCACTTCCAACAGAGTCCTGGGACCTGCATGGCAGGGGGCAGGAATGGCAGCCAGCTCCACCACATGGGGCTTCATTCAGTGGTACACAAGTGCCAGGGGCTGCACGTGCACTGCACAGAGTCCCACCAATAGAGGCAGGCTGGCCTAGCTGCACTCCTTGACACCATGTGCAGTGCTAGCTGATGCTGTGCGCCGCCGGGTGGCAGCACCTGCTCGGGTCATGAGCACCTCTAGTACCCCCGACACACACAGCTACACCCCTTCACAAGTCCCTCCCACACACATCCCACTATACACGCACACACACCCAACCACACCCCACACTCCCCATACACAACATACAAGAGTAAGACTTTTTATTTTTTTAGTTATTATGCAATCACCTCTATATACTCTACACAAATGCAAATCATGACAAAAACATTTTTTGTAATAAAATTAAAATATGTTATAGGATGTGTTTGACTTTTAGTATATGATTTGGATTTTTTCAGGTTCCAGGATGGCAACCCCCCCCTCCCAAAAGGAATATTTCTGGGGGGCAAGGGGAGGGACTTCCAGTTGCAAAGGTCAGGGGTTAGGGGTGGGACTTCTGGTCCCAAAATGGCAACAAGAAGGCAGTGCACTTTTCAAGGGGCGGGGCTACCTTTTCAACCATCGACAGCACACCAAAACTCATTAAGCGGCCCTCCAGCCAAAATAATTCCCCACCCCTTGTTTAGACGTTGACAGAAAGAACATAGACTCCCTCTTCTGGACTTCTTGATGCATCTTATTTTCCTCATTTCCTCTCCGAGGGCCCATTTTGTGATGGGCCTCACAGGAAAATTCATATTACAGTAATATTCCCTCAGAAGCCATGGGAGCTGAGCAAAAGAGGATGCCAAAAATTTAAAGGATTTAACTACTAGGGACCAACCCAATGCCCACTTCAGTCAATGAAGAGATGTCACTGAGCCTTGGAACAGACTCTCAGTAACTGATTCAGCAAAGCACTTAAGCATGTGCTTAAGTCCATCTCTATTCAGGAAAGTACATAACTGCATGGCACCCCTTTTTAGCATGGACTAAAGTCCCACAGATTTTAGTGGGGCTAAAGCACGATGCTTAATTACCTTTCTGATTCTGGCCATTAAACTGCAAGTTTTTCAAGGGAAGAAGGGCTTTCTTCATTTTTATGTCTGTACACTCACTGTTAAGCACACTCACTGTTGGTAGTTAATAAAAATTGCTAACAACAAATCCACTAAATTCTTTTAGGTATTTTTTTTTGTGGTTTTGTAAGCTAAAATGCCACTGATCCCTTAGGAAATGAACTTCAAATGTGAGTACTGTAATTGTAACTGCAGCTAGGCACAATTTTTAGTTTAATATTTTATTAGCTAAAAAATGCAGACTCAAACTGCCCAAAAATGTGATCCAATTGCTTTTGGAGTCGGGGGGGGGGGGGGGGGTTTCTTT
>NW_005841994.1:1683338-1698289 GCF_000455745.1 Alligator sinensis
TAAAAGTCACAATAGCAAAAATCTAGGCACCTTTGCCTAGGAGAATGGATCCCTACAGAGTCACCGGGGAAAATGAGGCATCTCTGAAGAGTGATGCAACATGGCCAACTCTGGGTGCCTAAGTGCTCTATACAGACAATAGGAGGAAGTAAGGACCTTGAAAGGACAATGCAAAAAGCATAAGGGCAGCCAATGGGAAACTCTAAAGTACAGGAGTGTCCCTGAACTCCTACCTCCTCAGAATCTCAGGTGCCTGATATGGGCTGATCATTACACGCCTCTGTTCACTTGATATCCACTAGTCGTAGTCTAACTTCTGACGTAGATACCTATGACCAGATTCTATTCCAACCATTGGTCATCTATGTGGATTTAAGTATCTTAAGTTTGATTCTGTTCCACACTGTTCAAATCCTGAAAATCCTGACTAATACATCTACTTTTGTAACACACCATCAGTTTAGGCCTATGGTTGAATCACAAAAACAGCAGCAAGAAGGAGGACCTACCCACCTTTTCCATTAACTGTTTTTCAGGAACTCAAGCTGGGTGGAACACAATTGCATTAGGTGCCAAAGTCCACTTGCATGCCTAATAGCTTGAATAGAATCTGATCTCTAGTGCCCTAATATTCAGTATACATCCTCCAGCCTTTGAACACGGGAAAGGGGTGATCTCATTTTCCTTAATAACCTAGGGCATTTGTAAACAACACATTCAAGCGGGTTAAATGCCCTTTTGCACCACTTTAATGGTGTTGCTATTTGCATGAGTTTGCAAATTCAGCGGCATATTGTGCTTTAATTTCAGCCGCTGTAGCAAATTCAGTGGCATAATGCGCCGTAAATGACTTTGGGGCACAGCAAACTAAGACACCTCTGAGGAGTTTTAGTTTGCTACCCTACAGCCGCGGAAGAAATCACCGGGCTCCGTGCAGCTCAGACAGCCTGGCAGCAGCCCAGGAAGGCAGGCTGCACTAAAGAAAAAAAAAAAGCATTGAGCCTGATCTTTTTCTTTTTCCATCCCTGGAGCCTGCCTGCCTGCCTGAGCTGCAAGGGGGGAGGGGGGTGGGCGGTGCTTCCCTCCACAGCTGCAGTGCCCCCTGGGACCGTCCAATCTGGGTGCCTGCGGGTGGGTGCTGCCTGGCAGGGGGCCGCCACTGCTGCGAAGGGAAGCACCAGCCCCATCCAGTTCAGGGACTGCTTGGCCCACCAGCAGCTCGCTCTCCCCTCCCTGCTGCGGGAGAGGCAGGTAAGAACACGGGTGTACATGACATGGGGGTTTACTTTGCTGTAAATTGAAGCGGTGTTTTTAAAAAACCACTGCCTCAGTTTAAACCCCCGTGTCATCTACAACTGCCCCGAATGTTCAGAGCACTAACCCAAGCTGTGGAAGACTTGAATTCTAGGACCTCTTCAGCTTGCGGTCATCCCACATCTCTCACTTCCCAGATGAGTGCTCCAACCACCAAACTGGGGTACTAGACAGCCAAGAGTGCAATGTAAAATGCATAAAGAGTCCTTCTAGCAAGGTAAAGGGAGTCTGCCTCTGTACCCAGTGATGGGGACACTCTGGGCAGGGGGCAGGAATATTTATCAACTTTATACTGGTAGTAAGCATGTAATGAATTTCTGACCAGTGAAATAGGATCAAAGTGGATCATTTCTTTAACTGAAGCACCTAAAACCCTCTAAGTCCTATTTAGATGCATCAAGAACCAAACTGATCCCACCCCAAAACTGTTCTCAAAAGTGTATTTAATTCATTGAACTGTTTCAGCCAGAAAAACCTGAATAGAATGAAAAGTCAGACACTTAATTTTGACATTTTAATAGAAAATTTTCCATTTTCATTTCTAAATAGGTATGAAACTATTTCCTTCAATTAAATTTTAAAAAAGAAATGAAAGGTTTCATGTTAAGTTGATTTAAATATATCATGTCATTTAAAGTGATTTTTTTTTAATATGAAAAGATTTTTTTTTAACATCAGGTTAACATGAAGTACTTCTTTTTTGTCCTTTTTTGCTTCTGTCTGAAAAAATTCTTACTGCTCTGTTATTTAAAAAAGTGTGCCCAGAAATTAAGCCATTAATATGGATCTAAATATCATCATCTTTTCTTATGAAAAGTCTCCCTTGTTTCACTTAGACTGCTTATGAAAGAAAGAATTGCAACTAGTGGGTACATACAAACATTCACTGCACCCAGTCTAGGTTTAGGCAGCTTATTTCAAGCCACCTAAACATAGACTAATATATAGGCATTCACAGCTGCTGGGAGCAGCATAGAATACCTGGGGTAAGTAACTTGGGATGGAGAGAGGGACTGGTAGGATCAAAGGGGCTGGTGGGTCCATGGAGAGGGTTAGTGCATTCAGAGTCGGGGGGGCGTGGTTGGCAGGTATATAAGATGGCCAGAAGGTCTGGAGAGAGAGAGTTGATGGGTCCGCGAGGGAGGGGAATTCAGGGGGAGGATCAGCACCTAAAAACAGCCTAGTCGGGGTTGGTAGAGTTGGAACAGCACAGCCCCATGGCTGGGGCAAATGGATAGGCTTTCCTAGCCCTGTGACTGTGCTGAAAATGTGATTTTTGCAAGAGTTTGATAGCTCAGGTTAACCCATTCATACATTGGGTAACCCCATTCTCGATCTAAGTCAGTTCACCTCCTGAGGTGAACTAACTTAGATTGGGAGGATCGTTTATGGCCAATTTATGACCCTGGTTAGGTCGATCTAAATATATACTTTCATGAAACTAGTGTTTTACAACATGCAAGTAGATTCAGAAAAATGAACGGGGAGAGCATAACAGTTGTCATTATTTAAATTTATGGTATAAGCACAAAGAAAAAATCTTCAACTGGCTTGTGTTAGAGAGGGGTTAATCCCATGATCATTTTTCCTTCTAACAAGAATTAAAATTTATTATCCCCATCTGGAATTAATTTGTAATAGAGACGTGCCCAGTGTCATGTTAATTTCTAACGCTTCCATCAATTTTTACAGAGGGTTTCAGAAAAGAAACATTTTTGCCCAAACCTCAACATTTTTACTGCACCTAAGCAAAATTCAGAATTTCTATCCTATGGGGAATTCTAAAATTTCAACATAATTTTTTTGGAACTGGAATTCTCAAAAAAGAACATTTGGAAATACTTATTTTGTTCCAAACTTTTGATCAAATAAAACATGGCTGCAGTCCAAAAAAATCAAAATATTTCCTTTGGGTTAGTTGAAAAGACCCAAGGCTTTATTTTGAATCATTTCATTGTTAAACCACATTTTCCCATTGTTTTATGGGAGCTAAAGGCTAGGTGCCTGATTTCTTATTCTTTCCTCGATCCTTGGCCAGAGTGTATTTCCTATTATGTTCCCAGAGGCATGTGACCTCCCACATGCACCATACAGCTCAGTCACAGTATACTCCCTTATGGGATATATCCTCCAAGGACTCCAAAAGAGCTCCATAGGAAACAGTGGGGCTTAGAAATACAATTTTATGGGATGTGTCACAAGAAAATGCAGTTTAATATTCTTTCAAACTGATTTGAAACAAAGTGTTTTGGGTCAGTTAATAAGCAAGATATCATGATTCAGTCTGAACTGACCCACATTTAATCAGTTTATGTTTTCTAATAGAAAATAACATTTTGGGAGCAAAAACTTATTTTTCCTGTGGAAATTAGCAATTTATTAGAAACTACATTTGCCAGTTGAAAATTATTTAGACAGAATATTTCCAGGCACTTCTTACATGACTTTTCTACTGGTATTTTATCTGTTGATAAATCAGGTATAAAAGGATCAACAGGTTAGTTTAGTTTAGTTTGGTTTAGTTTGGAAAATGAACCAGCAGTTTATTAGGACTTCAGGGCTGGATCCAGATGTGCTGGCACGTGTGGTTTGTGGCACTGCAAACCTCTTTGCAATGGCACAAAGCACACAAGTTGCACATTAATCAGTGTGCTGCGCTGCTAATTTGCAGCACCGGGGCAAAAAAATCCCAGAAAAAAAGTGGCACAACCCACACCAAAGTGGTGAGCACTGGGACAAATGCAGAGATGGGGGAGAAGGCAGCCCAGGGCTCTCCCACCCCCATGCTCTGTGAAGCCCCTATGCTGAGGCACCCTACACCCCAGTCAGTTGCCCCCCTCCCCCACATGGCTGGGCCCCAGTGTGCACTGAGATGAAGAAGCGGGCAGCATTGGGCCAGATGCTCCCTTATCTCCATGTGCCTCAGCCCAGAGGCTTCACTGCAGAGCCACTATGCTGAGACACTGGTAGCCTCTGCACTGAGGCACACTGTGCCCCAGCCAGCCATGGAGCACCTGGCTGGGGTGTAGTATGCCTTCAGACAGGGGAGCAGGCTTCACAGCTAGCGGAGATGGGGGCTGCCTGCTCCCCCATTTCCACGTGCCACTCCCTGGCTAGCCGAGGCACAGGGTGCCTCAGAGCAGGGGATGGCTAGCCCCTGCTGAAGCACCCTCTGCCCCAGTCAGTCCCCCCTGCAGCACGTGGAGCAGCAGGACAATGTGTACCACTGCAAAGCACATGGGAAGGGGTGTGCACTGTGGCACAAAGCAGTGGCACAAATTTGTGCCGCTACTATTTGTGGGCATGCCCCTGCTTATGTGGACCTGGCCCAAGAGTCTACAACATGAGGCTATAAACCCAGTGAGAAAGGTTTCTTGTTGTGGTTTTGTGCTTCTATTTCCGTTGCCAGCAAAATCTAGGCACTAGCTAGGTGTGAAAAATGAAAAGCAATTCAAAAGCAAATGTTCTTCACCATTCCCTGCAACAGACCCAACTACACCCAGTTCATCAGATCTTATACCCACCTCACCTTGCTTCTTAACCTCTTCATGTTCCCTAGGTCTTCCCTCCCCTAGTAAAAGTGTTAACCATGCCTCCCACACATTCAAAAATTCTCCCTTGACCCCAGCACCCTTTCCAACTAACACCCCAAAACCCTTCTTAACTCTTCCTCAGGAATGATCACATTAGCCCTCTTCCTCCATTAAAAGGTGGCTCAAAGGCTCCCTCTCCCCACTCCTTGAGCTCCCTCATTTTCACTCTTTCTGTTGATGATCTCACAGGCCATCTTTATGCAATGACTCACATACTTACCTTGACCTGTCTAGGACATCTCCACCTTGACATTTCCCTAATAATTTAAACTTAACCTCACCAAAGCAACATTCCCTAATCATCATCTGCTGTCCTGTCTACAGCAAATTCCTCCTATTGGGCTCCCCTAACACAACATTCATTCAAAAGTCAGGGCTGATTTGCACCATGTAGATTAACCACAGTAGGTATGTGTGTGTGTGTATTATATAGCACTCATTCCCCCAGTTTGAATCAAAACACAACTGTCAAGCTTTTTTTCCACATTCATATTTCTACTCAAGCTATCCCCTTTTCGATCCCCCTCCTTCAGCATTCCTTTCCTAATATACCATATACAGGTTTCTCCTCCTCACTTTACAGGCCCTTTTCAGCTTTGCCTCATCCTATCTATCTACCATTCTTTCTTTTTGATCCCCTCCCTGTCTCCTCTATTCCTCCACTGATGTACCTTCCACTACCCTTTTATTTATGCTTTCTCCACAAGGATCCTAAGCACAGCTGGTTGCCGGTTGCAAAACAGAAGGGAGGCAGCTGGAGCACCAGCTTTGGGCACTGACCCTGGGGGGACACAAATTTAGCATAAACTGCACTGCCAGCTCAGTTGTTGCACCACCAATAGCACAGCCACTGATACTGTCCAGTGCAGGGCTGTTGCCCAGGGTGTTCAAACAGTCAGTTATACCTCTCCTGGTCACAATCTTTCATCAAAATTATTTTTTACTAAAAATAGCTTTCTGATAGGAACTGTTCATTTTTTGGTATTCAATGCTTTAAAGTTTTCTTTTCTTTTCATTTAGGTGGGGAAAGTCCCAAATAAAAAGGAAAAAAAAAGATGAAGGTGATAGATATATTTCCCTCCAAAAAAACAAGCAATGACTTTTTCAAAATATTTTTTAAAAACGAAACATCTCAAATGAACCTAGTAAAAGAATCCTTTCCATAAAGAGAGGTCTTGAACAATCTCAGCTTCCTACTGCTGCCAGGAAGATGCTACCTTACTAAAATGCTTCGCAGTGTACGGGGAGACACTCCCACTGCTCCAACCCATAACATTCTGGATGACTCAGTTAAGCACTTTACTACAAATAAGTTTGTTTCACTTGAAATTCATGAAACAACTTCACATTTTACCAGCCAGCCAGTGCTAGCCTCATGGCATCCTTACACACCAACCTATATATCTCTCACAACCCCAAGGACTAGTCTGTAAAGCTACTGACTTCTCTTCCTTACTCCAGACACTTCTTTGGGATACTGCCAGCTGCAGAAGGCCATGTAAAGGGCCAGTGGAGACTGCCGATAACCATCTCTGTCTACATTCAGGCAAATCAAACACTGAAGAAAATTCTGCCCGTCTCTAATATACATTTTAGGCCTTAGTCACGAAATGAGGGGTGGAGATTTTTATTCAGGATCACCATGCAGTGTAGACAGCTCTTCTCTGAAACTATGGACCCTCATCTTACTTCCCCTGTCCTTCCTTTTCACTGTGATATTCATTTAACTTACAGTAGTCCATGAAAATCCACACTACACTGGGCTAAAAGGCAAGCATGTACATTATAATTTAAACTCTGATAAACAGGAACTGTGTCTTTCCTTATATTTGTAAAACACCTAGAACATTAGAACTTGATCCTGAATGTGGCTTGTAAGTGCTACAACAACCACCACTACAACAATATTAGTAACAATGCTGAGGCAAATTCAGTTGTTTCTAATGTCCAGGTTTTCCTTAGAAGCTTAGAAGTTCCAGATGTAGTCTGATAGAGGTAGATAGGCAGGCAAAGTGCAAGTGAGGAGGCAAAGATTTTGACATAAGGGCTGAATTCAATTCAATTTATTATCAAGGATTCTGGCTAAATGCCATGCTCCCAAAGACGACATAACACACACACACCCATAATATAAATACGTTTGAACAAGGTAACCGGACTACAAATATTATACTATAAATAAAGCCCACCAACATAAAAACATAATGGCTGAAAAAACAGTGGTTCTTACTGTGGGATGGCTAACACAGTAGTTGCCCTGTTGTGAAATCCTAGGCAAACCATGTTCAGGGAGTATAGCATTGACCACAACTAATTTATCTCACAGTAAGAATCACGGGTGCTTTATTTCCTCCATGATTTTCCAGCAGGATCATGATGGCAAATTTGTTTTAATGTAATTTGAGGGGGAAGCAGGGGTTAAGCAATGATAAAAGCGTCCTTTTTCCCTTTCTTCACTTCAAAAAGGCAGACGTAATCTTCCTCAAACCCTCCATGCAATATTCACCTTCATGCAAAGATCAGACACAGAAAGCATCAGCCCCGAGAGTGATTTTTTAGAAAGTTACTAGCAGGTGAAAACACAGTGTAATAACAAAAAAGGCTTTGTAACATTCTCTGTAGCAGCTACTAGCTAAATCATGTTCTGTAATTCTGTAGGGCTCTGTATTACTCTGGCCACTCTTGTTCCCACAAGCCATTTCAGCACCAAAAGATTAGTACAGAATAGCACACAGCCTTTTCCAAGTCCAATTTCTTAATAAGGTTTAAGGGCACTTTGCACCACCAAGGGGGAAAATGGCTAAATTAGGACTGAGGATCAACCACCACTTAGACCTATTTATTGTATATGACAGAGATAATTATCCTTATTCTTTATAGCTGACAGGCTTAGTTCCAAGGCCCTGCTTTAGATTAGTAGGATTGCAGGACCTGGCCCCCACGTGGACAGCAAAATTCCAAGGCTGGTCTTGTGATGTGAAAATCCAGTGCAGTCACTCACTGCATTGTGATTGTTACCCACAGAGGAGCAGAACTATGGCAGCAAACACAGCACAGTGAGAAAGTGAATCTATGGAACTCAGACAAAGAGGGGGAGGGAGCGGCTCTCTAGTTCACACCACTAGTCAGTGACGTCAGGATTTATAACTGTATTAAATGGCATGACAGTCAGCCATGATAAATCAGTTCCCCCTTCTTCCCAAATCACAGACAATAAAAGCTTTGGCAGTGAAAGTCATTCATCATCATAAAGACTTGAGACGTTCTAGTCATCAATTTCACTCACATCCTTAATACACTAGAGAGAAGTGTTAGAGTTTTAGGAAGGAAGGAAGGAAGAAAGGAAGGAAGGAAGGAAGGAGAATAAATTACAAAAGGCAAAAGAAAGAATCTCTCCAGGAAGTGAGTTTGGAAGGGGTGTTATAGACTTTGCTGCAAGCCTTTGACACCACTGAAAAATGCTGCCATGCCACTTCTCCAGAGCCTTGTTGTATATGACAGAATGTACACAAGGGGAGTACGCTGAGCTAGAGGTGAGGGGTAATGCATGAGAAATGGACTGCGATCCAGAATACAAATCCAGGCAAGGAAATCCTCTACTGGTGCCCTATCCTTTCGGTCTGTGCAAACAAAAGCAAGAGCAAGCTCCATCTGCAAAAGCAAAAACTCCATCTGCCCACCATCCCCAGAGCTGGGGTGAGGAATAGGCAGGGATTGGTGTGGATGGAGCCAAACTTTGGCTCCATTCATGCTCATTGCGCTGGTCAGCCAGCCCAGAGGGTGCTGGAATTTGCTGATGGGCTTGTTCAACATATTATTGCTCCTTTCCCCCTTAAGGAGAACAGGTTTTGAAGAGAAGAAAGGAACAGCAGCAGAACAGTGACTTGGAGGCACTGCTTTGTGTCACACTTCCAAATCCAAGGGCTGCACCTGCTCAGGGCTGTGCCTATGTGTAACAATACAGTCCTCTGAGCTAAAAAGACCTGGAAGTTCTTGCCATGCCAGATGCAGAACCTGGCTGAAGAAGAAGAAGATGAGAGTGGCAGGGTTGGAATGTACCCCATTAAAGGAGTAATTTTATTGAAAATACAACAATTTCATGAGTGAGAGGCACAAAGGAGACAACAACTAGTAATATCCTGTATAAACTAATCTGCCACAAAACAGCAAGGGGGTAACCAGCCACTAGAAAGCACAAGGTGGTGGCATTCTAATCTAATGTGTCTGCCAAGACCAAGTGCCCTACTTGAAAAGCAAAGGGAAATGCACCAGAGGGTCATCAGGGAAGCATAGACTAGATAATGATGTCAAGCAAAGACCTCTTGTAGACATCTTCCTGGGAAAAAGAAGCACGACTGAATATGCATCACAGAATAATTTGCCTAATGGATCACCAAAGACAGGCCTGGAGCTGATGCTCTTTCTAATTTTGGCTGTTCAAGAGACTACACCATGCTACATGTAATAAGGTCTCCTCACCATATAACATATCATGAGGCAAGTAAGATTACTGGGCAGAATGATATCCAGCTTTCCTGGAAAGAGGCTGCATGGTGCATTTGCAGGAGCAAAAAGCAAAGGGCCATGAGAAATAGCCAATCTTTCATCTGGGTTTTGTAAGGCTGTAGAATCTTAGCAGAGTGCAGCAAGGTACTACTGTGAAGGGATCTCCTCAGGGCATTCACAGATTATGTGCAGAACCATCCCTCTGCTCCCTGTGCCAATTACACAGCCATGGTATCAGATGCTTTTTAGAAAAACTGTTGCATTAAAAGAATGTTCTTGCAAAAGCAATACTGATATTTCAGTACCGGTAAAACTATTAATAGGTCTAAAATAGAGATAGGTAAGCAGACATGGTAGCCTGAAGTCGGACAGGAGGCAGATTAGATTTGCACCTTATAGACTAACTAAAACAGAGATGTAGAGCATGAGATTTCATGAGCTCACTGCATCTGATGAAACGTTTACAAAATTAAGGTGTAAAAGTTTCTGGTAAAACTGAACTTTGCAGTGCAACCTATGCTATGGTACAGCTACTGTGGAAGCATAATAAGTAAGGGTTTGCGAAACGGGCCGCATTTGATTCGGATTCGGATTCTGCCTGAATCAGGGACAGTGTTTCAATCTGTTGATTTGGATCGCTGTCCCTGATTTGATTCGGCCAAATCCAAATCTAAAGATTTGATGCTGATTCAGGGAACCAGCTATTTGGCCATAAACACAGCTTTAAATGTTTTTTCTACATACCTTGAGGTACTAGGCATGGCTTGTGAATGCTATGATGGTGGGGAGAATGGAGTGTCCCACAGAAGCATGGGGAGGCCCCCCACATGCTCAGCAGCAAACCCAGAAGTGGACCAGAAGTACTTCCGGTCCACTTCCAGGTCCACCAGGGTGTGCACGGGGGACCCTCCCTGCACCCCGCCCCTGACTGGGCAGTCAGCCACAGGGGGACCGCAAGTGCCCCCCCCGTGCCCCCCCCCCACACCCAGGAGGCACTAGTCGCCAACCTGCTGGGGTGTGTGGGGGGGAAGGGGCCAACAGACCCAGAAGTGGACCGGAAGTGCTTTTGGTCCACCTCCGGGTCTGCTGCTGAGTGCACTGGGGACCCCCGCCACCCCATGCTTCTGTGGTACACTCCATCTGCCCCAGCACTGCAGCATTCACGAGCCCCCTGATACCTTGAGGTATGTAGAAAAAACATTTAAAGCTGTGTCTATGTCTGAATCACCGAATCTTTCCAAATCTCTCCAAATTGATTTGGAGGGTTCCAATTCGATTCGGAGAGATTAAAGGGTCTCCTGATTCAATTTGGATTCAGAGATTCAGCCACCAAATCGGGCTGAATCTCCACGAAATCAAATCAGGGACCGAAGTTTCGCGCAGCCCTAATAATAAGGTTTGGTTTTATCTTAATGGAATTTACACCATGTTACATCTCAGCTCTGTGTTCTTGGGCAACCCTGGCACAGGATGCAGTCTGTCTGACTCACAAGGACTCACCCCCCCCCTCCCTCCCCTCCTCTACCTAAAACTGCAGTGAATTCTGGGACCAGAGAAGCAGGAGAGCGCTGCATGATGGGGAATCTGTGCTTCCAATGTTAATCAACCCATGTTCACACACACCCAGCTCAGCATTTATCAGACCAGTTCTAATCTAGATTTACTAAGGACTTTTCCCCCCCAGACACACACACACAGCTCTAAGTTTAATAGGCATCTCGGGCCGTACATTCCCCGGTCCCACTATGGGAGGCCTATTTAAACTTGATTGACTAAAACTCGGTTGCCGGGTTAGGGAATGCTGAGGCAAGAGACCGAGTCAGAGGGGGTATGGGCAACATTTGAACAATGGTTAAGGGTTCATCACAGCATCCAGCCTGCTGGAGCCCTAATCCCAGGTGTTGTCATATCTTTCCCGAGACGACTGGTGGGAGTCCTCTCCACAAAAGGTTATGAGCACCCCAATAATTGTTTTAAGTCTGTTAAAAGACTATAGTAAGATCTGGAAAAGTCATGCTAAGCTGAGGCTTGTGCACAACAAGTAAAAATCCAAAATCCTGATGCTGCAAGCTATCTATTGTTCCTGAAGAAACCATGAGATATCCCATCAGTATATCTGCCACCCATAGGAATTTCAAGCTGGCTCCCAAGTATTTGGGTTACTCCCTAATCTTAAGTGTTTCCTGATTATCAATCAGTTTCCTGAGATGGTCCAAACCAGATAACCCCTTGTCAATAGAAAAGACAATGATTTACACTACTGAGGGTGCTTCGAAGCAGCTGAACTGAGGGTATAAAAATCTGTAAGTGTGTGTGCTGCTAGAGGGAGAAGAGGAAGAGGAAAAGGAAGGAAAAGAAGTAGAAGCAGGAGGAAAGAAGGAGAAGAAGAAAACCCCTGTGCTGACACCATCCCCTGTCGTTCTTGGGACGCTGGAAGAACAGATCATCTCTCCCTTCAAGGACTGTGCTACAGACTGTGCCTGTCAGCTTTGCAGCCTGAGTACCGTGGACTAGGTGAGATCCCAGCGTTCTCTGTCTTCTTTCTAGGCATAAACTTCTGAACCTGAACTGTATCAGTTAAGCTTGAGCTAAGTTTCCCCAAATACTTAGTGAAACCAGGGTAGTATTGTCATTGTTGGTGTTTGTTTTTCTTTTGCATGTCTATTACTACTAGTACTATTATATATTTCATATGCTTAGCAATAAATAACTTTTATAGTCAAACTGGTAGTAATTGGGTATATTTTTCCTTCTCTGCTTCTCTTTCCTCCCGTGCTCTGCAGCAACGCTTCTTTTACCTAAGCTAAAGATCCCTGTGAAGCCCAAAAATATTGTGGGGTCTGCTCATCAAGAGGCCAAAGATTGGGACGTGCTGAGTTTAAAACACATAAGGGGATCAGCTTGTACAGGCTGATTGACCCAGTTTGACTCAGACGTGCCCTTATGAACTGAATGCTGGCCCATAAGGGTGTCAGCTGGACACCCAGCCGGATTCAGAGGGATTCTGTTTACCTGTGTGCTTGTGTCTGATTGCTTTTTATTGTTGCTCTTATGAACTGATTCTTGGCATATGAAGGTGTCAGCCTGTCCATGCTGATCAGCCCGGCCAGGTCAGGTGTGTCACGTTAATTTGTGTGTGTTTGTGTGTATGACTGATTTGGTGACTGGAGGAACCCAGTCCCATTGAGATTGAGTCCTGCAAGATAGCTCCATTGGGGGTGAGGGCTTGCAGAAGGGAGAGATACATCTCTGTATAGTAACACAAGCAGCACATTGACAGAATCACCAAGACCCTAGAAACTATCCCTAATAAATGAGCACACCCCAAAGTAATGGGCAAATTTGGTAACAACCAAGAATTTTTTTAAAAGGTTACTAGGAGAAAGGTTCAACAGATTATAGTTAGACAAAAAGTAGGGCAAAAATGTACACTGAAATGTCTTTTTTGTTTGTTTGTTTTTAGTTAACAATGTAAATTTTGAAAAGTATAAACTATTCCTGTAGCTGCTTAAAAGTGGAAAATATTGTGGACATTTCACTCATGGTTCAATGATGTTGAAGTGATAGTCCAGGGCTGAGACAAGCTTCATCAGGTATAAGTATATCCCAACCATATTGTTGGTGAAATAAAACACATCACCCACAGAAATCCTTAGAAATGTCGCTATCTTTTTGATTATTTTTAACTGAAATTCAAAATTTAAGAATTTTCAACCAGCTTTGTCAATTAATGGTATATATTGAGAATTTATGCTGTCATGTAACTTTAAGGAAAGATATTTCAGGTAAATTATTATCAAAATAAAATTAGTAATTTTATCCTGTTCCACAGAGATGTTCATGCCTGCCCTGCCAAAGTGATTACAACATTTTGCACAGTTTTGTGAGATATGTTTCCAGAAGGGCCAGATCTCAGTGATACATGTTTTTGTTACCCCCTAACTGGACTATGGCAAATAAATATATAGCAAAAGCTGTGTTATCCAGCATCCAGGGGGAACGTGGGGTGCCAGTTAATCAAAACTGCCAGTTATCTGAGAGGCGTCTGTTCAGGCTGACGCCGCTCCCGCCATATCCAGTGCATCAGTGTGCTGGAGAACAGGGAGCAGGGCCCGAACAGAAATGAAGAGTAGCAAGGAGGGAATTTTAATTAAAAGTTTACTGTTCACATATCAATGTGTGCTGAGGGACAGGGAGGGGAGCCCCGCACAGGCTTCTTTGCCCCGGGCCATGGGATTAGGCGAAACTGGAAGTGCCATGATGGAACTTGCGATTTCACTTTTGCCACATCGATCAACATGCTAGTTAATAGAGCATGCCAGTTAGTAAAGTGTCAGACAGCACAGCTTTTAATGTATCTGGCTGGGAAACTGTCAACTCTCAGGAAATTTCAGCCACATTTAGTTGTACTGCAGTTAATTCAAAACAAAATACTGCACCTCCTTGGCAATTCTGGTTATGGCCAGCATGACAAAGCAGTCTCCACTTGCAACACTAGGTTCCCATGAAAGCAACAGTGAACCAACATGGCCCAGCACACAAGGGCATCAGTAACTTCTAGTTGCTGCCACATCACTGACAAGATCATGATCATGCAGCTCTCAGTGGCAGGCATTTTTGTTTTGCCCCTTCTTCTCAAGTCAGCACTTGGGGCAGTTGCCCTGGTCACCCCAACCTAATTATGCTACTGCATGGAAGGGCTAGCAAATACCAGTCCCTATGTTAAACTCACAATGATCTGGCCCTTCATGTTCCTTGCTAGCTGCAACTCCAATTGTGCTTTGGCCTTCCTGATTTTATCCCTGCATGCCCAAGAAATACTTTTATCCTCCTCCCTAATTGTTTGTTCAAGTTTCTGCTTCTTATAAGCTTCCTTTTTTTTTTTAGCTCACTGAAGAGTTCCCTGATAAGCCAAGCTAGTCTTCTGCCATACTTGCTAGTCTTCCTGAGCATCAGGATGGTTTATTCCTGGACCCTCACTAAGGTTTCTTTAAAGTACAGTAAGCTCTCCTGAACTACTTTCCCCTTCAGACGGGCCTACCAGGGGATCCTGCCCATCAGTTCCCTGAGTGAGTCAAAGTCTGCTTTTCTGAAGCCCAGGGTCCTTACTCTGCTGCTCTCCCTCCTTTCCTCAGGATTCTGAGCTCAATCATTTCATAGTCACTGCTGCCCAAGTTGTCATCCACTACTATATTTATATTCCCCACCAGTCGAAGGCAGTCCAGTGGAGGGCAACAAAAATAGAGGGCTGGGGCACATTACTTATGAGAGGAGGTCAAGAAGGGCACAGCCCCTAGTTGGCCTCTCCAACACTTGCACCAGGAAGTTGTCCATGACACTCTCCAAAAACTTCCTGAATTGCTTGCACACTGCTGTGTTGGCCTCCCAGCAAGTGTCAGGGTGATTGAAGTTCCCCGTGAAAATCAGGGCCTGTAATCATAGGTGATGCCTAGAGAGGGGAGGGGGGGCCACATGCTCCCTACCCCCCCCGACTGGCTGCCACTGAAACCACCACCGGCTGTTTGGAAAGAATGGCAC
>NW_005841994.1:1698460-1721524 GCF_000455745.1 Alligator sinensis
ATTTCGGGAGGCACCAGTCATTCATGCCTATGATTAAGAAATTTTTACCAGCTGTTTAAAGAAAACCTCATCTACCTCATCCTCCTGATCTGGTGGTCTACAGCAGACACCCACCACTACATCACCCTTGTTGCTCTCCCCTCTGACCTTAACCCGGAGACTTTCAACAGGCCTATTTCCAGTTTAATTCTGGAGCTCTGAGCAATCATACAGCAATTTTTTCATGCCTATGATTAAGAAATTTTTACCAGCTGTTTAAAGAAAACCTCATCTACCTCATCCTCCTGATCTGGTGGTCTACAGCAGACACCCACCACTACATCACCCTTGTTGCTCTCCCCTCTGACCTTAACCCGGAGACTTTCAACAGGCCTATTTCCAGTTTAATTCTGGAGCTCTGAGCAATCATACAGCAATTTTACATAAAGCACAACCCTTCCTACTCTTGTCCCCTGCCTGTTCTTCCTGAAAAGTTTATACTCATCCATGACAATATCTCAGTCACGCAAGCTGTCCTACCAAGTCTCTATTATTCCAATCACATTGTCCTTGCATGACTCTGTGAGGACTTCCAAATCTTCTGCTTGTTTCCTGGGCTTTATGCATTTGTATACAGATGGCTGAAGTAAGAAAGCCCTACTTTCTCAAGAAGAATACTTCCCTGGTTCCCTCCTCCTGCTTGTGCTTCCTCCAGGTCACTCACTTCCCCACTTATCTTGTCCTTCACCTGAACAGCTGTGACTTGCCACTAGAAGTTTGGTCAGCAGGGGCAGGACTAGGAGCTAATGGCAGGACTGACTCACTGCTCCTGGTGGGCAGAGTGAGTGCTGCAGCCTTGGAGCAACAGGCAGCCATGGTGCCTCCTGCCGCCACTTGGACTGGCTCTGCTCCCACCAGGCAGAGAGAGCCAGTCTGAGCGGCAGTAGTAGGGCAGTGCCTCCTGCCATTATTCAGACTGACTCTGCTCCCACCAAGCACAGCAAACTGGTCCGAGCAGCAGCAGAGAGAGGGAGGGGGAATGGGTTCTCCCACCCAGAGCCATCCCTTGGGGGGAGTGAATCGGGGTGACCGCCCCAGGCCCCGCATTTTGAGGGGCCCCACAGACAGTGCTGTACAGAGCCCGCTAAGGGTGCCACCATTCTGTATGGCTGCCGCATGCCTCAGGCTTCACGCCGTGCACCACCCTCCCCACCCCACACACAGGCCCCAGACAGGCTGATATGCCTCAGGCCCTGCACACACCTAGGGACAGCTCCGCTCCCACCACTTGCTCGAACCAGCTTACTTTGTCCAGCCAGAGCAGGGCCAGTTCAAGCAGTTGTGGGAGGCACCATAGCTGCTTGGAGCTTTGGAGATGCGGCTCTCACCCTGCCTAATGTGGTCACAGGGTGGGGTGCCATGCCCAGCAGTCTGGTGTCCCCACTCACCATGATTCAGGAAGGGCAACTGCATCCTGGGATGCTGGAGGACTTCAACTTGAGTGCAATAGCTGTGAAGAGTGGCCACACGTCAATGGAACAGGAGCAAAATTAGGTGGATTAGGGATAACCTTGCCCTAAAGTGGCATAACTTTAAACCAAATAATAAGTGCTTTAAGCCACTTAAAAGGTATTAATGCACAACCAAACCAGGGGTTAAGAGCTCTAAATGCCACCTGAAAGTATCATGTAACAAGGTCCTAAGTCTCTTCCTTGATTTAGTCAGTTTAGACACTAGCAACACATATGAGTAGTTCAAATTGTTTCTTCTGATCTAAATAAGTGTGGATTGACTATATTTAATTTTATCTGCAGCTCTCTTGCCCTCTCCTTCTACAACTGCTAGGTCTTTCTGGAACACTTCAGAGTCTTTTCTCATCTTGATTAAATTATTTTGTGCTATTCAGACATTTTTCTGCCTCACCATTTATCCCCTTTTCCACACCACTAGGTGCATGATTGATGCTCAGTGCACTCAGTAATTAATTAAATCTGGTCTGGAATTTCCCAATTATTTTTTTTTTCTGTTAGAAAATGCTGTTTAGTTGCAATCAAGCTTTTCATAGGAAACGGTTGATTTCAACAAATTTTTTACAGGATTTTTTTTTTATTTTGAACTTGTTGAGTCATTTTGTTTCAACACTATTATAAGAAAAAAATAGTGGTATTCGACTTCAAAATGACTTTTCATTTTGAAACTTAAGCTAATTCTAGTGACTTCCATTTAAAAGTGGTCAAAATCAAAATGAAACTTTTCAAAACTATCTAAATGAAACATTTGGATTTGCCTATACCAGCAGTTCTGGGGTTGATCACAAGTGGAGGGGCTGGGGGATAGCATTTACAAGTGGGTTCAGGAATCCAGGAGCTCAGAACAAGGCATGGTAGGTTACCAGCCAATATATAGGGTCACTTGCCTGGCAACCTGGCTTCTTTTTTTCATTTTCAGCATGTGAAAATTTTCTCAATTTCAAATTTTTCAATATTTTGAACAATTTCCATGAGATGGAAATATCCCTTCCTGGTTAGCTGTACTATTAAACTCTTTTGTTGAAAAGGATGTCAGTAATGAAAGTATGGCCCAGGCTAACAGAGCACCAGTCAGGGCTTGAGTGATACAGAACAGTTCACTGCTGCTGGTGTCCTGGGTGACCTAAGACAAGTCATTTTGTGTCCATTTTTAGACATTTAGTCATGTTAAGATTCAGGTTTCCAGAAATGCCTAGACCGTTAATTCTAACTAAAGCCAATGGGAGCTGGGTACTTAAGCACCTTTGAAATTCTGACCCCATATTCTTGCTATGCTTCAGATCACCATCAGTATAAAGAAGCCATTCCCTTGGAACCAGAGGTGTTGGGAGAAAAAATACATCAGCTATTTTAGGGGTCTCCAATGTTATGATACTTGACATCATAAAAGTATCCTAGAGAATAAAATAATTTACTCTTTGTTTCTTAAGAGATGGCTGTGCTTTAACTCTCATCTTCCTTATTCCTTATTTCCTTTTGGAATAAGAGACTTTGCTGAGGGCCTCTAAAAGTCCAAGTAAATTCTATTTTCTAATGCTCCTTCACCTGATACTTTAGAACTCCCTCAGGCAAAATAGATTGGAGCATCAGAAATTTGTGCTTGAAAACAAAAGGTGCTTGCCCTTACTTCATTATCATGTTCATCTTAGCTGTTTTCTAATTCCATCTGTCTCATTATAAGTTCACTTGGTACCCTAGGAAGGATCAGCATCCTGATTCTAGGATCAGCCATCACCCTTTTAAAGAGAGGTGCAACTTTTGATGCTTTCCAATTCATAGCTGATTTTAATGAGAAATGGTATAGTTTTGCTAGCAGTTCGGCTGCTTCTCGCCTAAATCTTTTCAAAATTCAGCTGGTCCTGGGAACTTTCTACAACCTCATGATGAATTTGTTTCATCACCTCTTTTAAAAGAATATTCTCTTAAAATGCCCATCTTTGTTAAGATGAAGCAGTAGATTTCACTGATACTTCCCTGACATTGCAGAGAAGACTGCCATAAAGATGTTTAGTTTCTCTGAAGCATCTTTACCTAGGTCCATTTGTATCCCATCTCCATCCCCCACCCCATTCCCCAGTATTAAGCCAACATACCAACTCTTTCTTCCTATTTCTATTATATTTAAGAACTTCTCATTGTTTGTGTTCTGGTCCTTAACTATTTGATCACCAAATTCTCTTTTAAACCTAATAATCATTTTGCCCACCGTCCTTTGTGGTACTTTCTATGAGCTTTATTTATACTTCTCTGACTAAAACCTAGCTCTTTTCAGCATTTACCATCAATACATCTTCAGGTGTTTTACAAAGGAGGTCACCACCACTAGTCACATTTCACAGAAGAAGAAGCTGAAGCAGAAAGAAAAGGAGTGATTTGCCCATGACTCCCAGCAGGACACTGGCAGGGCCAGGGGTAGAACCCAGATCTTACCTCCAGGATTCAAATCCAACCATTTACCCATATTTAATTTGTCATGTGTTTCTTGTTTACTGGCATTAATACTTCATGTGAATCTAAGATAAGATCTTTAGGAAGACTTTATGCCAATTTTAAATTTTGTTTTACATTTTGTACCTTTTTTCTTGGTTCCTTAACTAGATGTCTCCTGTTAAAAAAAAAAGAATCCCCTTTCTAACTGACAGTTTAATAGTGTTGTTGTGTAGTACAACCCCATGAGAATGGCACACTTCAATATAATAGGGTAACTTTTGTTCAGTAGTTCAGACACTATTACTTGGAGCAACTCCTATTTCACTCCCACTTAGAGTATCCTCCTTCTTGGTATACTCCAAAAACAGCCGCTCCAAGAGTTCAGCATTTGGGGTGACAAGACATTGTATCTTCATTTGATCAAATGTCACATTAGGATATTGTGATAGTGGTCACTAAAAACTACCCACTGCTACTGTGGTAGCAGATTTTGGTGATTTCTGATTACTATCCCCGTTTCAATGAACGTGATTAAAAGCCCATTCTGATTTGGAGTTTGTGTACATACAGATTCTAATGCATCCTCCTGTCCACTTAGAAATTCCAGTTCAGTTGAATCTATGGAAACTTCTGGGTCTACTGTTATTCTTGCATCTCAACAGAACAATTCAGATAATGTCTGTATGAATGGAAGCATCTCTGTCTGTCATTTCTGTTTCCTGTCTAAAGTACAAAACAGGCTTATACTATTTTTCAGACATCACAAAATAGCACTTTTGAGGGGTCTGGATTACTCCATGCTCATTTAACAACAGTGCAATCTAACCTCAGCCCTGTAAATGAGTCAGGATACAGGGGTGTCAGGAGTGTTGATTTCTGTTGCAGGCTCTACCAATGATTGTGGAAGTGACTGAATAAATCACTTAGGCCCACTAATTCTGGGCACCCAAACTAAGCCGCTTTGGGTGGAATCGTCGACATGTAAAGTCAATAGAAACATTTATCTGGACTTTAGTAGGACCTGGATTTCACTACTCATGCCTGATTTTCAGAGATCCTCCAAGCTGAAATGAATAGAAGTAGAGAGTACATAACCCCTTTGCAAATAAATGCCTTAACTTCCTCAAGATGGCAACCCAGTACCTAAAGGAGCCAAAATGAATGGATGCTTCTGAATATTTTGACTTTGATCTCTCTTCTGTGCCTGTCTCTTCAACTTTAAAATGGGTCAATTTTACTTCTAACCTATATTACAGAGGTAATCTAATGATAAGTGAATTAAAGTTTGCAAGATCCTTAAGTAAATAATACTATATTCATACAGACTACTGTTATAGATAATTTATACTGAAACATTTTCACCACTGTCTTATTCTATTGTTGAATCAACAGCAAACCACCAGATGAATCAGGTTGCAGGTCCTGAAAAGAACAAAAAATCATTCTTCAGTACAGTCTCATCTAGTGCGCAGATGAATTCGATTATCCTGCCTGCCCAGGCACAGAAGAATGCATAAAAATGGGGGGAAAAAATCAACAATGTTTCAATTAAACTCTGTCCTGTCATTAAAAATGACACTTTTGTTTTTGAGATTGGCTGCCTTTCTGAGGGAGTTTATGTGGCCTTTTTTCAAGTCTTTAACATGACAGGTCCTATTGGGAGTGACGAATAGATTATTGGAAAATGCATCTGCACTTTTATCTATTAAGTGTAAGGAAGAGAGCTGTAAATCTGGTGCTATGTTGCTCTTGGAACTAGCATCCACTAACACCAATTTGCACTTCAAAGCCATACCACAGAAATTAAATTATAATCTGGTGATAAACTTTAAGCACAGAGAAAACAGGTGGCATGAACAAAATGTAAAATCAGTAGCAAGATCTTAAATATGTTCAAAAACAGAAAAATCCAATGTTTCCACTGAAATGGCATTTCCCAACAGGAAGCTTCTTGCTGGGAATTGTTGTTTCAGTGGAAACACTGAATTTTTTTTGCCCTTCCCTTCCCTCCCCACCACCTCCACCCCCCACTGCAAAAAAGTACATTCATTTTATCAAATTTTTGTTTTAAAAATATTGGAAAACAAATTCTGAAAATGTCAAAATCCCCAGGCTTTACAAATCTGAATTGAAAAATATTTCTTTTTCATTTTCAAACAACCTCTTATTTCACATTATATTTTATTTTACATAAAAAGATAAAAAATAAAGAGTTCACTCACTTGCTACACAACAAAAAGAAATTGGAAATTTGCTTCAGAAAAAAAAATCAAAATTTTGGCTTTTCATTTCAATTTGGAATGGCAGTGTTCTTTGAAATCTCAACTTTTTTGCAATATGAAAAATAAGGTTTAAGTATTATTCATCAGGAACTAGTGTCCTACCATGCTAAGCTGTACAAACAAATAGCAAGCAGCAATTCTCTATGCTACAGATCTTGCATTCTAAGTACACCAGGCAGACAAAAGGAATGTTATTAGTTTGATTGTGAAGATGAGGAATTGAGGCACAGAAAAAGTAAAGGAATCATGCACCAGAAGTCCTCAGCAGAACAAAGGCGTGAGCCCTTAATCCATAAAGACTAACTCTCCATAAACCTCTCTCACATAACCATCTTTCCACTCTTCCTGCTTTTTAAAATGCAGGCTATCAAAAATTCTCTTCAAGGGCTAAATCCTGTTCCCAAATGAAATCAGTAACAATAGTCTCATTATCCTTAATGAGACAAGGATTTGGCCCTAAATTAACAGCTCTGAGAAAAACACTGACCTATGCTAGTGACCAGATAAAAATATTATCAAAAGCTCTTTTAAAAAATACAAACAGAAAAGAAGCTTCTTTCTTTTCCCCAGTGATTACATATTCCAGGCTTCACAATACTTTCCCTCGCTCTGTTGATATTTATGAAAGTTCAATACATGATAAAAGAAGTTATTACACTAGTGTTAGGCCCACTAACTTCATTGGAAATTTTCAGTATGAAAGGATGCCTGGAAATTTTATTAGGCATTGCCCTAAAACAGGGGTGGGCAATTATTTTGGGCAGAGGGCCGCTTACTGAGTTTTGGCAAGCCATCCAGGGCCACATAACAGGCAGCCCAGGACAGATAAATATTAATTTTCTAAATTTTTAAGGGGCCCTGCAGACTGGATAGAATGGCCTGGTGAGCTGCATCTGGCCCCCAGGCTGCATTTTGCCCACCCCTACTCTAAAATGTTCCTTCCTTCCTCCTTTCCTCTTTTATTTTCACATTATATTTTCAATTTGACACAAAAGGTATTTAGCTGTCTCAGATCATCATCAAAAATGGGTCATAAAAGGCAGGTCAAATAAGGTGCTCTCACTAAAAGATAAATAGCCCTTTCCTAGCTGCTTTGGCATCAATCCCAGAGGGAATATCAGGGTTGAAGAGAGCTGAACACTATGTGTTATTTAAACTTTTTCTGTTTTCAGCATGACCAGAATAAAAAAAAGCTAAACTTAAAAAAAAACAACAGTGATTCAGTTATGATAGGAGACCAGTCAAGATACAACAGAGCGAGGCAGTATTTGCTCTAGCTAGCCTTGGGACTTGGAAAAAAAAGAGTTTGCTCCATGACAGTTATATACTTTATCCATTTCATGTCAATTATATATCCTGTCTAGCTAGTTATACTTCACACACCATACCACAATATCTCAGCTCCTTGCTAACTCAGTAGATTTTCCCTTTCTCTAATTTGTATTTAAAAACCTTCTTTTAGGGCCAATAAAAATTAACAGGCCAGGTCCTCAGCTAATGTAAATATCTTTGTTCATGTTCTCAGCCATAAAGACTGACAGAAGCTGAGGAAAACATTGGTTTTGTGAGATATTTCTTATGCTCTATGCTCTCCTTCCTAATTAACTCATGCACATTCCAGGGGATGTTTTGGGATACCATCTTTTTTTCTGATAGTAGCTGTTTGACAGCCTAACTTAGGGACTTTGTAGGCTGATTCCTAGGAACACATTTTAAAATATCTGCTATCATCTTGTAAGGGATAAGGTCAGTCCAAGTTTGGACTCTGAAGTACATACATAGACATCCCAATACCTAAAATCTATATGCCTTAGCATATGTAAAGAGGTAGCCACCTGCAAAGGACAATTCAGAAATTCTGGAGCACATGGAGATGGCCCATGGGAAACAAGCACGGATGTGTCTGAACTTCTGGCCTTCCCCAGGTCTTAGACACTCGACTCAGGCTGAGCACTAGGTGCCTCTGCTTGCTTGTGACCTACTACTCCTCTTCCTGCTTTGAATGTAGGTGCCCTAGGGGAAGTACCCACTTTTTACCCAGTGAGTAAGTGGTTAGAACACTCACCTAGGAAGTAGGAGACCCAAGTTTTAGGCCCTCTTCAGCCTGGTAGATTTTAAACCCACATCTCCTTCTTCCTAAAAGAGCGCCCTAAACAACATGCTTTAGGCTAGGTGAAGGTCCTCTCCACCTATTCTGTTCAATGAGGGGCACCAAGCGGCCAAGAGTTATGAGGTCAGAGAAAGAACAGGAAACAGGGAGTGCAAGTCTGTAGCATAGTGGTTATGGCACTCCTAAAAGGAGCCGTGGGTGTTCAGTTCTTGCCCCCAGGATACTTAAGAGGGTCCTTGATTTAAAAAACTGAACTTGCCTTGGCAGCAGGACTGGGGATCTGCTTCCAGACATCTATTTCAGAACACTAGCACCAGGGAGAGGAGGAAGGAATTTCACCACCCCACACCAACTGTGGGCACAAACAAATGTATTTGGGTACAGAATTGATCAGAGCTATAACAAGCACATGATCTGGCCACAGATTTATAAATAAAAACAGCAAATTAGCTGTTTCAGAAGCAAATAGGATGAGCACTACCAGTCAGTAGGGTTTACTTTATATGTCTTGCTCATTCATCTGTGGTCAAATTTTCTCAAGCCATCAGCCTGGGCCTTCCTCTGCTGCTTTTGGTGTTAAAGGCAACAGGAGCAGGAAGGTCAATATGGATGCTTTTGAGCCCCACCCTTGGATTTTGAAGCCCCCATCCTCAGCTCTGAAAGCCTCATCAGCTTGGAGGAAGAACCTTCTTGTGGTCAAACTGTAGGAGATGGGCCTAGCTGACTCCTAGCTGTGCCCCAGGTTCCTGTTTGCTCTTGGACAAGTAGTCTTGGGAAGGAGGATTCTAGCCCCTATTGATTTAAAGATGCCTTGTGAACAAGATTCGACCTCTAACTCCTACCACCATCCCACAAGGCATCATAATCAGTTTTGAATACTTTCAGCCAGGTTCCATTGTACGAAATTCTCAGTTCAGCTATCTACCCCCAATGTTGCTCTTAGCATCAGGAGTGATAAATAATTGCAGTAATTTAACAAAACCTTTGGCAAAACTCAGGCATATAAATAGTAGCCACAGCATGACAGGATGAATAAGACATGAAGTAGACTAGAGATTCATGAGAGAAAGTTATCCTATAAATTTAGGCACTGCAGAAGAAAAGAAACAGTCTGGTGTGGACCAGTTAGTTAGCTAATGTACTTCACTGAAGATCTCAGGATAAATAGGGATTGCTTTTCTCACAGCCATTTCTCTAATTTGGTAAGTTAATTCCATTTTAATATAAACCTGGTAAAATATTTGGGAATACTGAATGTGAGACAGATTCATATTGTTTTAGTCGTATAGGCTTGGATCTGTGGAGAAATAGCTATTTGGTCCAATATTTTATAGTAAAAATACCAGATCCACCTTCAGAAATAAATAAATAGCCCGGAATTTGCTAACACTGGAGTAACTTGTTTAGCTAGGTACATTTTCCTTGCTTACTCTACATTCCATTTAGACAAGTCTTGAATGAATTATGTCTGGTGTCCTGACTCTCGTTGCGAGGCCATGACAGATAATTTAACATGATTGCCAGTCAGTGATTTCCTCCTCCCCCGCTTCCTGAAATGACATTTTTCAAGGGGACTGTGCTCTGAGCTTTGTTCTTCTCCCTCAGTCTAAAGTACAGGCAGGCTCCCATATTTGGCTTCATGGGGTTGTTTCTAAGATCATCATAGATGACCAAGACGACTCTCCTGCCTGGTCCACTGTGCAGCAGTAGATGCTTGCAGAGAGTCAGAGCAAAACATATATAAACGGCAGCTCTTCTCCTAGCAAAGCTTCTCTCTTCCTCTGCACGGGTGTAAGGGATTAAATGAGTTGAAAGTCTATAGTATCCAGTTTATTAGTACCACTATTATGGACAAAATCAAAGTCCAGTGCTTGTAGCACTGCCTCTGCAGCAACCTAGAGAGGGGATGTAATGGAAAGATAGTCTTGAGCACTCCTGGCAAGGTAAATGACAAGGCTCCTATGCTTAAACATCCCTAGTGAGAACAAAACAAAATCTGCTTTTGATGCTTTGTTTCATGCTTCCTATTGCTAACAGAGCAGGATAGGGTTTGTGTCAGATCCCACTTAAATGAAATGTTCTTATTTGGCTTCTTTGCTAAGCCAGTCAATGGTCTCATCCAGTCACTTCGAGGCACTGCTAATGCAAACTGACTCTCCAAGCAGCTGCAGTCAGGGACTGCCTGTGGATTTGTCAATCTGCCCCCGGTGCTGGAGTGGAGAGCCAAACGGAGGTGTCAATTTCAGCGCCACTTTGTCCTCTCAAAGTGATAGCGACCAAGCTGAAGTCAGCAAGCCGGAGCAGAGAAAATGCATCTGCAGGTAATTAGTAACAATCAGGGTCTGCTCTGAAACTGCTGACTACAGCAGTAATGAGCTGGGCACATGTCATTGGCTTGCAAATGGAGAACGCGCTTATGAACCGTGGCAGCGAGCAGTAAGAGAAGGGATTTTTTTTTAACTTAATATTTAATGTGGCATAAAAACGATGGAGAGAAATCGAGTGGTTCTCTAATCAGATGTTTAGCTGGCAGTCCATAACACAAGGGGGCTGGCGGATGAAGTGGAACTGGGAACTGTCATCAGAATTTCCCTGTGCCATAACGAAGACCTATTTTCAAAGGCGTGTGCTAGTGTAAGTGCCAATGTTGAAGCAGTTCTTTTTGTTCAAATGACATCATGACTGATTTAATCTACCCGTCTGCTAGGAAATGTGTACTGTACATTTCACATCCACAATTACCCTGAGGATCTCATTTCTCAGTGTTGTCCAAAACATGGCCTTGAAATAAAAACAATGAAAAATTGTGATCATAATTCACTTATCCTCTCACTTCTCAGCCTGTTTTGCATTAAACTGTTTTATGAGATGGCTTAAAGACTCAAAACTCACCATATGAACTAGACTTAGGTCAGTTTGCAAATGGAAGGCCAGCACTGTCTCCAGACTTTCTCATAAAAACTGCTGAAGCTTGAACTGCAGATTTTAGCCTATCAAAAGAACCAGATTAGTTTTCTTGGCCACAATAAAACCCATTTCTCAAAGTCTTGTGACTATATATTTCAAGATCTTCATCCTGGAATACGAGGCTTTTAAGCCCTCTGCACATTAATAGCCTACTGTAGGCTGAAACATGAAGCATTAAAGTATTCACTGATTTGCTTTACATGAAAGATTCCCTGTATAAATGATTTCAACCAAAGACTTCGTCTGGGGTTTACAGTTCACTTGTCAATTTTTGTAAATATAAAACAGTCCCTGGGTCTCTCAGCAATGAAGATGTTATATCAAACATGTGTATCATTTAGTGACTTATGTTGGAACACCAAGTGAAGAGCGACAGCTATCTTCAAAAGTTCATAGGTTTACTCCACCTGAGCACCAAAGGTTTTGAACACTTTGCTGAACTTCATCCAAGTTATCCCAAACTCTTGGGCCTGCAAAACTGAGCTGGAAGTACAAGAACAAGCCCTCTTACAATATTTCACTTGCAGTAGGTCTTTGATTATTCTTAGGTTGGAAATAACACAAGACAAGGTGGATGGTGGATGGTTTATGGTGGCAATCCTGTATCCCTGGGACTGTACTCATTCAAATGCCAATGAAGACAGGCTTTGCTGATGCTGATTTCAAGAACATTAAAAAAGAAATTGGTTCTATTAGAGTAAATCTGTACTATGGATAGCAGGACAGGTCAGACACTAAACTCAAAGGCAAAGTCCTGCTAAATAATTATATGCCTAAAAACCCTATGTTGTTCTTATTCACTCTCTCCCTCTGCACTTTCCCTTCCCCATCTCTTTGCATCTCAGATTAATGAAAGAATTTTTGTAGAACCAGTTCAGTAATATGAGACCACCTACAGAGTTGGGAGAGCACAAAAAACCCTTTCTCCTCCTACCACCTCTACCAAGTCTATAGTTTGTCCATAGAAGATAACACCAAACAAATCATGCTTCGAGCATCAGAGCTACAACAGTACTATAGCACCACTACAGGATTTCTTTCAACTTTGTTATTCAGTGATGTTAGATCATTTGAACCCTGTGTTCTAATCATTAGATCAATTCATCATAGTCATTAAGATTACATATAACTTCATTTCTAAAAAAATCACATTTAGTCCTAACTTAAAACAAAACAAGCAAAGCATTCTTTCTTTTTCCCTTGTGGTCAAAAATAATTTAGCATAGTGCATCAAAAATTAGAACGGTAAATAAAAAAGAATGATCAATGTCTTATTAGTATCATTTGAAGGAATGGTGGCTGCTATGCTTTGCAGGCCTAAACATGCATTTGTTTTTTCAGACAAAGCTTTCATTGAAGTAAATAGGAGTTTTTCCTGGGTCCTTCCCTTGTAAGCAGCCTATTAACAAAACTCTTACTAGCATATCTTGAGAACATCATCTGGGAAAATATAATCCAATTAATAAATTTAGTGAGCTGCATCTTAAGTTTACAGTCACTCCTCACAGCCTAGTCATTTTAGTTGCTCATCTCTGGACTGCTATTTTTACTAGATGACTTTAGATTAAATTAGGTGACAAGAACTGAACATGATATTCCAGGCCAAAGAGATCCCACTGATTTCTATAATGAGATTATAGTGTCCTCATTCTCATTCCACATGCATGTTAATAGCTCGTTTTCTTGTCTGTCCACCATTGCCCATTGAAAAGAGGTTCTCTCACAGTTGTCCACAGTGATGTTCAAGACATTTTCCATGAGTTTAATTTAAAGCTCAGCAATATGTCTAAGTAGATCAGTTCACTCTCTCAATAAGCATTTGTTATCACTGAATTTCATCATACATGCTTGTCCAACCATTTAATTATCTCCCTCCAGAATTCCATACAATCTTCCCTATTCTTGACTAACCTACATCACTTTGTCTCATCTATACGTTCTGCCACACCAGAGTTCACGCTCTTCTCCAGGTTATTAATAAATATGGGAAATAACACTGAAACCAGCACAACACTTTTCAGCAGCCCTCTGTAGCCTTCTGCCAAGAAGAAAATTGACCATTTATATCTACACTTTCTTTTCTCTCTAAGCTACTTTCTAATTCAAAATATAATTTATTTTAAATTCTGCAACAACTTAATTACCTTGCTAACCTCTTGTTAGGGACATTTTCAAATATTTTGAAAGTCAAGATAACTTACGTTAGATGGTTCTCTCTTACCCTTATGTGTCCCCATTTCCCCTCCTGACACAGCATTGGTTTTGGTGAGATAGGTTTAAAAATTAGGTGAGCCCACAACTGCACCTGATCTAAGCACTTACTAAAGTCAATGGGACAACTCTCATTGCCTTCAATGGCAATTAGACTTGTCTGATATGCCAGGGTGATTCCTGCCTCAGCAACCACATGCCTCAGAGGAAGACACATGAAGTGCAATGGTGAACAACTTGGTCATAACCTGTTTGAAGGGAACATTTCTCCCTAACTCAGGTCAGCTATGTTTTGTCTTCCACCCAAAAGCTGGGAAATATACCCCATTTCACATTCCTTCTATGTATTTATCCTCTTAATGTAGATTTATCTCTCTCTCTCCAGATAGATATCCATATACTATGAAGTATAAATATGATTTTCATTATTATCCATCTAATATGGATAATATTATCCATATAATCCATAAAATAATATAAATATATTTGAATCTTCCAAAATCTTGGCAAGCATTCCAGAGGTTGCTTATACATCATGCAATAATAATGAACTAGGCTTTCAAAATGGTTCACTTATGATGCACAACCACCCCGCTCTCAATACAAGATGGCAGCACTCTAAAAATATTTTTAAATTCCCTTTAGCCGCTAAATCAAATTCTGAAACCTATACTGGGTGAAAAGGAGGAAAAGCTAGGGCTTAAATCTGAGCCATCACTAGGCTGATGTTAAACAAAATATGCAAGGGTAGGTAAAAAGCCATACTCAAGTTCAAAGAGTCCTTGTCCTTAATATTACCCAAGTCTTTAGGGAATCTGTTTTGTGATTCAGTGGTGCTATCTTCAGCCTAATTCTGAGAGCTGCTACCTGAATCAGACAATCAGACTATTTTCAACATTATCAAAATCTAGCAGTGGCCAACTGTCCTTGACCCTTATATATGACTCTGATTGTTACAGAAATACAGTAGAATTTTCACTGCTATAATTAATTATGGTGCCATTTAAAAGATGATCCCTAGAGAAAGCCTATGATTCCAAAAATGACCCAAAGCAACTGTAACTGGAAGAACCAAATTCACTCATAATTCAATCCCATTTGAAATATCAGCAGTTTTCAGTCTGGCCACATATTCAAAAATGACAAACCCCACTGCAGAGACAAGGTCTTAATTTTTTTTGGCATGCTGGTATGTAGCATTAAGAAATGGAGATATAAAATGGTACACCGCTCTGTTGACTCTGAGGGAGTTGTACATTATATGAGCATCTAGCCTGGACCTGCTATGTACAAACACCAACTCCAAAACTGTGCATCAACAAGTCATTCTACTATTTCCCCCAATATGCCATCATACACACTCTTTTGCAGGGTCCATCAGTCTCTTCATATTTCTTACCTGTCACAATAGGATATGATTGTGGTCCTGGAACACTGGCCCCTATATCTGCTGAAGTTGGGCTTGTTATATTGGCTTTCATATCATCTAACCCACCAGCTAATGATGCCATGGCTGAGTATTCTGTTGTCTAGAAAAGAAAAAAAAGAGACACCTCAGCAACAACCATTGGATAGTCAACAGACTTTACTTGATACATGTAGTAAAATGAAATAATATTCAGGGCAAAATGAAGCCCTAAGTCTTTTGTATTGTCAAATTAACCTCATTAAAAACTCAGCACGTTTAAACTGTATTGCTAAATATGTAATTGAGACCACAAATTAAATAGGATTAATCTTTGCCACTGCTGCTTGGGTAAACACGAAAAATTGGTTTCTTGACTGAAAAGATGCCAGATTGTTATGTTTAAGCAACAGTTGCCCACTATAGACCAAGTTGGATGACTATAGCTGTTGAAAATAGACACTTCACCTAGTAATAGCTCGTGGTAATAAAATCAAAACATCATTACAACCTTATCATCTTTCGTGAGAAACACACCTGAAGAAGAGATAAAGATCAAAATGTCACCAAGTAACCATTAGTGAACACAACAGTTTCTTGCAGGTCACATTGCATGGAATGGAGTCAGCATCCAACACTTCTCTCAAACCATTTCCAGTCCCAAAGTTATTTCAAAGTAAGCAAAGATGGAACATCACCTGGGTATATTAGAGATCCACTGGTATCTCCGGGAAGATTGTGAAATACATTGTCCATGACTTGTGTAAATCAACATATCTCTAACTAAAGTTAAACTGATTAAAATGATCTTCAAGGTCAATAAAAGTATGATGATTTACACCAACTGAGGCTCCAACCCTGCATTTGGAAAGAACTCCATTTTGTGGCAGAAAGTTTATCTATATTTTCCTCCTCCCGCACTTTCTATTATCAGAGCCATTTACACAAAACTATAAACTTTGTTCTTTAGAGTTCATCTTCTCCTACTGCTATCTTCAGTCAAAGTTATAATCCCCTTTTTGTAAGATTATAATCATGTCTGTACCAATCAGAAGATTATGACTTCAAGTGAAGAATAAGCAGAAGGAACAGATAAACTTTAAAAATGTAAGGCTGTTTCCACTGCATTACTGCAGCTAGTGTCACTGCTCTGCAAACTGGAATAACACAGCGATGAATTGGGTCCTATGTTTTTCACCACTTATAGCTGTTACTACTATTTGCAAAGGAAGAGAGAAATACAGGAAATCTCTTAAGTGATTATATGATTGTGCCCATATATGACATTCTTAAACTTTTTCCAGGAGGCATCAGAATGTTTCAATGCATGTTTTGTAGCTTTGTTTGCAGTTTGACATAAATATCAGTGCGTGCTTATGTTTGTGGCTCTGAAGCACTATGGCTGGTTAAATGAACAGGGATGAGAATGATGCTGCTAATCTACTAACAGCAGGTTCCCACAGTTAAAAACAAGCCCCTCTTGAAGAATAGGTTTCAGATACAATCTATGAAAGGCACCAGTATCACCTGTCATCTTGATGGGTCTTCCATAGGAAATGCTTGCAAGAGGGTATACCAAATAGTCTTTGCCAAGGTTGTAAGTGCTGCCCATGTGAGCATGCTACCATGGCAGAGGATTGGCCATGCAACATTCTCTGAACTCAAGACTTTTCAACTAGGGGAGCAAGCTCAGACAGAGTCCAAGTCTCCTATTCCCCAGCTTGACTCAGATCTCTCATTTTCCCCAGTCTTCAAAAGCCTGCCCTTAGCCTTGACTCCAAAACTATCCCAGCTTTCACACATCTTCCTTGCACACAAATCTGCCCATCACTGCTGCTTCAACAATACATATTGTATATAACACAGCTTCAACTCCACCTCATTGCAAGCCTCATCTTCTCTAGCCTTGACTATTACCACCCTCGAGCATTCTTCAGATACTCCCAAACAATACTACAGACTTTCTTCTGGTGTTGCAAGGTTTAGTGCAGCAAGATATAGCTTCATCTGCTGGTTCCTTGCTTATTTCATGATCCTGTTAAAAATTGCTATCATTTTTAAAGAAAACCTGCATTGTCCTGCGCAATACACATGTGCTCCTCTCTTGTTTTCCTGTCTGTTCACTTCAGCCATCCAACACTGGTTCTCTCTACCCCTGCAACCCTCATCTCTGCTCTTACTGTAAGAACCCTATTTCACACAGGTCCTGCAATTTGGAACAGTACCCATGAGTTGCACCTTCTCTTTGACTCTCATTTTACAAAGCCTTCTGTATCTCTTATCCTCACACTCCCTATGCTATTTTTGCTTGTATTTATCTTTGCAGTTGTGCTATTTAACTATAAACTCTTGGGGATACCAGTTATCTGAAAAAGCATGTAAAATAGAGTGGTGTCATTGCCCTTTAAAGATTCACTGCATCTTTAAAAGTTAATTTGCAGAAATAATAGAAATAGGAGACTGTAGAAGCCATTTAATACAAGGAAAACCTGCCTTCTTGCACTGACCCTGGAACACTGTGCCTTAGCGTAGCCTGAAAACCTGTAGAAACTACACAACACATTAAAGTACATAGATCTGAACTGGTCAGCAGTGAGAAAATCTCTTCAGAACCTCCTAATGAAAAGAAGTCATAATCTTCACTGACAGCTAGCTTAAAGGCAGTCCTAACATGGCTTAATGGTTACCAGAACACCATGATAGGGATAATTAGCCTAACAGTAACCCTGTACAAGATGTTACAGTTTGAACCTGCCTGATGTAAAATGTCAGTCTGTGCTAACAGGCTAAGCCAAATTTAGACCTTGTGTAAATGGGTGCCTTTCTGCTGATCCACTTACAGGAACTCAGATTTGGCCAGCTCTCTGCAGGTGAGAAGCATCAAAGGATGCAGCTGCATGGGTGCCACTGCTACTGCCACTGCAGCATCAGCTATGAAGCTGACTCTCAGCAAAATGGAAGTTTTATGGATTCAGGAGCTGCCTGCAAGGGTTGAATATTGTTACTTCCTCCTACCTACTCTATGTCTGGACATCTTTAGAACTTCTTGTCATTTCATTTCAGAACAAGGAATATCAGTATTAGACCTCACATTTTAGCTATCACTATAATTAGGGCAAATTAAAGCCAAAATAAGACAAAAAAGGCCTTTCAGATTTGCAGAAATACTTCTAGGAATGGATTCCACTACCCTTGTGTAAGAGTTCCATACTGCTAAGCATAATTGCTTAGTATTTTGCATAAAGTCTGCTGGTTGCCTTGGAAAGCCCACACTCCTTCCCTATATTTCTGGGAAGATGCACCCACAGTGCCAATGTTAGTCTCTACAAACACAGCACAGAGCACTTACTTAGGCTTATCTCAGCAAATGAACTACAATCTTCCAAAGCAGCTGATTTAGCCTGAATCTTGCAACACTTTCTGCTGGTTGGAATAATTAAAATTATGAAGAGTTTTCAGAAAAGATTGACAGAAACATCCAGATTCTCAGCTCTACCCAAGCTGAACACAAAATGCCTGGGTAAGGAAAGGAGGCAAAGGTGGCTTTGTGTTGCTTTTGCCCCTACCATATTCTAGAGCAGTCTAGCCCACCATAAGTGAGAGCTGCCTCCAATCTGTCCCAAACTATCCATCTGGTTAGGACCTCATGGAGCTCATTCGGCCATGCCCTTTTCCAGGGAAATGCCCTTGATACATGCCAGAGTGGGAGCGGGGTAATATAGAGGCAAATATAGAGCTATATACCACATTGAGGACCCCCCTTTGGGACATCCTCTGGGGTTAGGGCTGCCAACTCTGCAGGCAGAGCAAGCACAAAAGGACTGAACTGAAACCTACAGCGACATCGCCCATACAGGTGTTCATTGATATTCCAGGGAACTCACTCAGCAAAAGGAATGGGACAAGGCCTCAGCTGTGTGAAGCACAGTTGCCTCAGTCAATAAAGCAAAGTCCTCTACACATGGTCAGTAACAAATTTGGCTGCTACTCAGTAGCCTTTTTTCACACATCTCTTCCTTAAAGCAATGTGTTTATGTGAGACAGAAAAGAATGCTAATGACTACATGTGTTTTTCCCCAGCACCAAAGCTGTTAGCAAGTCCTAGCAACACCCTAGCTCTCTTGAATTTGCCCACTATTGTGGGTTAAAGTTCCTATGTCTGTTGCTAGTGTACTCAATATGAGCATACATCACAGGCACTGGTGCTGGGCCAACACAGCAGTGATTAAATGAACAATGGCATCCTGGGCCAGATTTAGCTTGGCATGTATTACTGTCCATGCTGCTTTGATTTTCCTGCAAAAAGCAGCATGCACTGAGAGAGGAGGTGCAGTTTAACAAGCCAATTTATCATTTGAAGCCAGCATTTGCCCCTATTAGAAGCTGAGAACCTTGAGTACAGAGAGGAGAAAAGATCCTCTGTATCATAAAACCAACAAAATGTCCAGTCTTACAACCTCTTCATGGCCCTGAAAACCCCCATACATTAGGCTCTGGGCAGATAATATATTTGCTATCACACTACTATATGCCCAGCACTTCATAAACAAGTAAAGATGAAGAGGTCTCTGCCCTGTGTAGCTTCATACAGGTACAAGAATATAAACACCAAAAACAGTAGGCAAGGCTAACGACCCTGATTATTCCAAGTTGTTTCCTAAATAAATTATTAGCTTCTCAGCTGTAAAGTTGGTAGCACTGGATTTAAATTGTTCTAGACCTGCACCTGCTTCTCTCTGAGTATGATGATTGATGTGAGGCCCTATTCTCTCTTGGTCTTGCTCCAGAAGAGCACCTCATTCCCATTCCTCCCACCAGGACATCAAGAAGAGCATACCTGGGAAACTCAATGAACTGGCAACTCTTGGAATAGCCTTTCCTCTCCCCTCTTCCTTCTGCCTCCCAGATCTTGTAATTTCATCTCCAGTGAGCTTAATCAACAAGGATCATTCATAAGAAATTGCTGTAGAAACTTATTTATATTCTATAAGGGCCAGATTCTATTCCACCTTATAGTTGTATAAGTGGACTTTGGTACCTAACTGCAATTCTATTCCAGACTGTTTGAGTCCATGAAGAAATATGAATACCAAAGGTGGGTGGATCCTCCTCCTAGTTGTTGCTTTTTTGTGACTCAGTCTTAAGGGTCATATGATAGTGTTACACAAGTAGATGCATTAATGGACTTTCAGAAATTTGATCAACGGGGAATAGAATTACACTTAGGTACCTAAGTCCACTTAGATGCTTAATAGATAGACACCCTTTTGTCCTGGTTTGTGGTCCAAGATTTTCACTTCTTTGACTTTTCCTAACTGCAACACAGTAGAGTGGTCTTTGGAATGGCCAGGGAAAGAAAACACCCAAATCTACCTGGGTACAACCAAAGTACCCGTAAGTCATCAGGAAACCCGACCTGCTTGATACCAGAAAAAGCATGAGTCGGGTGTTTGGTACCCTAAGAAATTACCTGAAAAATGACTGCCTGGGGTTGCACCAAGTATTGTCTCATCAGCATGGAGCACCACTGCCATAGCATGAAGGAGAAAAAAAACACAGAAATGTAAGAAGGAGGATATATAAAAGGAGAGCAGTGAGAAGGAAAAAATAAAGATTCTGAACAATTATGCAGGGTTTCTCTTCCTTTCTCTCTGTCTGTTTTGAACCTCTCTCCCCCAACCCATCTAAGGTCAGGAAGATGGGATATGGTATGTGCTGCAGACTGACTGACAGCAGCAAACAGCTGCTGCCTCTATCCCTCACACACAAGCACTTTGCCTCAGCAGAGGTAGCCAGGGAGGCATGGCCCACACTGTGAACAGAAAAGAGGCAATGCCTCACCTACTCTGAAGAAACAGATGGAGCCCTCACACCACTGCCTTTGTCTGCCTCCTTCTCTCAGGTTTATAATGGGCATATTTTCTACATTCCTTATTTTCTCTTAAAAACAGTGAGACACTAAACACTGGGCACTAACAGACATGCAGTTCCCTGTTCTAACTCACAGCACTGCACAGAAAGTGCCATGAGTTAGAGCAGCCTCCCCACCCCCCACCCCCCAACAGTCATTCACTGTTGGGTTGGGGTATGAGGGATGAAGCTCGACTTTAGAGCAAATGCAAGAGGAGCTGTCTGTCTGCAGCTTCTCTCCCCTAACCTCACCCTGCCCTCCCAGCTAATGTACTATGTGAAAAATGGGAAGGAGGAGAGGGGAGGGGAGGGGAGGCAGTTCTGGGTTGGTGTTTGCCCAGCCTAAGCTGAGTGGGGGCACATAGATTGGAGCCTCCCCAAGGTGGGGGACTCCAATCCACACCCCCACTCCAGTTTAGGCTGGGCAAACACCAACCCTGAGTTCCCGTCCCCCTCCTTTCTCTTCCTCCCTTTCTGCAGACACCACCAAGGACAGGGCTGGGCTGTATCAGCCCAACCTGGTCGTGGACAAGGACAGACAGAAATTAATGAAGGCAATCTGCTTTGGAGCACTTTCATGTGAACCCTTATTATGTGAGGGTTAATTTGTCATGTGATCAGGCACTTTTAAAGCCTTCTGCATACATCCACTTCTGTCCGGGCACAGCCATAGCACTTTCAAGGGGCCAACTGCACGACAAATGTCACTTCTGTCAGTACCCACTGTCTGTGCTAAATAGGATCTTCCTGTTGGTAACAACCTCAGCAGTGGCCCCAAAGAGATGTTCTGAGTATGCACAAGAAGTGACACAACAGTAGTTTGCATTTATACAGCACAGCATTTTATCTGGGAACAATGATGCACTTTGTAAGCATGAGTTAAATCTCACTAAACTGCTCCAAGGAAACTTTTAACCCAGCAATTATGTAGAAAGGGAAACTGGGGTACAGACTGCCACATTTGCTGTTGGTCTAGGTATGTTATTTCCATTGGCAACAATGGAGTGGAACCTGTTTATGCCTATGGCTGTTTGGTTTCAAAATATTTGAGCTGTTTTCCCATAATCATTCATGTTAGGAGCAGAGGCTGAAATGGAAATCATGTTCCTGCCTCCTGTCCCCTGTGATATGCACTAGACTCCACAACCAGAGGGAAAAAAACCTGCAAGCACAAACCATCTCTGCCAATGATGCTCCTGATGCTTTAAACCATTTTGCCACACTGTAAGGGTTAAACTCTGGGGTGATGGAAATTGCCATGGCTTCACTGAAATCAACAGAGCCACACTGATTCACACCAAGTGAGACCTGGCTCTCAGTCTCTTCTGCAGTCTGTGATAGGTCAAGAAGTCACTCTATATCATGAGAGGTATCTCACCAAGATACTGGGATCAAGCTGGAAAAGAAGGCACAGAAGCTGAATGGTAAAGACTCCAACAGTTTGGTTTTAAGAACATCACTCCAGAGTCTGATGTCTTCATGGGATGGAAGTGTGACCTCGATTCTGGCCTTCATGACACTGGCCAAACAGGATTGTCAACAGCCTAAACTTCCATTAACTGTTATTCTCTGACACTGGAGACTGAGGGCAGATAAGTTCAATTCCCTTTCACTGCTCTAAGGCTTTTTCTGCATTTCTTCCCCATGGACGAGACGGAACCCAAATTAATGGTGGTATACACCTCACTGTCACTGCTACATTCCTGTGACACCTAGTCAGTTCAAAATTGGCATGATATATTAACCCAAACACCTGCATGATTCTCACAGAGGGTGGAGAGGCTATCATTTGTCTTTCCAAATTTGAACTTGGCAGATACGGGAATACTGAAATAAGCTTTTACTGTCTGGACTCATTTCATTGGACTTGGTGTCAAAGCCTCCTGTTTGATCCCACTGCCTTGAGCTCAGTGAGGATTTTTCTGCTCCTATCTGCCATTCCCAATACATTCTGAACATCATTGGAATTCCAAGAGAAGCTGCTGATGGACATGTTAAGTGATGCTCAAAACTTGCTGGTATGGTCAGCTCCAGCACTGCACTATTCCTATGCAGTGAAGTGATTCGCTTTTTGAGTCCAAACTCTACTTGCTTCCCCCCTTGGACTGTGACACCTTATTTCCCTTCTGCATGTACCTTGACAGCAATCTCCAGACTTCAGAATCAGATTCCCTCAATTATTGATCTGTCCTTCCTCCCATTAGACAGGAAAGAAAAAGCCTGTACTTCCACTGTCTTCCG
>NW_005841994.1:1721555-1739138 GCF_000455745.1 Alligator sinensis
GATCTTTGAGCTAATTTTCATTTCTCTTGCCTTTCCTGCTCTGAACTGGGGGCTATATTGGGTTGGACTGACATTAAAAATGCACAAATATTGCAATATTCAATGACACCCCACCGCCCCACCCCCACCACCACAGGCCTAACACCCACAGATTTTAAACTCTTCTTAGCATCACAGTAATCTTTTCCATGTTTGTTTGTTGAAAAAAGTGAAGGAAAGATGGGCCATGTTCATTAGTCTGCTGTCTTGCTAGTGTTTCTCTCTAACCATAAGTCCCGGAATGAAGCATTATTCAGGTGTCTTTTCATAGAATCATAGAATCATAGAAGTAGGGTCGGAAGGGACCTTGCAGATCTTCAAGTCCGACCCCCTGCCTGGGCAGGAGGAAAGCTGGGCTCAAATGACCCCAGCCAGGTAGGCATCGAGCCGCTTCTTAAAGACACCCAGGGTAGGAGCCAGCACCACTTTCCTTGGAAGTTGGTTTCAGATCCTAGCTGCCCTAACTGTGAAGTAGTTCCTACGGATGTCTAATCTAAACCTACTTTCCAACAACTTGTGGCAGTTATTCCTTGTTATCCCAGGGGGCGCTGGGGGAAACAAGGTCTCCCCCAAACCCTTCTGGTCCCCCCTAGTGAGTTTATAGATGGTCACCAGGTCCCCTCTGTCCCGTAGCCTCTCATTGTAGGGTCTGCCCTGCTGACCCCGGATCATGCGGGTGGCCATCCTCTGGACCCTCTCAATGTTGTCCATGTCCCTCTTGAAGTGGGGTGCCCAGAACTGGACACAGTACTCCAGCTGTGGCCTGACCACTGCCGCGTAGAGGGGGAGGATCACCTCCTTGACCCTACTTGAGATGCACCTGTGGATGCACGATAGGGTCCGGTTAGCCCTGCCGACCGTGACCTCACATTGTCAGGGAGGCCTTTTAATCAATGCTGCAGTAGCAGAGGTGATAACAGAGCCTGAGCTTGAGCTCATCAGGGTCTGTGAAGAAGGGTGTGGCTGTGGCCAACTTTCCTTTCTGCAGTCTCCTTTTTTAAGGCTTAATAGTGGATTTTTATTTTCATATAACAGATGAAGGTAGGCCTGCTCTGAGAAGAGTTGGCTTCTCCACAATGTATGAACAGTAAAGAAAAGAAGAGGTGAGAAAAACTGGAATGGAAAGCTTGCTGCAATGTCTTGGAGCCTTATTGTGCTATGCTGATTGGGATAATTTATCATGTCTGGCTATGAAAGAAAAAAGGGCCAACATGAAATGCTTTCCTCTCTGCCCTTCTTTACTTTGCCTTCTGAATCCACATAGAAAAGCCAGTGACTCAAGGAAAAGAACAGGTGCCTAGAGGGCTCTCTGAGCAGCCTTTAGAAAAAGCTAGAGATAATCCAAATCATACTTTGGTTTCCAGATCTGTTCAATTTTCCAAACCACAACTTTACAAAAATTAAACAAACAAACAGTGTTTGTTCTTTTCTTTTGTATCTCATAGGTAGATGCCTCTGGGCCATGAGAGCTGTTTGGAACATTATAAGGAAAAGAAATACATGTCTGGAGTGACAGAAGGTAGAACTGTCAGAATGTAAAGATAATCCAAATGATGGGTTTCCTTGCTGGTAGTGCTTCTGTGCAGCCAGCATATGTATTTTTGTCTTTCCTGCAGCTAACGTCACAGCAAAATGACAGTGGGGCACTCTGGGCTTCTCCTAAAAAATGACACTTTTCTTTTTTAAAGGATACATGTTTACTCAGCAGTGTCCTCACAGTGTAGAGACGATGAAAGGGGAATTCTATGCCCAACACTACACACTTATAGTTCAGCCTGCTACTTGATACAACCTCCCAGTACTCCCCTACACATCCAATTTCAAAAAAATCACCATGAATAGAAGCACTGAAACCAAACCCCTTCTCAAGCTCAATGTTAGTTGTTTGTTTCTTTCTTTCGCTTGTCCCACTTATGAAAAAATTCTTGGTGACTTCCACTGGGTAGTTGAGTGGCAGGAGTCTTTGAGATAAACAGGCAGTCTCTGACCACTCATACACACGTGCCAGGAATGAAGACTGGGATTTGATCACCAAGCTCTGCTTCCATACTTTCCTCCAAAATCAAAACCAAACACCACAAGGACTTTGCCAGCTATCCATCACCATCCACAACATCACACAAAGCAACAGAATCATCTCCGTTTTCATTAGAAGAGCTAGAACTTCATACAGTAACGTCATCATGTCATAATACAGAAAAATAAATAAATAAATAAAGACAGAATTAGCAAGCACCAGTCAGGCTTTCCACTGAAACCCCCATGTCAGGCTCACAAAGGGAAAAATTTGTAACATTCGACATGGTTGGGAGACTTTAATCCAAAGCAGCTCTAATTAATCTCCTCCGCTTTTCAGAAACCCAGTGCCACATACAGTTGCATGGGAACTGATGCTGTTGTGTCTTAAATTTTATGGGAATGGAAATTTTATTACAAAACCCTCCTCCCCTACTCCCCACTCCTCATAGATTTGAACTGGGAAGGGATCTGAAGAGCTATATATCAAAACCTATTCTCTCCCACCCCCATCCATTTTATTATTTACATCACATTTTCTACTCTATCTAGCACTATCACTGAACCTAATTCTTCTTTGGGGTAAATCCTATTTACACAGCTAATCAGGGCTGAACTCCAATTTCCCTTTGTTTTAGGCAACATTTGGCAGCTTCTCATTTAAAAGGCATGAAAGTTTGATTTCAATGATGGAATCTTTTTCTTTGAACAAAATATTTTAAAATCTCCCTTTAATAAAAGATTATTTCAAAAAATTAACAGCTGAGCTTCATTTTAACCCAAATCCAATTAGAATTGTGGCAATCCCAAGAGATTCTCCCTAAGAGAGTGAGAATTATGTAGTGCACCCTGCCATGAACAGATTTACTCCAATACTTCAAGATAACTGACCTGTTTTTGACCTAAATCTTCAGATTATTTGCATGCTGGAAACTATATGCTGCATTTTTACTGTTTTATACTGAAATTCACAAGCATGTACAGTCACTCTCAGTCTTTCTAAAGGGACCCCCAAATCCAATCTAAATGCTTAGAATTTACCTGTTGTTTTCTTTTATACATATAAATAGCTGCATTTCCATTCTCTCTTTGTTTCTCATTTTCATTTTGTTCTAATATCTGCATGTAAATGTCTGAAAATAGCATCTGTAATTGAGGATTATGAAGTATAGCCAGCTCCTGACAGGCTGCTAAGGAAGATGGATTATCCTCATTTTTCTGTAAATTTTGTCAATTTTGGAATTCATAAGCTATCAACACTGATCAAAATGTGACCGCACAGCTGTGTCAAAAAAGAAGGGCGCTGTGACGACGTAGCTCCCTTGCTCGCTGAAAAGATTGGCTCTCCCTCCCTCCCCCCACCAAGCACAGAGTACTGTATGGGAATCATTCCTGGCTACTTTTGGTATTTACCAAAAAAAAAATATATATATATATATATATGTATGTATATATATATTTAAATAAATAAATTGAAAGTACGCAAATTCTCTGGTGCGCTGATTCAAATCACAAAGTGTAATTTATTGCATGTTCTCCCTTCTTTATTTATCCCTAAGTAGTAAACACGATTTCCATTCAGGGGTCTGTTATGTTCTACTCCTACCAGACAATCACAGCACACTTGAAGCAATTGTTTAGCCTCTTCCTCTCAATTTTCCCATTACTGGGAGTAAGTACTGTTGGGACTCTTTAATAGCCCGACTGCAGCCCATATCAATAACAGATGAGGTTTAATCGTCCAACACAAAAATTATTTAGGCTCAGTAAGGACATTCAATGTCATTTGCATAATGGCATTTCTATCCTGCGCACCTAACCCATCGTGCATAAACAAGGCCCTGGGACCATAAATAATAATAAATCATGACGTCTGGGCTCCTCTTGCTGTAATAGGAGCCACTCTTTGTAGAAATTATTTCAGCAGGAAATGGGCACTGTAATTTTAAAGACATGTGGCATGCCACAGATCAGTAAATCACACACACATACACACACACACTCACATGCACATACTCCTCCCAAGAAGCTGCCTTAAGTGAACAACAAAACCCCATGAAAGAGCACTGAAAAAATATTAACACTTGTGGCTGAAATCATTCTTTTTATTTTTAAACAGGAGAGGCAAATTAAATAAAAACAAGGGTTGAATGGTGCACATTTGTTTCTGTGCATGAATATGTAGGACTGACTGATTTCATTTCAAATTTGAACTGTGCCATGTCTTCAACCTTAGAGATTACCTAGAGAAAAATTAACTGCGGTGGGGAGCAGTTATTTCTAACTAAAATGAGAAGTGCTTAACTAGATACGCCTGCATGGATTTAAAGAGCAGGGAAAACGTGTATAATGTCTAGGGTGAAAGTCACTGTAGCATACAGTAAAACAGCAGAAATGCCTACCATGGAGTGTACGAAGACATGGACAAAGCACTGATAGCCTTCACCTGAAAAGATCCAAGGTGAGTACACAGCTATGATTGGGGTAGATAATGTGAGGGTTCCTCCATTGTCTAAAAAAGAAGTGTTCAAGCAGAACAATATTTTCTGGCTCACCGTCAAGTCTGATTAAATTACAGTACAGCAGATATTAGCAGAAGGGCTTGATTCTCCTCTCCCAACCATCTTACCCTGGTGGAACCAACAAAAGAAGAGGATCAGGCTCCACCTCATGGTATACAAATAGAAAGTGCATCTCTCTCTCTCAGCATACAGGGGGAACAATTACAAGAACAGATCAATAACCAGGTATGCATTTAGCCATCAGGTAAACAATTCTAGATTTAAAACTTAAAAAAAAAATGTCCACCTATTCCCCAAACCCACCAGGAATTAAATGCAGTGACCACAAGATGCAAATTTCATCACTGAAGTACTTTTCTGTTGCTGAAGCTCTCCCCTAAGTTTTCCCCTAGAAGCCTAATTCTCCTCTCCTTTGCAATTATGCAGCTGTTTATACCAGTGCAAAGTCAGGGGGTCTCTCTCCTGAGTGAAGTGTACTTTACACCTGCTCATCCTAATTGCTACTCAGCTATAAATGACTAGGAATCTAGAGTCAGCCCTTTTAGTCTTCTTTAGTCTCCACTCCCAGCCATGTGCGCAGCCCAGCTCTGGTCCCAGCTGCACAATGAGCATGCAGCTTGGCTCCTGTCCCCCTAGCTCAGGGGTGGGCAAAATGCAGGCCGTGGGCCAAATACGGCCCGCCAGGCCATTCTATCCAGCCTGCGTGGCCCCTAAAAAATTTAGAAAATTAATATTTATCTGCTCCTAGCTTCCTGCCACGCAGCACTCGATGGCTTGCCAAAACTCAGTAAGCATCCCTCCGCCTAAAATAATTGTCCACCCCTGCCCTAGCTGAACACAAAGTGCAGGCAGCACAGACCCCTCCCTGGCCCTCCTTTCCACCAGGAGCGGGGCAGGAAGCAGAATCCAGAAGACAGAAGGCAAATCCATAGCTTCTCACCATCATAAGAACCAGAGCAGTGCGGGAGCAGTGGCCAGGAGGAAGCCTGCAGGCTGCATATTAACCCTTATGGGCTGTGTGTGGCGCACGCACCCCCAGGTGGACAGGAGTAAACCTGATTATAGGCCCTTAAAAACATACAGAAAGTCTGGAGGAGTACAATAATAATTCCAGAAAAGAGAGAAAAGAACTGAGACATACTACAACAGAGGCATCTAAAGCAAAGAATGGCAAAGGGGAGGGAGGTCAGGGACTTCAATTTATTTTCTCATATAATTCACAAGCTCCAATTAGCCCTTTCTTGTCATTCAAGCTGGATGACCACTGCAAGACTTTATTCATGGAGTATGTTTGAATAAAACTTGAGGAGGCCATTTTACAGCTTTTGGTCTATATAAAGCATTTCCATGGCCTGTATCACTAATCACCTCAATCTTCATGCATAACACACTTTGGGAAAGGGCCATGCTACTTCTACTTCCCAGTTTACATATAGGGAGCAGAAACCTAGGGAGTCTAAATAACTTATGAAGTTGGGACTTGAACACAGGCTTCCAAGTCCCATTCAGGTGCCATAAACAGAGGAGCAGCCTTCCTCCCCCAGTGTGATAGGCCTCTTTATTCTTCTCCTCTGAACATCCATGTGACAGAATTTTTGTTTTCAAGCAGAAGGCAAAACTCCTATAAATATTTATATGGCATGTGTTTGGTCCATGGTTTTGAGCAGGGATATGGGTTTTCCATTCACAATGGAAAAATGCAGTAAAACCCTCATTTTTAAGGAGAAAAACCCAGATTTTCTCCTTTAAATGAGAAAAATATGGGTTAACACAGGTTTTCTGGCAGAGTTCCAGTCTGCAAGGGGCTGGGGGGAGAGGGAGGAGGGCAGTCAAGCAGAACATGCCATGTACATGTGTGTACGTACACATGCACATGGCTGCCAGGCAGCCTGGAGAGCAGCTCCATACGGGTAAGCCTGGGCAGAGGGGAACTGAGGACCCCCTAGTGAGGGAGGGAGTTGAACAGGGCTAGGTGTGGGGCTTGGGGCCTGGGGCCATGTGTGGCCACAGGGCCCAGACAGGGAGCAGGACCGGCCATGGGTGGCTCATCCAGAGTGTGGCAGGGGCTGGGTCCCCAGTACTGTATGCACTCCTGGAGGCATATGGGGGGCATGTGCCCCTCATATTTGTGTGCGGAGCAGGGGCAGGTGTGGGCTGCCTGCTGTGAGCTTGGCAGTAGCAGGGGTGGCAGTGCAGAACTGTTCCCCCTGCTGCTGCTGCTGCTGGGCAGGCAGGGGGCACCTCACCATGGTGATGTGGAACTCGTGGTAGTCACACCAAGCTTTCCGGCTCAGCCCCACTCTGCCCTGCCATGCTGGGTCCCGCCCGCTGGGCCACAGAGGCCCCAGGCAGAGGGCAGCAGGGTGGAAAGCCTGAGCCTGCAGAAGGCAGCCCACACCCACCCCCCTCAATGGGCTCTGCTCTGGCCATGCTGCCCATGAGGGAGGAGGAGCCGGGCTCTGCTTTCTGCTCTCCACTGGGGCCACAGCAGCCACCACCTCCTGCAGGCATCAGCCAGGGTTGGGGCGCTGCTTCCGGCAACAGGAGGCTGCGGACCTGGGTCCCTAGTCCTGTAGCCCTGGCCCTGGGGGGCCCCTCTGGCAGGGCTGGGAGTGAGGGAGGCTGTGGCTGGGGAGTGAGGAGCATCAGCAGGGCTGGGTGGGCTGTGGGTCACGAGTAAGGAGCAATGGCATAGGCAGGTCACCAGCAAATCAGGGCTGCTCAGTGCCACAAAGCAGTGGGGAGGGGACAGCCGCAGCTGAGTGAAAGGGGCTGGGAGAGCTCTTATTTTCCATGATAAAAAACCCAAAACTAAATGCCAAAATTTAAAATGTATTTAGAATTTATTTTACTATAGTGATTAAGGTAGTGGTAGGCTTCTAAACTGCTTTAAAATTATAAATATATAAATGAAACATTGTGTTCAACTGATACCTATATATATATATATAGTGGCATCTCATTTTAATTGTGGATTTTGGGTTTTGTAATCAGAGAATCTGCAATTTTCTATCAGAAAATTTGCCATTTTTAAGCAGAGAAAATCAGGATCCCTGCTTATGAGGGTTTCAACCAGAAAGCACTCATTCAAGTCTCCCTTCTGCCAGCAGAGGTTCTAGCCTTACAGTTGTGGAATAAACTAAATGGTTTCTCCGACCACCAGAAATAGCCACTGAGACCCCCCAAAGAGTCCTGCCTAAAGAGGCACTGGTGAAATATGATCCCACCAGCAAAGATAACTAACTTTAAACACTGTAATGGGAGGTCTGTGGCCTCATTATGGAATTGGAGAAAAAAAGGCCTCTGCACCTTTTAAGAGAATAGGTGCAGATTACGCCCCAGTCCCTCTCCTGGCTGTAGAAACCTGCTGCAGGTTGACCCAGTCAGTTGCTCTTGAAATAATCTGGAGGAAGGAGCAAGAAGCCTGGGTTGGAGCCTGAGAGCAGGAGATGAAGCCCAAGTCTGTGCTTGGAGCCTGAGCAACAATCCTGGTACCCAAGCCTAGAAAAGAGCTCAGAGGGAGATGTTTAGATACTAGGGAAAACAGGCTGGACTGTGCTGAGTGAGTGCTGGAAAGGACTGCTGAGAAGCTGGGACTCCCAGATTGGAGACTCTGGGTTGATTTAGCATTTGGCAGTCTGGGGAAGAGCTCTGAGTCAGAAGCAAAGCTCTGATGAGGAGACTAGGGGTAGGCAACCTTTTCTGGCTGCAAGCTGGAATGATTCACCCCAGGTCAGGTGGGCAGGTGGGTGGCTGCTGGGACACAGCTGCCACTGGCACTTGTCCTTCTGGCACACTAGGGAGAGTATCCACAGCTGGCACTCATCCCTGCCAAATGCTGCCAAAGCCCTACATCCATGGGCCACAACCAAAGATCCTGTGGGCCATATGTTGCCAACCTCTGAGCTAGACTGTTAATTGCTTTTGAGCTCTTGGTGTGGTTGTGAGGCAGGTAGGGAGGCCTTTGTTCAGATTCTGATATACCTGAGGGCTTCTCTGGGGAAGGATAAAGGTAAATTATTTGCAATGCATGCAAGGCATGGGGCACCTGTGAGGGCAGTAAGGGAGTTGCAGTGGAGAGTCTATTAAAGCTGGTGGTCTGGGACCCTGCAAGTGACCTATTGGTGTAACAGGCCAGTGCACCACAAGACAAAACTATTTGTATTGCTTAACAGAGGATTGGCCCATTTGCCTGTCAGCATGGGACCCCAAAGACCATGCTATAGGTATAGCAGGCAGGAATCATGAGAATGGAACAGTTTGCATAGTGGACTGGGAGCCCAGTGAGAGAGTGTAGCCTATCAGACTGGCAAGCCAGAGGCCAAGTATTAAGGGCAGAAGTCCCAACAGATGAGTAAAATAGGACTATCGCTTTAATGGGCAGAAGTCTAAGAGTTGGCAATTGACATAGCAAACCAGAGGACAAGGAGGAAGCCAACTATTTATTTGGGGAGCACAGGCTAAAGGCCAAGGCCTAACAGGTGGGAAGCCCATAGAATAGCCTATTGACCTGATGGGTGGGAAGCCCGGAGAGTGGCCCATTGCTATAGAGGACTAGTAGTCCACAGCAAGGACAGTCTTCAAAGAGTGGGCCCTATGATATAAGTGAGGCACCAGAGTAGATGCCTTCTGACCTGGACTGAGGGCATATATACCCATTATCCTATCAAAGACATGGCAGGCGACCCTAAAGCTCCCAAGCAGTCAGAGGCAGATAGGCAGCAGTGATCCCTAGGGGCTGGACTAAGTCCCAGGGTGATAGTATGAGATATCACAGCACCAAAATGTAAAAAGTTTGATTTGGTCAATTAGTTCTAGTCACCACAAAGGCAAACAATGGACATTTTAATGAGCCATGTGACAATAATAACACCCCAGCTCCTGCTCTTCAGCCCTCCAACCCAATCCCTCTCCATTCCTTTTCCCCTCAAATTCTCACTCTCCTGTGGCTTTTGCCTATCCCTATCCCATGCATTTAGTCATCCATGTTAAAAAGACACCCTGCTTTCTTCTCCATTCACTACTCTAAGACTCCTCCATCTCTAAATAATTAAGTACACTGTTTCCAAGCACAGCCCTGCTCTCCTTTCTTCCAACCCTTTCCAGTCCAGCTTCTACCATTTGCATTCCACTGAAGCTCCTCTTGTTAAACCCTCTTATGACCTTTACTGGGCCAAAGCTCAGAACCAGTTCTTCATTCTCATCTTTCTGAATATGACTACTATATTCTACACAGTTGTCCATGCTCATCTTGGTATCTCCTCCCTTGACTACCACAACTATCTTTTTTATTTCTCCTCCAACTTTTTAATAGTTTCCCTGCCACATTCTTCAGGCAGCCACCCAGTGGAATTTTCAAAAGCACCAAGGTGTCAAATTCCCATTACAGTCAACAGGAGTTAGGCTCTCAGGAACTTTTTAAAAACATACAAAGCACCTATCTGATTTTTAGGAAAATAAATTTCCTTTAACTAGTTAATTGGAAGTCTATAGGAAGAAATATGTTTGTAGTCAGCATGTGCTCATGTGGACTAATTTCTTCTGTAAATAAAACAAATAATGTTTGGCTAGCTTCAAAAAATAAATGATTCCAATTCAGGCAGCTCTACTCATAATATAAAAAATAAGGTAGCTCATGTAAATCTGACAGAAGGAAATACTATTTTTTATAAGTCAGCTCCCTATCACTTTGCACAACTCATTTCTGCAACCTCTTACAGGGACAAGGAGGGTTTTAGGATTCACAAGCATTAGGAATTTATATTGACAATAACATTAACAATAACATTAACAATAGCAACACCTCAGTCCCACTAGCTGGTGAATTACACAACTGTTTACTGTGTGGTTCTGCACATTTTCTTGAAGCACCTGACATTAGCCACAGTTGGAGACAACTGAAATAGCAACATTACTAAGAATTTTTCTATTGATAATTTTACAAGAAAAATCCAGGTATGCTGGGACTGTCCATGGTGTTTACACCAGCTACCACCAAGGTTTCCCCAACTGTACCTTCCTGATCCTGATGCTACAGAGGACACCTGCAAAATAATAATGAAAAAGAGTCATTGGTCTTTTTATAACACTTTCTGACCAAGGATCTCAAGGACCTTTGGGAACGTTATCTAATACTGGCAAGCTAAACCACTTCCAGTAATGCCCCAATTTTGCAGATGAGGAAACTCAAGCAAGGATAGATTATGGGCCAAAATTCCAAATGCGACCACTTATTGTGGGTGTTTCCCTCCCTCTCAGCCACTCACGTAGTAGCTTACAAAGAGCAATGTCATTGCTCATTGCATTTTCCCTACTTCTAATGTGTTTATTATTGTTAAAAATTTTAAAAAAACAAAGCCAAAACCCCTAAGAAAACCATAAAGCACAAACAGCAATATAAACATATACATCAACATAAATTAATCTTCTGTGCAAATGATTGTGTGATTATTTGCAACTACTTACCTAAGGAGAGACTTCAAAAAAGTAGTCCAAAATAAACAGTAGCTAAGAAATGGTTGGTATGGGAAATGGGAGAAATCCATGTCAAGAAGGTTTCTGGTTTCTGTGTTAAACATGACCCTCTTGTTATTACACCTAAAATCTTTTGATAAATATAATTTGGACCAAGAGGCAAAAGACCTGACTATGTGTTGGTATAACCATTTAGTTCCACACAAAGTGAATGTAAAATGCTACCACCCTGTTTAAAGAAAGGCAAATGACCACACAAAGCACAATGCACTGGATAATTAAATTTATGTTGTTAAAATGTACCATTCTGTACTGATGAAGACTGCAGAGAGAACTTTCCATTGGTTGGAAATATCAATGGAAACAAAGTAAACATCATTACTTAGCCACTTACGATTGTAACGTGGATGCCATCCAAATGATGGAAGGCAGCATTTTACTGGAGTTCAATTAACAGCTTTGTAACTAAAACTACTTGTGTGTGTGTGTGTGTGTGTGTGTATATATATATATATATATATACACACACACACATACACACACACACACACACACGCGCACACACGCACACACACACACACTCTAGCTGGTAAATCCCCTTTCACCTGAATACGCACCTAACATCATCCAAAACTGTGAGCAACATCTCCTAAAGCATATCTGTGTCTGTGCTGGAAGGCTCCAGTTACAGCATTAGTTCAAAATTATAACCCATAGTGGATTATGCCAGGCAACACTTTCCAAAGACCTACAACCAGAAGCTAAAAGATCATAGTTCCCATCCTTCATGCCTTCAAGCCATGTTTACTCACCACCAAAAGATTAGATTACAAGAGAAAGAAGTAGTGTTTGCAGTATTTTCTGATATGCTGAAATGTTAAAATTTATATAAGAAAATCCCCCAAACTTTTGCTTATTTCTATAACTGAATTTAAACAGATTACATGGAATTCATGGGTGTTCAAATAATTTATTTTTCCACATGTTTTCCCTGTAGAATTCCAGCTCAGACTATAGGACTATAGGTGGTGTTCAGAAGCTTTCTAATTTCATTGTGTTTATAATTACCATTGTAATGTTAAATTTTGACTTAAGCCATTATATTTTGACAACATTTTCATTAAATTTTTCCCATGTTTTTCCCTGGTGTAACTGGGGCTGGAGCTGAAAGAAAAACAACACTATCTGTCCATAAAAAGTCAGAAATCTCAAGAGAAAGCTGATTCCTACAAGGTTTCTAGCCCAATTCTGAAGTTACAAGAGCTTTGGGTAGTTTGAATAAACTGCATACAGTTTATATAAACTGCATTTGGGTAGTTTGAATAAACATTCATACAGATCCTGACATTAGAACCTTTTAAAGGTCCTTCATTGTGACTAGGGTTGTATGTATGTTGGGGAAGTGAAGACAGTGTGACCATCTGACTAACTCCACCATGCAGCAAGTTAGCCTTGGTATAGTAAAGGCAACAGCAAAAGCCTTTGGAATAAGCGTAACTCAGGTCATACTCCTTTAATTTCATTTTACTAAATGGATTATAAAAAACCTTTATTAGTTATGGAAGGGTTTTTGGAAGTCTACTGTGCTTCCATCTGATATTCAACAGTGATCAATTGACAATGGGCAATTAATACTATGGTACAACTCTAATTTTAAAAAAATTGCTTTTGTTTTTCCACTGTAAAATCCCTCAGATCTGCTGAAGCCAGTGCAAATGTAGTATGTACTAAATCTAGGACATGGTATCATCAGAAAAAAATCTTATCACCCCCTCCCCTCCACCCTTGTTTCTTACATATTGGGAAATATCTTACTGTATACTTGGGAGAGATTTTAGACAAGCTTTCAGGCACCAAGTGCTGTTCTTCAGGTCACTCTCTCCCAACTATACAGCTGATCCAATAAAAGATACCCAAAAAACCTCTTCCTTTTCATATTTCTGGGATCTTGGCTACAACAACATTCCAACCCTTTTTTCCAAAGCCATTGAGATAAATTAACATTCCTGCCAATTACTCCAGACTTTTCTCTACTGCCTTGTACTGCCAACCTTCAGAGAAAGAAAAAATACGTTTTTCTTCTTCTCCTCTTGATCAAATCCTCACTGCTGTAAAAAACAAGTAGTGCCACTGAATACCAAGGAATTACTTCGACTTATACTAGCTGAGGTGTAAATCAGCTTCTCTACTTTAGGGAAAGTGCCTGGATCTGAATATTACAAATCATATCCACTTTTAAGTAGGATAGGTCAGAAAATAATTCTGTTTCACAAAAAATGTTTGTGGTGGTACAAGGTGAGGGAGGATGAGGGAGAAAGAGAGACAGAAAGAGAAAATAGCTGAAAGCTTACGGCAGGGACGTAATCCTGGATCTCCTGTGGCCAAAGCCAGTATCTGAACAAGAAGGCTCTAAATCAGTCTCCCTGCTGGCATGCTGCCATTTGTATATGCCACTAAATATTCATTGGGCCAGAAACACAAAGATAGGATGGCTTTGTAACATTGTGGCTAGGGCACTGTTTCAGGCCAAGGGAGACTCAAGTGTAAATCCCATCGCCAAAGCAAACAAAGAAGGGACTTTAATATACCTCCCACACAAGGTTCTAACTTTCTGGCTGTCCTGGGGGGCTAACTTTCTCTCCAAAACTCCATCCTGGCCTAAGAAAACTCCCCGGTGAAAATTTCATCACAACCCTGCCTGTTTCTGCAAAACAACATAATTAAAAGACAGCTCAAAACGGCTGTACTAAATATAACAGTTCTATATGAACCCAATTACCTTAATCATCCTGGCATTCCCCATTACAGCACCTACCATTGATTGAAAAACCAGTACTGCCAGCACCAAGGCCAAGATTCTGTTCCACCTGTTAGGCATTTAATTGGACTTAGAAACCTGACAAAGTGTTAGGACCAAAGGTACATGGGTCCTCCTTCTTCCTCTACCTGCTTTTTTGTGACGCAAGATCAAGAGTCGGATGAGAGTATATTACAGTAGTAGATGTTCTGATGGATTTTCAGGGACTTGAACTGGGTGGAATAGAACCACACTCAGGCACCTAAGTCCGCTGAAGTGCCCAATAGACAGAAGCTGGCCCCAATGTTCAAAAATCATTAATCAGGCCCCTAAAAGTCCTGAGCAAGGATCCTGGTTTTAACTGTTTAAAAAAATCGCAAAATCTCTCATTTAAAAAAAAAATCACAAATTCTCTAATTAAAAAAATTCAATATCCCTGCTTTTCCATGATTAAAATGAAATGACACAGATAGATAGATAGATAGATAGATAGATAGATATAGGTATCAGTTGACCACAATATTTTTTGATATGTTTACAATTTTTAAGCAAATTGGAAGCCTACCAGTGCCTCAATCCCTATAATAAAATACATTCTAAATACCTATAAATCTTGGCATTTGATTTTGGGTTTTTTATCATAGAAAATCAGAGCTTCCCTTGCCCCCTTCACTCACCAGGATGCAAGTCCAGCTGTGGTTATTCTCACCCACCCCGCTGCTTTATGGCACTGAGCAGCCCTGATATGCCTGTGCCTTGCCCATGCCATTGCCCCTTACTCCCAGCCCACAGACTCCTGGCTCTGCCGGTGCCCGTCGCTCCCCATCCATAGTTCCCTGCTCACCCCCAACTCTGCTGGAGGGAACCCCAACTGCCAGGGCTACAGGAGCAAGGACCCAGGTCCACAGCCCCAGCCTGAACCAGCAGCACCCAAGCCCCAGCTGCCACCTGTGGGAGGCAGCAGCTGTTGCAGCTGGAGCAGAGCCAGAGCCCCGCTTCCCCTCCCCCACAGGCAGCAGGGCCAGAGCAGAGCCCATGGGGGGTGGCGGGGGGGGGGTGGCTGTAGGCTGCCTGCTTCCGGCTCAGGGCTCTCCACACTTCTGCCCTCTCCTCGGGGGCCTCCGTGGCCCAGTGAGCAGGACTCAGCATGGCAGGGCAGAGCAGGGTGGGGAGGCTTGGTGCTACCTCTGGGAGCCCCATGCCCCCTGCCTGATCGCCCTCCTCCCATTCCCCCCCAGCAACTTGCAGGCTGGAACTCTGCCAGCCTACAAGGGGAAACCCACTATTTCCCACATTTTTCTCCTTTAAAGAAGAAAGTCCATGTTTTTCACCTTAAAAAGAGAGAATCCACATTCTACCACGTTTTTTCATGGTGAACAGAAAACCAGGATCCCTGGTCATGAACTTGGCTTCAATAGAAACTGCAAATATATGTTTGATTTATCTATTTGTTTTCTGGTTTTGAGCCTTTAGGGGACATGTTGGTTATGTTTTGAAACTTTTATCCATAAGAAATTGCTTTTTCTTTTTATACAACCTGAGATTTTTCATTTTACAACAGAAACCTTGGGTCTGAATCTGTCAAATATTTAATTCTCAATAAAACCAAGAGTACTCACAAAACTGAAAATCATTCATCAAACACATTATTTGGCAATTTTTGCCTTTTTCCATCAAATAATTTAATCAGTGATTTCTTTAAATTGTTCAACCAGCTCTATATAATTGGTTAAAAAATATTAAGCAAATGTGGTATTTTAAAATTTTTTTTTCCGGACATGCAGACAGTTCCAGCAGCATCATAAATGTTTGACATAGTGATCAGCTTCTGAAAAATTTTGATCAACTTAAGTTTTGTTCAGTCCTCTTAACAGTATTAATCTCTAATGCTATTTTACATTTCCACAGCACCTTTAATCTGAACTCCAAGAGTGCTTTGCAGATATCAGTGAACTCAGCATTTTGCATGTGGGGGAACTGAGGCACAGAGGGGTTAAGATGATTTTCAAAAGTGTCACAACCCAAGGGTGTGATTTTTGTTTTTGTGTGTGCTTTGGCACCACTGAATTATTTTCCCGCCAATTCGTAGCTTTCTTTGCAGTGTGCATTTCTTCTTTGCAGCACAGAAATGCACTTTGCAAAGAGTTCCTGCCATTTGTATGATAATTCGAGCCCCATTATTGGCCTGTGTGAAATTATTCACACGTGGCGGCTAGTGATTGGCTTGCTAGCCGTATAAAAAGCTTGAGTGGTTTCCGCCCAAGTTGGAGGACTCCACGAACACCAGGAGGAGGAGACTTCACGCTGTGTGAAGATCTCTAAGCGCTGCGGAGCCTATTGGACCCAGTGCATTTCAAGCAGGCAACAGAGGTCTGATCAGCCTCTAGCCTCTCCCCGTCGCCATTCGCAATCCTCGACGTATCCCTCTCCCTGCGCGCAAAAGGACCCACGGAGCCTAGCAAACTTCGTGTGAGTGAATTGTGAGTGAACAAAAGGATCCACAGAGCCTCGACAACTCCGTGGGAGTGATCCGAATATTGTCTGAGTCCTCAAACGAGGATTTAATCGGAGCTGTGCCTGGGAAACTGTCCAGCCTACACCGCATTGTTACTTTAGTGTAAGTAAACAATCTTGAATCAACCATTACGTGTCCGTGCCTAATTCTAGCGTGTCGCCTGTTCTCTCCAATCCAGCGTGCCCGGGCTGCTGGCCACAGCCCTCGCGGAGCAAAAAAGGGCCCGGATCACTCCCGGCCCACACAAAAAGCACAAATAGTAATTATGCCCTCTTGACTCCAACACAAGCTGGGTGTCTAACTCCCTTTTACAACCAAGAATCTCCCCCAAATGATCTGCCAAGGCTGTACTTGGAAGACAATGGCAAACTGAGAATAGAAGCTCATTCTGCAATAAGAAGAGCACATGAAAAATCTCTCTCCTTTTATTGGTGCTTTAATTTCTTTACGCATTAAATTTGAAGGAGGAAATGGAAAAACCCATGACCATACTTGTTCAGCTGCCCCTCTCTACAATGAACTTTTTTAAATTTCACACCCAATTATATTTCCATTCCACACACGACTGGTGCTATCACATTTTTTAAGTATCTATTATTTACATGAGAAATGAGGAGTCATGAAGCTGAGGCTATTCTTCTAAACGAGTTGGATCCACTTTGATTTATTCTTTTATTCTTCCCATGCAATTTTTTTTCATTTCCTACATTGCAGTGATAGCAAGGTGAGCATACTCAGTGCTGAAGGGACAGCATTTTCTGTAGTACTCAAGGGATACAGTTTTATTTTCTGTGCTAAACAGGGAGAAACTGATTTTCCACTGTTTGCAGAACAACATGGCACAATGACCAGCAAATTCTGACTTTTCAATCTCAGCCACAGTGGTACCTGATCTACTGAGTCTGGTGAAAAGACTCCCATTGATGTCTGTAGAGTGTGAATTAGGTGCCTCTCTGCTTATGTATTACAAACACTTTGACATAACAAAGGCAATCTGAAGTACTGTCATTCTGACTGCTACACCACAAGTCACACACAGGAATCATTCATAGCTTGTGCACAGTTGGAAAGATAGGATGATCTTCTAAATATTAGAATATTTCAGGTAATGCCTTCTTACATCCACTGACACACTTCTGCATTTTCTATTCCTGTGCTACTGTACACTCTTTTTAATGCTATCACTCAAAGAAGCTAGAATGACATGACAAACAGCAGGA
>NW_005841994.1:1739148-1744625 GCF_000455745.1 Alligator sinensis
ATTCCCTTTAAAATCATTTAGCACATCAAGATGTCCACTGTTCACAAGCTATATTAGGAATAAGCTTTCAAATACTTTCTTTTGGTGTTTAAATTGCCTCATAAATGCCTACAAAATGATCCTGAAAATAACAGCAATTTCCACACCTAAGGGTGGAAATTTTATTCTGATCTATTCAAAACAAAGGAAGAAAATAGAAAATAGGAAAGAAATTGCAGAGTTATGTACCAAACCAACATTGTAAGATTTACCCATTAGCTGGGACTAAAAACACTATTTCTTGTTATGTCCATTACTCAAGAATGGGGTAATGCAAGGGCTTTCAGTTTAAATAAGCAGACCCCACATTATCACTGCAGCCCATTAAACAAGTCAACAGGCAAGTTTATTTGCTTATAGATTTCTCTTTCACTCTCCTGTAGGGTTAACATAGACAGTTGGAAGTAGGTCAATATTACTATTACACAAACGTGTGGTGACTGATGCTGCCATGCAATATGGTGTTATCTGCAGAGAAAGCCAGCCTCAGACAGTTCTATATCTATTTTCCCAACACAAGTGGTGAACATCACATACATACTGTAAATTGCACGGATGATCTCCCTGACTCTATTATTTTTCAAAGGGACAAAGACTGCATGAGCAATTATATTGTACTCATCTTAGTCATATATTATGCTTTGACATGATATTGAAAATCTGATGCATGGTCAGTAAATCAGTGTTCTCCTTCAGCTCATGGGCAGAGTCCATTGTTTGCTTGACTACTGTCTATGACTTCTTTTAGAAAGACAGAGCTGCAATTAACTGTCAGTGATATGAAAGCACGGAAAGAAAAGCCCCAGCTAGGCAGCAAGATACTTTCTTTGTTTTAAATTCCATTCAACTTATAAACTTGTTCTTTTCCCCCAAACCTAGAAATCTGCCTTTCCCTAGTAAACTCCAGAAATGAACAGAAACTAAGGCAAATTGCTAAAGCTAAAGGAGTATTGAGAATTATTTCTATAGAAATAGTGAAACCTCCACGGGGCTAACTTTTGGAACATTTCCCATGGTTACACTGCATTTTGTTGGCTATAGCAAGGAGAAATCTCCTGTAAAACAGCACCTGCACTGCCCAAAACCCCAGCAATGAAGCTGTTGACAACCAGGCACCTAATGGTGGTTATACCCTGCCTCCCATCACTGCCAGAGGTAAGTTAAACTCATAGCAGGGCAATAGGGGGATGATTTAAGAAACAACTTAGACAAGGTACAGACATTCAAAAAGTCCAAGTTGGAATCGATCTAAGTTAAGCTGTTTTCTGTAAGTGGTGTAGTTTAGATCAGTAGTGAACAAAACACACATTAGTTCCTTTGTGGAGGGAGCCAATCTTAGACCGGGTTCTGCCATTTTTAAACCAGTCTGTGTGCACCAAATTTATGGGTATAGACCTATTTCCAATCACTTATACTGACTGGAAGTGTAGTCTGTACCTGGCCTTAGTGCTGCCCAGGCTTCGGAGTACAGTCCTACTGCCTAAAGTGTGTGTTAGCCTATTTAGCAAGTATGGACTTTGTAGCTCAAGTGAGGAGGGTGCTAGTTGCCAGATGTTTATGTATTATACAAAATCAGAAATAATCCTGGTGGGAAGCTTGAAACCCAGAATTCCCTATCCCGCCTACCCCTACGGGAGTTTTCTCTTCATGAAGCAGGTAAAGAAGCAGGATCCTTCTTGTTTGCTTTCCTTCTGGCTCCATGAATCTTGTATACCTGGCTGCCCATCTTCAACAGGAAGGGATCATCCCTACCCAGCCCATCCCAGCCCAGCCAGCACTCTCCTGGGAAATGGGAGATGCGAGTTTAAATCCCAGCAAGTTGAAGGAGGTGGGGTCTAGACCCCAGGTTCCCAACATTCCTGGGCAAGTGCTCTTATTGAACAGCAAGAGGCAACATGCTGTTCTCTATACTGGACTCAGTACTGCTGTCAGGGAGTCCCTGGTTCCTCCTTAGGGCAGTTGAGTGTCTGGCAGAATCAAAGGACACCTGGATCAGCCTTGGGAAGCACCTCAACCTTCCCATTCACAGTATAGAGAGCCCAGGTGCCAAACCTGATCAGTTTGGACCACCCGCCTGGGGCAAAGCCCCTGGATTTTAGGCATCCTATGTCCTAGGTTTAGATCTGGCCCAATGTATTTCTCTAAGAATGAGGTGAGCAAAGTAATTCTTCACACAGTCAAAAGGGAGGGAGGAGGCATGGGTCTAAGCAAAATATCCCTGCCTGCTTCACATAACGAAAATGATGCTGAAACTCTGCTATGTTTAAGCATAATTGTAGCTAGCACAGTTTGTCTCCCAGAGTGGGCAGGGCTATAAAAAATATATCTCCAAGGGCATTTTAAACTTGAAGTGCCTACATCAAGCATGACTGAGCATCAGAACACTTATCTACAATAAGCAGCTTTTGCCAAAAATATCCCACCCTTGCTACAACTGGTGTAGATGGAGCAGCAAGTAGCAAAGGTGAGAGCCTGACTGTGCAGAAGGCTTCAAGAACTGCTGACATTTTTAAGCACCCTGCTCTCTCATCTGTTCTGAGCAGTTTTAGTAGCATGGTGGTTAAACACACTACTACTAATAAAACACACATTACCCTGAAAGTAAGTGCACCCCACTGCCGTTACCACCAGTGCAAATTTTTAATGATGAAAAATCCCCAATGTACAAAAAAAAACAATCAGAGAAACTAAAGATAAAGGAAGTGTTGATATAGCACCAACATGGCACCCCTTTTCCTGAGAATTTATATTTCCACATATGGTGAGTAGTCTCTGGAGGAGAGAAAGCAGTAAAAACGGGGTGTGCATTACATTTCTTAAAGAGTCTTGAGATGGACAGATAATTTTCTGGAGCACACAAACAGAGCTTAGTGTTTCCTCTTTAAAGACTGGAATACCACTTTTGCAGTGCATCACTAGCCACCACTGTTAAGAAACAAAAACTTCTCAGGATCCAGCTCACTTTTTCACCTGATGCACACAGCCAGATCCCACAAGCAAACACATATGCAGCAAAACAAACTCCAGAGAAGTAAATGTACCATGGCACAAAGAACGCTGCTAAAGTATAAATCATGATTGCTTCTGTCCCTGAAGCTGCATCAACTAAGTAACAGACACTGGACACTTTTTAAGTCTTTCAGATTAGTTCATCTTGCTCTCCAGGCACAGGCAATCCAAGGGACAGACTGCTAGTGTCTCTGCCCTCAGTCAGCTATTTGATCAGTCCACTTAGTGCTGGTAGTTCTTCCCTATGCAGTCCTTTACTGCCTGGCTGCGTTTCCCTCAAATCATTTTTGGTTATTGAACACAAAGAATCTGCACCACTTCTGTTATTAGGAACAGGGTGAAGTCATGCTAAGAAACTTTTTCTATTTCTTTTCTTTCTTGCCCTCTTCCATTACCTAGGACTCTTCAGAGGCAAGGAGATGGTCTTTGACCCATTTCACTCTGGCTGTGATAAAGAGACAAAGAAAAATTGGATGTGGGTGTTAAAATAACTACAGCTTGATTCTGAGTTAGCACAGCTGGGAACACAGGAAGCCTCTTGTGAGAGAGTGGAATTATATCCAGGCCCAATGTACATAAAAAAACAAGGGATGCTAGGGACATTATAAAATGTGCATTGTAGGGGGCATTTGAAATTCTTATCTGGAGCATTTTGCTAATGATTCTATACGCTTATACAAGAAGAGCTCCTGGAGGCAGATTCTTCTCTCAGTTACACTATTGCAGACTTGGATTAACTCCACTGAAATCAACCAAGATACTCTGGATTTACCCAGGTATACCTGAGATCAGAACCAGAATGAGATATGTAATTTCTCTTTAGGTTAAGTTCAAGAAAAAAATGCATTTGCCTTCAGTGCAGTTGGTGACAAGAATAAACAAAGCAACTGATGCCTTCTTTGTGGGAAAGAACAGCAGCAAAAAGCCCCTAGGGGCTTTTTTGGCCATTTGGGTTACAATTGCAACATAATTTTAATATCCTTTCTGTTCTCTACTTTTTAATACATTGCTTTCACTTTCTGGAAGTTCAGAAATACCCTTTGACACTTCTGATTACACAGGAATTATAGAACCATAGAAAAATAACCTGGAAGGGACTTCTGTAAGTCATTTAGTCTAACCCCCTACCTGAGGCAGGATCACCTCTATCTAAAACATCCCATACAAACTTTTGTCTAACCTATTACTAAAACTATGCAGTCAACCCTGACACACAAGTACAAGGCATAGCACCCTAGCCTGCCACAGGTAAAGCAGCTGGACTGCGGCAGCTAGCGTCCTGCTGCAGCAAGGCTTGTTTAAATACCCTTGAGTGATGCTCCCAAATGTGTATAACAGTTTGTGGGAGTCCTTTAACAAGAAAGGTTGCTACTAGGACCTGTTAGCAACATACAGGTCTTTCAAGTTTAATCAGCTGTCCTGATCACTTTGTTTGAAGGAGACCAAGTTCTCCTCTCTACTTGCTTACTCAGGAGAGGAGGCTGATGTAGCAACCCAAAAGCCTTCTCTTTCTGTGTACCCAAACAAAGGGCCTTAGAAGTCTGAACAGAAGCTAGGGCTCTGGGTCGCTGTATAACTCTTACCTTTTGCAAAGTTCTCATGGCACAGATTCGTACCACACCCTTACCTTTGACCATCCTAGTTTTTTACCATTTGTACTGCAGTGTTAATGATATTTCAGTATTTTTTGTTCTCTTTCTTTTTTTATTCTATTTCCTTTGCATTCTGGATGACTAGAAAGACCTGTCAGTTCTTCTTACAACAATGGAGACACCTCCCAAACATCTGCATGGACTGTGAGAGTCCTTTAGACAGAAAAAGTTGCTGCAGAAGCCTGTTAGCAAGATACATGGTTTGTGCAGCTGTAGTTTCCCTGAAATTTCTCTCAGCTACTGCAACCAATTGTCATGCAAGACACTGGGCTGAATCAATCACACTGTGTTATGTTGTGTCACATAACATAGCACAATGTGACTGACGCCACCCAACATGACATGTCACAACAAGGTACAACACACAGGAAATTTCATACCTTTTTTTTTTCTAAAAATCATATACACACACACAAATGTACTTGGCAGAAGGATGAAAAAAGTTGGGGGGGTCTTTTCTTCTTTCTTCCCCCTCCCCCTCCACCCCCCCACCCTATTTTTAAAGAGAAAGCTTCCTTTATACAAAAGCTGATCATTACTGAATAGGACTGAAAACTTAAAATAAAGACTGGTTTTGTTACTGAGTTAGGTACTCAATGTAGACTGAAGAGGTCTGGGATAATTTTCTGCCTCTGCCATAGTTTCCCTCCAAGACCAGATCTGACCCATCCTATCCTGTGGAACCTGCAATCACAGGGGGCCCTGCAGCTAAGGGTCCCCCTGTGGCCATAAACACTCCAAATTAGTGCCATAGCAAGGGGGAGGGGGGGGGGGCAG
>NW_005841994.1:1744635-1749750 GCF_000455745.1 Alligator sinensis
ACTACTCCATGATGCTGCAGCCGCTGCCAGCTTCACATCTGGTCACTCACCACCCTCCTCCCCCACTGCCAATGCCACTGCCAGCTTCTTCACATAAGGGGGCCCCAAGACTATATCTTGCAGGGGGCCCCAAAAAATTGTGGGCCGGCCCCATCCAAGACCCTTGGCAAATCAATTATTTTCTGTTTCTCACTTTCTATTTCTAAAACCGGACAGTACTTCTTTCTTCCACCTTTTACTGGTCCTCTCTCTCTTGTTTATGTGGCCTTCAGGGTTGGGACGGTTACGTACAACGTACAGCATCTGGCACAATGGACTTCTGATGCAATATGCTCCATTTCAGTGCATAGTGTCCAAACAAAGAAAAAAGTGTCAGCCCTTACCTACCATTTGCATTTTTTTGAACAACTGTAAAGAATGCTTCTGAAGTAGGCAGCACTGTCAGTGCTGTGGTATTAGCAGCTCCAAAACTGACTAGCTCCCATCAGTGTCAAGACTTCTGATAAAAGAACTTTGACAGCTACTTCCTCTTCTCCCTTTCTATGCAGCTAACCAGAGTACAAGTACATCACAAAGTAAAAAGTGGGGCTGAAAGGTGGTATGCCATGAAGCAGTATATATACTTATCTGATTGGGAGAAAATAAGTGTTTGTCCCAGAAAAGCCTAAACATGGCTTACAATAAAAATAAATGAATAAAACAAGACTAATGATAAAACACAGATAATGTAAGCTATAGGCAAAAACTGGGATAGGCATGTATTATGTAATTAAGCAAATTATACATTTATCTGCATATAAGTGGAGTACATTGTGCAGACTAGGCCCGGTAGACACTACTGTAATACAAATAGGGTGCATCTACACATACAATTAAATGTGAAACAATAAACTCCGGGGTTTATTGCTCCCAAGCACACATTCAAATGGTGTCCCTGGGAGCAATATACTCCAAAGCAATAAACTCTGAAGTTTATTGCCATTTGAACATTTGCCCAGAAATACAGCACATTGAGCCTGGTCAGAGCAGCACTGGCTGGTAGGGAGCCTGGGGGATCAGTCTGCCAGCCTGGGGCCGCTCCCCACAACTCAACATGTTGCAGAGGGGCTGGCTGCAGCACAAGGGTGCTATAGTGCAGGGCAGGCCAGCAGGCAACCTCCACACTGAAGTACCCTCATGCCCCTGTCAGCCAGTGGAATGTTTTACTCTGCAGCAGGACAGTTTTATATTCACAAGGACTATCCTGCTGCGGAGTAAATTAGTTTACTCCAGCCTAATAGGGCCACACATGTAGACAATGAAACACTTACTTTGCAGCTAACTGGTCTACTACACAGTAAACATTTCATGTAGATACACCCACAGGTAATTATAATCATGCAAACAAAGATTTCTCATAGGCTATGGGCTGGACCCAAGGCCATGCATGTCTGCTACTCCCCACTGAAGTCAATTAAAATTCAGGGCCTTTAGCTCCATGTAGTCCCAGAACCTAAGAGCCCTGTTACACTATCTCATGCATCAATGAAGGTCATCACCAAGGATCCTGGTTTTCCATTCGTGGTAAAACAGAATTTTTCTCTTTTTAAGGAGAAAAATGCAGATTTTTCTCCTTAGCAGCGAGCTGTGCATGGGGAGTGAGAGGCACTGACAAGGCTGGGGGGCTGCAGGCCAGAAGTGAGGGGCACTGGCAGGGCCAGGGGGCTGTGGCTTGGGGGTAAAGGGCAATAGCATGGGCAGGGCACCGGCATATCAGTGCTGCTCAGCACCACAAAATAGTGGAGGGGGGGACAGCCGCAGCTGGATCTGTGTCCTAGTGGATGAACGGGGCAAGGGGAGCTCTACTTTTCCATGATAAAAAACCCAAAATCAAATGCCAGAATGTATAAGTATTTAGAGTGTATTTTATTATAGTGATTGAGGCACTGGTAGGCTTCCAAACTGAAAACTGTATTCCAATTAAAATTGTAAATATATCTATCAATAAAACATTGTGTTCAACTGATACGTATATATATATATATATATATATATAGTGGTGTTTTATTTGAATCATGGAAAAACATGGATTTTGGATTTTTTTTATCATAGAGTTGGTATAAGGGTATAGTTGGCATGGTACAGCTAGTATATGATTATATTGGTGGTATGCTTTCATGTTGCTGATAACTGCAGTTGTTTAATTTGAGACAAGGCTAACTAGAAGCAGAAACTCATGTTTGCACACAATGGCTGTGTCCAGACGAGCATGGACTTGTGGTATGTGGCACTGCAGACCCATCTGTGGCACCATACACTGCGCATACAGGTGTTCCTCATGCTTCTACCTTTCAGCCCAGGGAGATCCCAGAGTCAAAAAAGCCAGGCCAAGAAAAAGTGGGTGGTGCACATGGTGGCAACATGCACTGTCCAAAACTGGAATCTGGCCAGCCAGAGCTATGCTTTGGCTGCCAGCCAGGCTCCTAGCTGCAGGAGCTCCATATCTGCAACGACCCAAGGCCCTTAGGTAAGGCTGCTGGGCTGGCACAGTTTCTGGTCCCAGTCTCCCCTACCCCACCCGTAACCTGCCATGCACTAGAGCACACGTGGCACAGGTGTTTCCCTGGGAAATACCCATCCACACTCATCTTGATGCGGCCAGTATGTTTATTATTGAAGGCCTGACACACTTCATTCAAGGCATGGCAAACCAAGTAGCAGAGTGAAATGGGTTACTTTCACCTTTCCAACTTCCAAAACATATGATGGCAAGAAATATTTCACTCTTAGAAAAAAAATGGATAAAGCATTCACAGGATTCCCTCACTGGACTTGCTGTTGATAGTGCATAATTAAGATAATACATAAAAGGTAGCAAGTAACAATACGCGTAAAGAACCCAAAAGTTCTAAGGGGCTAATAGTAACTGACCAAAATGTCTGCCATGATCCCTTATTACAGGGTTACCACAGCCTTTGTCTTGCTTTCACTAAAACAATGGAGTGAGCCATGGTTATTCCACTGCAGCTGCACTTCTAGCAGGAGAGACAGCATGAGCTACTCTTTCCATTCGAAATTTTAGCTTCGCTCCAGGCATGAAAACAACACATTGAGCCATTTCGCTCAGTTTTTGGAAGGAGGAAGATGAAGGGAGAAGGAAAAACACCTCTCAAAAAAGGGATGGCTTGGCATCTCCTTCCATTGAGGCCCTCCTACAAACAGCTTTTTGAGCAGCACAATTTTGCCCGCTCAGAACAGAGATGGTAACATTCATGCTGTCCAGATTCCACAGGACCTCTCTCCCACTCCAGGTAAAATTCTGTGCTCCGTGGACTGAGCCCTGGTTCACCACATTCTGCTCTACATATTTAATTCTGGGCTATTTCTCAACATCACCATAAATTATTCAAAAACCATTTGGGTAGGAATTCCTGAAGAGCTCTGCCCAAGTAGCAACATGGGTTTTGTTCCATACAGTAGGCATGCGCTGTCCTCTGCCTTCACCTAGAAAACCAGGCTGCTAGGTAGTGTGAATGGGAATCACACAAGCTACAAAACTGATGCATGGCAGTATCAAACAGTACCACTGAGTACCTCCAGGCTAGTTGTAGGAACACAATGTTAAGGTCAAACCAAGCACTACGTGGGCAGGGGAAGCATAATGTTTGTCTGGAGGACAATTCAGAGCAAATGCAACGGGTGACCTAGCCAGGACAGCCTACATAATGTCTTATAAACTGGAAGAGAAAGAAAGATGACTTATACTTTATTCTTATTTATATAACTGGTATAGCACCCTAGACAAGTACCCAGCCAGTGCTGAGTCTAATATATGCACAAGGGCTCAGCTCCCTGAAATTAGCAGCTGCCTGGGAAAGTCAGATTCGCAGAAGGGCAAGCTGGGGATTGCAGTGCTGCAAGTGCCTTGACAAAATACTGCATGTCCTGGGATAAATTAGTTTCTTGGAGGGGAAGCATTCCTTCAAGGAAGGTGGGGGAGCCCTTTGCACAGTTTAACCTCCTGCAACCTTTGAACTTCAAGGGAGGTCATATGCATGTCACTGTTCCCAGCTGCTGTCTTTCTGTCTCTCTGCCCACCACAGGCCCTTAGCCCTTTCCATTTTGTAGTCGTATTGATCTGTTGGCAGCAATGGGCTGGATAATTAGCCAGGAATTAGGGTTTCTATTACAGCCAGGAGGCTGCCCCAGCTGATTTATCACCTGAATAATTTACTGTGATTGAAAGGAAATTAAAATGAACTCCATTTGACAACTGTGCGCTTTTATGGGCTTTAGTGAAGACTCAAAAGCCAAATTAATAGCCTGGTGTTGTTTAATAGTCTACTGAGAGTAAATATGGGAAGGTTTTTCTCTCCTGATGGGCTTTCTTGTGCTGGATTTAGGAGTTGCGTTTTTTTCCCCCCTCCCACCAATAAAGCTACAGACAGTATCAAAGGTAATTTTACTTAAAAGAGACACAGCTGTAAAATTAGAAAAACTGCTTTTTTAATCTATTTTCCTCCAAGGTTATTTTTAACCACCCCTCTGCTGCCAGTTTTCACAAATAAGAAAAAGTACAACTCACAAACAATAATTAAATGAGAAAGCATTTATTCTCCCTGAGAATATATATTAAATCCTTCTGCCTGTTGTCTCCTGGATAAGTATCCATTATATTATTTCTTATGTCTTCTGACTGGATAAAGATATATTTTTCCACAAATCTCTGCTTTACACTAAAATATTATATTATATTATATTATATTATATTATATTATATTAAAGTACACAGCAATTATTAGCCCTTATATAGTCACAATCCAATGCTTTCTGCAGTCAGCTAGAATCTTCCAGGGCCTGAAAGAGCTGTTTCAGATAGGAGTCCTTTTATATTCTCAATACATAACTGGTTTGGGCTTCTAGGACGAAAGGGAAAATGTGCTCAGTAGCACATATAGGAGATTACTGGTTCCACCTCTATAATAAGTATATTCTGATAGAGACTTCCCATGAGACAAAAAATTACCCTAACATCCTTTGTGCCCCCAACTAGGCCAAATTTAGCTTTCAGTTACTACACCCAAGTGAAAAGGCTTTTCTTTTAACCTCTGAAGTATTGGAACTCATAGTTAATTC
>NW_005841994.1:1749782-1759985 GCF_000455745.1 Alligator sinensis
CACTAAATATGAGGAACAGGGACTTTAGGCTGCAATTAATTTTGTTTTGTGCTTACCTCAATGGAGGTAGCAGGGCACATTTAGGAGAAGCAGGACACATCTACACAAGATGTGAAATGCGCAGTAGATTAATTCTATTGCACATTAGTGCATCACAGCAAAAGCTGTGCTACGGCACTAATGCACAATAGAATTAATCTACTGCACATTAGCATCACTTAAAAGGCATGCGCCAGCACTACTGCATAGTAGCTCCAGTTTCTGTGCATTTAGTCAGTACCTGTTATTACAGGTACTAAACTTAATGCACAGTAATCATGGCACATTAATGCACATGAAGACATGCCCGCAGACACTCAGCTAGACCTCAGTGTGCATGTCTACACATGCACTTTACTGTGCAGTAGACTAATTTGCTACACAGTAAAATGTCACTGTTTACGCATGCGTGGCAATTAGGACAGTATAGACTGATTTACTGCACTGTCAGATAGTCCCATCAGACTCAAGTACTATCCAATGGTGAAGTAAATTACTGCAATTACCGCGCTTAAACACACGAGTAGACAGTGACATCCAGATTAATTTACTCCAGCTCAAAGTGCACTGGGATTTATTCAGTTGCATTAACTGCATGTGTAGACATACCCAGTTACACTTCCATAAACTCCAATAACATTGGGGGGGGGGGGGGGGGAGGGGGGGCAGGAACACGAAAAAAACTGGGGGGGGGGGGGGCAGTAGAGTAGCTGAAATCAGAATTTCACCCATTTGACTTTACAATTGATGTTTTGATTATATGAGCCATAACTATTTGCCTGCTCGGTAACAAGAACAAAAAAAAGTATGTGTAAAAAATGTTCCTTATGACTTAAATTAAATGCTATATTCCTACTCCTTTTCACTACTTTTTTCTTCTTAATTGTCTTGGGGGTTGTAACTTAGGGCTGATCTTGTCTTTTATTTTTTTGGATATTTTAAATATATATTTATTTTTTGAACTTTCTGGATTTTAAAATTCATATATATTATAGTTAATGTAGTATTCACTATGATCTGTAACTAATTTACTTCATTAATTAACTCATCTTTGCATCATGTAGGTCAGGGAAAGATATGGCTCTGAAAAATGTAAATACAGTCATGAATGATTTCACCAATGTTCAGCATTATTAGACTGCACAACATTTTTGTAAGGCATCCATGAAAACTACAAAGCTAATATTTATTTCAAGACTCAACATGGTCAATTTCACCAGGGATGAAACTTTGGAGATTTCAAGGAATTTGCACACTTTAATAGTTGTTTTCCCTTCTAAATACTATAATAAGATCTTCAATGGTTGGTGTCTAATAAGAAACAAGGATGTTACTCATAGTCCATTAGCTGCACACAAGAAGTAATGACAGATTCAGCACTTTACCTTGCATTGGCCTTAAGCCCCCTCTTATACAGTATATTATAGGTATTGTGCAATTAACTGGTTAATTGTACAATTACTTTAGGACCAGCTATACATGCAAAGTAGCTTTCACATGATAAAGTAGTTATCCAACCATCTAAGTTAGACCTTGAAAATGTGTACTAACTTTATGGCTTGTTGCTATCAAGCTTTAATTTTGCACATATAGCAGGGTCTCCCCTGTGGCTGGGAGCTATAGCAACTGACAAGGCTTACAGCCACAGGGGTATATTATGCCCAGCTTGAAACCCTGAGCCATGGCTACTGTGAACCCCAAGATTCAAGGGGGTATGAAACCCCTGGGCCCACATGTACAACTGGGATCGAGAGTTCCCTCACCTGACAGGGCTCTTGATCCCAGCTGCGTGTGGTTGCCGTGGCTGGGAGGGAGCCCCCTCAAGCAAAGAGGGCTCCCAGCCACGGGAGCCTGCTTCTTGCTAATGCAGGGGAATCCCAGGATTAGACTCCCCTATGCCAGCATTGGATCTAATGTGCAATCCCACAGTCACACCTCCTGCCATGCACACATAGCATGAGAGGAGGCACAATTGTGTGGATCGCATATTAGACCCAATCACACCTTTAACAGAACATATAGAGGGGACCTAATAATTACACTTTACAAATAAATCAGATAACAAATAACCAGAAAAAAGAGTTGTTATATCATTATCTCATTTTGTTTTGCTTTGTTTTTTATGAAGCACAAATTCAAATGCTATAAGAATTGTGTCACTCTTTCAGCCCTCTTATTCCCATAGATACTAAAGAATCTTCCATCCTACGCAATTCCTTTAAATGAAAAAACTGGCCTCCACCTGACTCATTTAAGATTATTCTGTGTAAAAGCAAAACTGAACATGTTCAGAGGGAATTATGTCACTCTTATTAAACATTGTTATGCTTTCTCCAGTTTCCACATCCAGACTCCTTCTAAAATAGAGGCGATCCAAGTGACAGCATTGAAAGTTGAGTAAATTTACATAACATTTTCACTTTTCATCTGAGCTCTTAGTTATCTATATTTCCTTTGCCCATGTGTGGTTTATCTCCAAATATCAGATATATCTGAACTTCATGCAATTAAAATATACATTAAGACAAGTTATGCAGATAGATTTTTTTTTAGAAAATTAATAAATGCTAATCCAAATCCAAAATGTCCATATTTTATCTAAATCTGAATTTGATGTCCAAAAATCAGCTTAGTTCTATCTAAAAGCAATGGGAAAATATCTGTGCAGAGCTGGGAATTATCTGCTATTAGTAACAAGTGGTTTTCTTTTAAGCTTGTGACCTACATAGTGTTGCATTTGGTCACATCAGGCTATGCTTCATTATAGCTCTGATCTAAAGTCTATTGAAGTCAATGGAAATATTCCTCTTAGCTTCAATGAGTATTCGATTGGAACCATGTGTGATGCCTGGAGTAACAGAGAATCCATTTCACATAAAGACAGAAATCCAGTTTAGATTATTCTCTTCTTTACTCTGAGGAAATTCATAAACTGCATCCTCTGTGTCTGGGATGTCAAACTCATTATTGGCCCCCCTTGGGCTGGATCCATACCATAAGGTTTCTTGAAGGCCTGATCCAAAACAACCTCCAGCTCTGGGGTGAGCGATATCAGTGTTAACCCCCACAGCTGCAGAACCACTGTGTCAGCTCAGGAAGCTGGGGGGTTAATGCCACTATTGTTCATCCAATCGCCAATGGGGAATGAGTCCCCAGTGGGGCTCCATACCCAGGAATTCAGTGGTAGGGCTAGTAACAGTGGCATTAATTCCTGAGCCAACACAAAGGTTCAAGCAGCTGTAGGGCTTAATTATGCTTGCTGAATTTCTAGCCCCTCCAGGAGCCCCCTGGGCTGGATGACACAGGCCAGATCCAGCCCTCAAGCCAGCTGTTTGAAACCCCTGCTCTATGTAATTAGTTGATTCAGTCGTACATATTGGGCCAGCTTCTCAGATTTGCATCAACAGGGAATTTTGCCAATTGTTACTAAATACCACATCCATCACAGGTAAATACAATCCCAGACAATGACCAGGTTTTGAGACTGGCGCAGAACAAAATGTGACAGTTTGAGTCCACAAGGATGTATGGAAAGTTTCACTGATGCTTTAGTCTGCATCCCCTGACTTTTTATTTAAGGTTCAAAAGAACATGAAAATCTCAAAGTGAAAGTCAGCTGAAGTGTCTTGGAGCTTGTAAATGTCACACTTTTTCTATCCAAAATGAGAAAACCACCCTCCTCCCTATTTAGGGATGGATCCAAAGTGGGTGCAGTGGCATGATCACACCCCTCTTTCAGACCAAGCTGCTGGAGCAGTAGCTGAGGACTCTTTTTAAAAAGTCCCTGAATTAGAAAAGAATTCCCACCCTCTCCATTTCCCCTCCATGCCCAGCAGCACCTACTCCCCTCTGCTCCCATTCCCCTACCCACCACTGCTGCTGTCTCCACTGTCTGCAGCTGCCCAGATGTGGGGGGAGTTCCAAAGCTGCTGCTTCCTTTCTCCAGCCAAGCTATGCAGGGATCCAGGCTCAGCCAGCAGCAACGGTGGTAGCACAGAGGTTTCCCCTCTGCCCAGTCTCCCTGGGTGCTCTCTGCCAGGAGCCACCCGGAAGCAGGCTCAGGAAGGGAGAACCTGCCTGCCATTGCCACTGTTGCTTCAGCCACTTTTTAAAACTGACTTCAAAACTGTTAAACATTTCAGGAGGTGCCTGTATGCATATCTAGACACCTAAACACCTAAGAAAATTTGGCCCTAAGGCCGAAATCACTTCTGAAATAAAGAAGCTTGGCATTCCAAATTGCTCAAGGCATCCTGCAATGAAGGATACAAACACTGTGAGTAACTGGGCATACAAGGCCCCTTTCAGATCTACAAGATATATCTGCTGATATGTGGGGAAAAGATCTATCTGGCTGGATGATCTTAATGCTTCCACCTCTGGAGAAATGCAGTGTGCTCCATGGCCTGGAGGGAGCACTTTCTCCTCTATCCAGAGAACAGCAGAGATTCTATCAGGAGTTTGTTCATGTGCTGAGGGGGCAGATTAGCTGTCACATGTTCTCTTTTCTACTGTGCTAAGGAATCTGCCACCATCAGAGCTAATGGCATGTCTTTCCTGCAGGATTAACCTGGTTGATCAGCACTCAGCTGTGAACACCCTGGTTAAACTAACCAGAGTGTGAGTACTCATCCATGTGTATCACTAGGACTTTTAGAGGAACATCTCATGGCTCTCAACAGTGCATTCAACTGAGCTGTTCTATAATTTTTCTCCAGTGAATTGTGGAAAAATGTGTCTGACTTTCTAGGCATGTGGGAGGAATTGTGGGAAGGCATTGGAGGACCATCATCAATCAACTGTTGTTGTTTGCATGCTCACTGAAAAATGAGTGGGTTACCAGCCATCTCTGGCTTTCCATAATCATAATTGTGTGGCTGCAACCCTTAGTACAAACAAGGAAAGCCACAACTGGCACCAGTGCAATCTATGTTTGCCTGAAAATCCAAGACAAGCCTTTCCAATGCAAAGAGTTATTCTGCTGGTTCAATATGGGACTACACCTGACAGCTCCCTTGCTGATGATGATCAGAGGCACCCCCCAGTCTATGCAACATTTTATTCAATTAATATACACTTTTGTGCTAATTAAAAATATCTTGCATCTTTCCTGAGGTTGCTGACAAATCTTGATACAGGTAGAACAGCTATGTTGGATTCAAAAAGTTTTCTATAAATGGGACAGCAGTGAAGTTAACTTCCTGGCCCCAGAAAGTAGAACAATGATTTTCAACCAGGATGCTGCAGCACCCTCAGATGCCCTGATATCCTTTCAAGGATGTCACAGAATCTCATGCAATGTTAGCACTGTTATGTGTGCAAACATAATTCACAAGCTAAACCCAGAGATTTCAAAGAGGAATCCATCGTGTTTAAACCATTCTGATCTGTTTTGGTCTTTCTGAGTTCTTTGCAACAGAAGAATTGCTCTATTTTTTCTTTAGTCAAAAAATGAGAGAAAACAAAGAGCTAGCATTTTCCAAAGGATGCCTTATTTCTAGCAAGGGGTGACTTGAGTCTAACATGTTGAGAACCACTAAACTAGAAGGTCTAGGGTAACCAGCACAATCTGATGAGAAGCAGTATCTAGTTCCCACAGCAATAAGGTACATAAAGAAAAAGTAGGTTCTGATACAGAATATATGCAAATGAATTGGAAATATGTGAAACTCAGTATGTATGACTTCGTTCTGGTCAGTCAAACATCTCACATGGCACTGGCAATGATCCTTGATTAGAAGTAGACCAGTGTTACACACCTATAATGCTAAATTAGGATTGCTAAAGCATAATCAACCCAAAGTGAACACAGATTATGCCTCACACCATTCAACTTAACTAAAATCTAACTTTATTAGTACATTAAATGTACTAATATTTTCAACATCGAGAGACAGAAAAACACTTAGTTCAATGGTCTCACCCAATCCCAGATATTACTCCACTTCACAGAAAAGGTAGCCAATCAGTTCCTGAAAGTAGAGGGTGGTCATCTGTCAGTAATGGCTGTTTTTCAGTCCAGATGTTGTTGGACAATGACACACACACCATTTCCTTGTTGTCCCCCTTTTATGCTTTTTCTTTAACTTCACTCCTCTGATGACCCTTCACTTCCAGGTACCGTTGATTGCTTTCCCTGTGATCATTATACTGTTCATGTTCCTATCCTGTCAATACATTCCTTTGTTCCAACAAACCCATCACATGCACACATCTTAATTTGGTCTCCTTTTAGTGTCTTAATTTGGGCATGCCCCAGACTCCTCATTTGGTCTGTCCATCAAAACCAGAAATTCAAAGAGCTCTACAGTTGGGCACTGTCCAGTCAGTCCCCTCTTATCACCCTTCATTAACATATCCAATCATATCATCGCTCTGATTTGGTCAGTTACTGCCAAGTTCAGTTAATTTGAGCTAGTAACAAGGCTCACACTATACATGCCTATGTTGATAACACTAGAATATAAGCTCCCCGTGAAAGTGAGCTCAAGGCTATTAGCTGATAGTGCAGCTACAAAGTGCAAAAGAGAAGTTCAAAGAATAATGAGGCTATACAAAAACTTAAGCAATGGTTAAATAAGGCTGAATACAAAATAGTTAAAAGTTAAAATTTTTAAAAGTTAAAATACTACTACAATTCACCACTCAAGCAGGTGCGACTAAAGCTAAATGTGACAAGCTACCCTAACACCAGGGTGCTGTTACTGTAAACATAAGTTTGAGAGTACTTAAAATTCAGTTTCCAGAAATACATGAAATCAGCTTTCTGCAAACATTTTCTGCCAGTACAAATCGATCATGGGATGTTCGCAGAAAACAAACACAAAAGGTCACAAACGTGACAGAAAGGATTTCGTTTTAAAATGAGAATGAATATTTATAGGAGGGATTCCCCCTTCATGGGCGCATCCAGACAAGCATGCACGTATGGCTTGTGGTGCTGCAAACCGTACATAACACACATGCATGCATTCACTGTGCTGCTAATTAGCAGTGCAGCAGGTTTTTTTACACTGGGATTTCCCAGTGTCAAAAAAAAACATGCCAGGAAAAAAGCAGGGCAGCGCACATGTCAGCAATGTGCACTGCCCAAAACCGGAGCCTAGCCAGCCAGAGCCATGCTCTGGCTGCTGACCAGGCTCCATATGCCTGGATCACTGCCATTGCTTCAGTGGGAGTCCCCCAGGGGCCCAGGTAAGGCTGCTGGGGCCAGCAACTGGGCCCACTTGCAGCATTTTTCCCTGCGCTAACCCCACAAACAGGGGCATGCATGAGGGCAAAAAGCAGCAGCACAAATTTGTGCTGCTGCTTTTTTCCCTGTGGCCCACAGGCCCCTGCTCATTGGGACATGACCCATGTGTACCCACAAGGAGACCAAATTATGGTTGCACTGGCAAACTTGTGTCTCACATTTCTTAACTTTTGACTGCTTGACTTTTTAATCTTCACATTCTTCCAACCTAGTTTTGTTTAAGTAGATTATGAACATGGATAGAGAGACACACACGCAGAGGTATATTGGGTTTAGTATTAAAAAGGATCTATATTGAGTGCTATATTAGATCTATATTTTTAAATATTATTTAGTTTGCAATATGAATCACACAAACATTAGGAAATGTCACTACTAAGATTAATTCTGTCCTCATGCCTATGCCTTGTGATGTAATCATTAATCATGTGAATATGTTTTTGTTTGTTTTTTTTAACAGGATTCCTGCCTCATTCAGCACACAGAATGGGCAGCAGTTATTTAATAATTCATGTTCTTCCCATTGTCCAGTGTGTGGCCCCAAACCTTATTTTTTGAACCCCATTCAACCCCTGTTGAGACAAGATTATTAATACCCTCATTCACCTTTGTAAAGCATTTATTGCTATAGCATTTGGGCATTTCACAAATATTAAATAATCAATTAATTAATTTTCACAACTCCTCTGTGAGAGGAGGGAAAATTATTATTCCCATTTTTTCAGATGAGAACTGAGGCACATAGAGATTAAGATCAAAAGTATCTATTAATTTTGCATGCCCATTTTGAGATACTGAGAACCTGATTTATCAGAGTATTTGGCATTATAAAGCATTTTCTTTGTTCAGAGCACAGCTCCCCCTAACCTCAGTTGCAACTATGAACACTCAGTGCTTCTGCACATCAGACCTCAGGATCTCAAGTCAGGTACCGACAAAAAGAGGAACACCATTAAATACCAATATAAAAAGGTGGGAAGTGCTTTAATTAGAGCAGCTCTCGGGAACCACTCTAATCAAAGCACTCACAGCATTCTGTGTATTCAGTGTCCCATGCTTCAAACCGGTGGCAGGTATACTTTAACTAAAGCTCTTACAACAAGCTTTAGTTAAAGCACCCCAGCTGCCATTTTGAAGCACAGGGACACTGAATACACATGACGCTGAAGCTGCTGGAGCATGCTAATTAGTACACTCCAGCAGACTTGATTAATCAAGTCTACTCCAATATATCCTTATTAGCATGTGTCAGAGCAGGCATCAGGCATGTGTATAGGTGCCCATATGTTTTAATAAAAATGTATACAGAATATATTTCAGACTCTCCAACTGTTCCACTTATACCAGAATCAGTTGGTCACCCCTTCACTGTAGTTATCTGGGACAACACAGCAGCTTTTTCCCATCTCACAACACCACTATACAACTACTTAGGACAGCAACCACATACCATACAACAGAGGTTCCCAAACTGTGGTACACATGCTGCTGGAGGTACAAAAGATATTTCTGGGGGATACACGGGAGAAATTGTGTAATAGCGGATTTAATTTTCATTATAATAATAATTGGCATTTAAGGGGTTAAAATATAAAACCTCTGCTGGTAGGGGTACACAGGCAGCTGGTAAATCTGGAAAAGGGTATGCAATACCAAAAAAGTTTGGGAACCTTTGTTGTGCAGAAATGAAACTAGCAAAATGTAAGTAGGTAGAATATAGCTTGATCCAGCTAATGTTTGACCCAAACACTGATGCTTTTCACACCTTCTCAAGTGAAAAACTCTGCTGCATGCTGCCTCCTAGCAATACTACATACAAAGGTATTGTTTTAATACTACCTTCCGGCTAGAGTATCCTCGAATATCTTTGGAAGCTCCCCCACCCCGCCACCCCTCAAAAAACTAACCAAGCCTAATCTTGCTTAGCCTCTGAAGGCTGACAAGAGCATACCAAATTGTAGCAAGCAAACAGCCCACAACAAAACCAAAACAAATTTGTAAAAGCAAATCAAATAAACTGGGAGCAGAAAAAAATAAAGGTTGTTAAGAGCCAGACTGCAGAATTGTTAATAACACTACTTAGCACCGCAGGTTATCCCTGTGAAGTCAAATGGACAGCTTCTGGAAGGAAGTGTTTGCTCAAGTGCTTGAGGGCCCTACCTCAGTCTGGATAGCATTCAGGCATCCCAAGAAACACAGGCAGAAGTTAGCCTGAATGCCTCCTAGGACACAGTACATGAGGACCATAACACTTCCAGCCACACAAGGGGACAACATGTTCCCAAATCCGCACAACCCCATGATCCCTGGTAAGATACCTGAAGATACATGATCCTCTTCCCCATCCGACTCTACCTATTTTTAATCTCACTCTCACGTGGAGATTCTCTTGAGGTCAAGCCATGCCCAAAAACCAAGAAGTGAAATGGCAGATTAGAAAGGATTACAAATGTGCTATTCGTTTGTAAATCTTGAATCTGGAGATGACACCAAAATACCATGCTTCAGCCAAACTCAACATACTTCTTGGATGCTCAGATTTCAAGCCAGGCTCTATCTTTAAGCATTGTCAATTACATTCATCTTTGTGATGGAATGAACCCAAATCTATGATCCAAACTTCCCAAGCTTCTCAAAATCTGTATCTGAATGTAATGGCCTATCTGAATGATATGAATATCTCTACTTACATTCTGTCTGGAAAATCCCTTTGGGGGTTTCTAAGAGTAGATCTGGGACAATAGATTCCTTATAGAACACCGTTAATTATTTGTCTGAACAGGAGACCAAATCCTGGTGTTCCCACTCAGGCAAATTTCACACTGGAATCAAGAAAGGATTTCATAGTTTCATAGTTTCATAGTTTCTAGGGTCGGAAGGGACCTGGGCAGATCATCTAGTCCGACCCCCTG
>NW_005841994.1:1760062-1817102 GCF_000455745.1 Alligator sinensis
GGGGGGACAGGGACTCCCCCAGTGCCTGTTGATCCCCCCTGACTAGTTTATAGCAGGCCACAAGATTCCCCCCTCAGCCTTCTCTTCTGGAGGCTGAACAGGTTCAGGTCCCGTAACCTTTCCTCATAGGACCTGCCCTGCTGTCCCTTGATCATGCGAGTGGCCCTCCTCTGGACCCTCTCGATGCTGTCCACATCCCTCTTAAAGTGCGGCTCCCAGAACTGGATGCAGTACTCCAGCTGCGGCCTGACCAGTGTCGCATAGAGGGGGAGGATCACCTCCTTGGTCCTGCTTGAGATGCATCTGTGGATGCACGACAAGGTACAGTTGGCCTTCCTAGCCACCTCCCCACACTGCTGAGCCATGTTCATCTTGGAGTCAATAATGACTCCAAGATCCTTTTTCACCTCCGTGCTGACAAGAGGGGAGTTCCCCAGCCTGTACGTATGGTGCCGGTTGTTCCTCCCCAGGTGCATCACCTTGCACTTGTCTGTGTTGAACCCCATCCTGTTCTCCTCCGCCCATCCTTGTAACCTGTCAAGGTCCGACTGTAGCCTGTTGCTCCCTTCTATTGTGCCCACATCCCCCCACATCTTGGTATCATCAGCAAATTTGAACAGGGTGCTTTGCACCCCCTCATCCAAATCACTGATGAAGATGTTGAACAGGGCGGGCCCAAGGACCGAGCCCTGCAGGACCCCACTGCCCACGTCCTTCCAGGCTGAGAAGGACCCATCCACTACCACCCTCTGGGTGTGGCTCTCTAGCCAGTTGGTGACCCATTGGACTGTGTGGGTGTCTACGACACAGTCCCCCAGTTTCCTAATGAGAACGGGGTGAGAGACAGTGTCGAAAGCCTTCCGGAAGTCCAGGAAGACTATATCCACTGCTACCCCTGCATCCAATGATTTAGTGACCTGATCGTAGAAGGCCACCAGGTTGGTCTGACATGACCTGCCGCTGATGAACCCGTGCTGGTTGCCCCTGAGCATGCATTTCCCTGCTGGCCCCTCCTGGATGTGTGCCAGAATAATTTTCTCGAACAGCTTGCCCAGGATTGAGGTAAGACTGACTGGCCTATAGTTTCCCGAGAAGTAGCACATTTCACCAGAGAAGTAGCACTTAGCCCAGAAGGTCTTATTGGCATCACTGCAAATGCTTACAGTGTAGAATATCAGTTAAGGAGCAGGCAGCTTATTTTAAGAACGGACCAGAACTCATCCACATTCCACCAATGCTGGGCAATCCTGACTTATTTCAGGCGTGGTATGGTGCCTCGTCTTCAGCAGTCACTAATTTTTCTTTATGCCCACTGCTCATTTAGCACCTGACCCAGAGCTCTCTGAATGCAATGAAACTCTTTCCATTAAGTTCAATCAGCTTTGGATCAGGTCCTTGAGCTATATATGGCAGGAATATTTCTGATTTTCCCCTTCAAGTGATTAAGGCTTTCTTTGTAATTGATTTCTTTCAGTCTTATTAATGGAAACAGACAGATTTTCTGTTTCAGTAGGTTTTGTATTGGAATGATAGGTTTGCTTCTCCTAGGACTGAGATCAGGCATAATCTTGTGGTTGCTATAAGGGACTGAGAAGTGGTTCTGAGCATAGCATCACTGTGGCTTAGTGCTGCAATTTTTCTCTCTTTTCATACTTGTGAATATTCTGTTTTGTACCACGCTGACAACAGCCACAGCCAGTTCTGAAAATCAAAAACCTGAGTCAGAGCTCTTCTGAGCAAATGAATGTGCTCATCTTTATTTGAGGCAATCAATCTGCTACCTCCACATATATAAAACTCTCTGGAGCCTAGTTCCCGCAAGGAGCTGAAAGCCCTCTGCAGTCATTAACATAGCATCTCCCAGCAGGTATTCAGCACCTCAGAGCATCAGGCCTTCAGTTCAGTGAGGGGGTCCATACCTCCAGTCTAATTTCTGACTGTAATCAGTACATCTGCCCACCAAAACACAGAAAGAGCAGATCAGATGTGATCTCTCTTTGCGGCAGGTAGATTGAATATTCCATTATTTGATAATCAAGGTGGCTTAGGAGCACCCCTGGATTGAGTCCCTGTTCTGCTGAGTGTATCAGGTGGTAACCAGCAGAAACTCCTGTTTCTAGATTTGTTGCTACACTCTGTACTTTGACTTTGTACTCAGATTCTGAGTAACAGCAGATCCTTCAGAATCTAGAAGACTCAGAAATGTTGTCAGGTAGCTTTTTCCACCACAGCATTTCCTTTGTAATTATTGGTGACATGGAAATGCAAGAAACTGGGAGAGAACTGACAACAAAAGGCTTGCATATAACCAACTCTGAAACAGCCTACAATATGGGCAGATGCTGTGCTAGTGTCTCAAAGTTACCACAAGTATTAGGGATGGAATAATCACCATCTAGTGGTATATGAAGGCATTTCACTTTCCCTAGTCTCAGTTGTTTCTTTGGTTTATTGAACTAGGTTCAAAACAACCCCATTATTAACTGAGCACTCCTGGCACTTTTTTCCAGGTGTGTTCAGCTGAACACAGCGGATTGCAGCATTTCTAAAGACTGCAAACTGTTACAGGGACAACATGAGTCAGAAGCTGCTTCTTCAATATTTGAAGGTTGAACTGGGGAGAAATTAAGAAAAATTAGTGTGTTTAGAGTTTGAAGGTATGTGAGATTTCCACTCTACTGCAGAACTTTTAGCATCAAAGAACTGAATGCAACATATATTTCCCCATTTCTGTGCCCCTATCAGAATCTCTAAAAACCCTGCCAGGGCCCTAATTCACGTGTGCCAGCAGGAGATTATTTGTTTTCCCATGTTTTCATCATGCAAGGAATGCAGATTGAACACAGGAAATCCAGGAGATGATTGACAAGTAGCCAGATGCATTGCTAAACACAGGCAAAGTAGCTAATGTATCCTAGAGTTGAAATGACAGCACAAGCTACATGGCTACCTCAGATAGAGGCTAGTAAGAACTTGTCCTACAGCTGGGGCTAAACAGTGGTTTAACAACAACAAAAACCAGCTACTTGGAAATCAGAGACAGAACTTTTCGCTGTCTGAAACAGGGGCAAAAATGTAAGAGGTTCCTAAAAATATATCTGGGCCATATTTCTCATAACTCCACAAATAACCTGCAGATGCAATACCCAGTGGTACACAGAAATCATGGCTTTGTCTGGACGTAGCCAAATAGACAACTAACTGGCCATTTACTTGTGCAAAACATCCAGTTTGGGTACAAATGCACAATAACAGTCCATATGCACCCAAAATAGCATGCAATTTTGAAACTGCGGTCCTTGGTATCTGCAAACCCTGCCATAAACGTAATAAGAACATCCAATACAGACTCCAAACACTTTAAACATGTGTGATCCAACTGCAACATCAACTCCAATTTCATCCCAAAAACATTTTATATTCTGTAAGCAGCAACTACTTTTCTATTTCTTGGTTTAATGTACACATCTCTAAGACACCTATGTACTTCTTTGAACACAGTTCAGTATGGCACCCCCTTTCCTTTGTTCTTTTCCCTAGTTAAAGCATAAGTATTAAATGCTGCATAATTTCAAGCAAAAGTGAGCCTACAGCCCAGAAGTGTGTACTTGGAAAGCTTGGGCAGTTGACAATAGTACCTGCTCTGGTTTGATGGGTTCAGTTGTTGTGAAAATGTCAGAATAATGTTGCCTCTCGAAGACTCGATCCAACACTTCTAACTGCTGCTGAGTGAAAAGATCTCCTCGCATCTGCTTCCGAAGGAAATCTCTACCCGGGAGGGAATGGCCATTTGGTACTGGAGATTCCTGAATACCTTTCAAAAAGGACAAAATATACAGAAGAATAAAAAGGAATTACAAGCACAGACATAACACTGAAGCATCTTGCTTTGTTCTACTGTGTCTTTTGATTACATGTGGGTATCAGTATGCTAAAAGGACAAAATAGACTCTCCAGGGTTAAGAGCAAGTTGTATTGGTGCAGCAGATACTCTGTTGTGTATTTTCTGACAACAAATCTTTAGCACAATGTATTAAGCACATTGTGTCACTACTTTTGCATGTGGTCATAAGATGCTGTAAATACTTTCACCAAAAGGTATAAATTGACATTTTCTGGCAGAAGGTGCCTTTATCCTGATACCTAGCAACACACAGCATGGGGGTCTGAAGACAAAACAGAACACACAGTATCTATTTGACACCACAGCCAAGCTGACTCTCATCTGTAACTATTTGAAAGGTCATTTTCTATGCTCAGAAACACAAATGTGGGTTGCTCTCATTGTTACCATATTCATAATTCCTACAGGTTCAGCGCTGCAATGAACAGCAGCATAAGTGCTATGTAATTTGTTGTACTAAGCAAATTGCAATAGGCCTGCGTTTTTTCAATTCCTCAGTCAGACACACACAAAAATATATGTCTCACTGCTTCCTCCATCAGTACTGTATAGGTGTCACAGACAGACTGCAAGCATAATTTTTCACTGATGACTTTCAATCTCGTACTTAGGTTTGCAATCTAATCCATTCATAGCAATGGGGTAGGAAGGCCAAGAAGAAACCTAGCTGCACCCAGCACTACCTTTTTCAGGCAGCCAATCCCAGAACCACTAGCACTGACTACTGGAAGCCCTATTATCAAAGGGTGCGCTGCCACTGGCCAACAGAAATCCTGACTACACCCTCATGGGGTCTGGCATGCTTGCCTTGCAGGCTCCTGCCTCACAATCCAACCTTGGGACAGTGTTTGCTACTATGCTATCACTTTTTCATCTTCACTGCATTTGATGGTAGTAATAGAAAGTTAGATTCCTCAGGATCAAGGTGGGTTTTCAGGGCCAATCCATTTGGCAGAGACTGGCTAAATTCCTTAGCCATACTGCCAGGCAAAAGATTCAAAACCAATGTGTCAGTCTCCAAAAATCGCAAAAAATATTTAACATTTAATAAGCTCTGGGTTGTTGTTATTTGCATTTTTGGTTTCTGAGGCTTTAAAGTGGACTCAGTTGCCTTTTCATGTTTTTCCCTGCCACCATGTGGACTAGAAATGTACTTCTTTTATGAAATGGAAGCTGAGGTTCTCCAATATTCATGTGATTCCAGAAGCTGAGATGTTAGACGGAAAACACCAGATATTACAAATCTTGCAATGAAATTGTGAGGGCCATCCACTCTGGGTTACCAAGAAGACTAAGCAAATTTGAAGCAATGGAACAAGTATTAGTGATAGTTTGGAGCTATATAAAGTGAATACACCCTATAAGGCAAGGATTTATCTATAGTTAAGATGATTCCCCTCATGAAAGTCATCAGCAATACTACACATTGGCAATTGTTGCTACAGGTTCTGTATCAATTCAATTTTCTGATGGCAAGAGTCTCTTCAATAAATCCTCTTCTTGTAAGCCCCAAGCTTGCCTCCCTCCTTGCTCCTGCCATTGAAGTCCATAAGAATATAAGAAAAGAAAATAAGAATTGCCATATTGGGTGCGACCAGATGAGCATGCACATGCAGGGGTGTGCATTTGCTGTGGCACAAAAATAGCAGTGGCACCCTCTTCTTGTAAGCCCGTGAACATGGGGTTAGTGCAGGACAAAATGCTCCACTTCAGGCAAATGGCCATTTTCTGGCCCCCAGCATGCTAGAGGAGCTGGGAAACAACTAGAAGACAAGAGATGCTCTAGCCAGCAGCCAGAGCATCTCCCTGGAGGACTGAGCCTCCATGCCTGCTGACGCATGCTCCTGGAGCGTGCGCCATGCCACTTTTTTTTGCAGAGGTTGTTTTTGACACTGGGATTTCCTGGTGTCAAATTTTGGCACAGTGCTACAAATTAGCAGTCTGGTGAATGGTTGCACATGCACTGCATGCAGTTTGCTGTGCCTCAAATAACTGTGGTGCTGCAAACTGCACATGTACACATGGCTGGATGCACCCACTGGGTGTGTCCAGTTGAGCATTAATACGTGGTATGCAACACCAGACATGCAGGCATTCCCCACACTGCTACTTTGCAGCATGGGTGGATTTTTTGACCCCAGGAGATCCTGGGGTCAAAAAACCCATGTGTAAAAAAAGCAGGGCAGTACACGTGGCAGCAGCGCGTTCCACCCAAAACTGGAGTCTGGCCAGTCAAAGCCACACTCCAGCTGCCAGCAAGGTTCCCTGCTGCAGGAGAGCTATGGCTGCATCTCCTGGAGGCCCTCAGGACCCCAGGTAAGTCTACTGAGGCCAGCACAGTTGATAGTCCCAGCCTCGCCTACCCCACCCAGGGCAACGTGCCATGCTCCAGAGTGTGCATGACACAAGCATTCCCCAGAGACAAGTAGCAGCAGCACAATGTGTACCACTGCTACTTGTCCCCAGGGAAACACATGTTCCCACTTGTGGGGATATGCCCACTGAGTCCAAACTTCCTAGTTACCAACCATCATATAGTAATGGATGTCCTGAGACTGAGGTTCTATCTATGACTATGGTGTTTCCATACCCCAACCTGGGTCTATCCTCTGTAAACTTGTTTAATCTCAATTTTAGCCTGATTATACTATTGGCCTCCATGATGTCTTGTGGTGGTGATCACCACAGATTAGTCTTGTCTACTTTTTCCAAATAATTTGTGGTTTCATAGGTCTCTATCATATACCCCCCTCCCCTGCCATCTTTTTTACATTAGAGTCCAAGAGCCAGATTCTATATCACCTATTGAACATGAAAGTGGACACAGGAACCTAAGTGCAATTCTATTCTGCCCAGTTTGAGTCATGAAAATCCATTAATGCAACTAATTCTGTAATAGTCTTAAGGGTAGGATGACAGTGTGAGTCACAAAAAAAGCAGGAAGGGGAGGAGGACCCACACACCTTTTGCATTAATAGTTTTTCAGGGACTTGAGCAGGGTGAAATTTAATCATACTTAGACACCTACGTCCACTTAAGTGCCTAGCAGTTAGAATAGAATCTGGCCCCTAGTCTTTTCAGACTCTCCTCCTAGGAGATCTTGGAGTCCCAGGGAATGATCATCATGAAGTCGTGGGAGACAGACCAGGTACCAGAGGAATGAAAAAGGGCCAATGTAGTGCCCTTGCCTTCAAAAAAAGGCAAGGAGGACCCAGGAAATGACATGCTAGTTAGCCTCATCTCAATGCCTGGGAAGTTGCTGGAGCATATCCTAAGGAAGGGCATTTGCAAGCATCTGGAGGAGAAAAAGACTGATCACAAGCATCCAGCATGGATTTATGAAAAACAAATCATGTCAAACAAACTTGATCTCCTTCTTTGACAAAGTAATTGCTTCGGTGGATGAAGGGAATGCGGTAGATATAGTGTATCTGAACTTTAGCAAGGCTTTTGACCAGGTCCTGCATGACCTTCTCATAAACAAACTGGAGAAATGTGGGCTGGATAAAACTCCTACTAGGTGGATAGATAACTGGATCAATAGCCACAAGCAAAGGGTAACTGTTAATGGATCTATATCATAATGGCAAGAGGTTTTGATTGCAGTCCCACAGGGGCCTGGGCCTGGTGCTGTTCAAAGTGTTTATTAACTTAATATGAGTCCCCAGTGCGATGCAGCTGCACAGAAGGCCAATGTAGTTTTGGGATGCATCACTGGAAGTATTAGTAGAAGACATGGGAAGTAATAGTGCCTCTCTGCTCGGCACTGACTGGGCCTCATCTGAACTACTGCATGCTCCACAATTTTAAAAGGATGTGGAGAAATTAGAGAGGGTCAAGAGGTGGCCAACGAAGATGATCAGGGGCTTGGAAGGCAAATTATGAGGAGAGGCTAAATAAACTAGGCATGTTCAGGCTGCGGAAGAGATGCTTATGAAAGAACATGATAGCAGTCTTCAAATACTTGAAGGGCTGCCATAAAGAAGAGGAAAACACCTTTTCTCTCTTGCTGCAGAAAGGAGGATGTGAGCTTGAAGTTGCAGCAAAATTAATTTAGATTGGATATCCAGAAAAAAAAAATCTTCACTGTGAGAACAGTGAGGCAGTGGAATAGACTACCTAGGGAAGTTTTGGACTCTCTCTGTCACTGGAGGTCTTTAAGAAGAAGTTGGACAGTCACTGGTTGGGAATAAACTAGGTACAGGTATGCCTGTTTTCTACCATGGGTATTTCCTATGCCTTCTGGGCTTTGCTGGTTGCTCCCACCCCACCCCCCACTTCCTTTTTTCTGCTGCATGTAGGTGTTTTTAAGCCTCCCTAGAGGCATTGGGTGTTGGCTATAGCTGAGGCTAGGAACTTCAACTGGTGTGTGCTGATTCTCTTGCTAGAAGCAAAGCCAAATGTTCCTGGCTAGAGGGTCTTGCCCCTCTGCTCAGGGTCAGACCGATCGTTGTATTTGGAGTCAGGAAGGAATTTTATCCCATGGTTAAATTGGTACAGAGTGGGAAGGGGGGCAGCCTTCCTCTGTAATGGGGGGTGTGGCCCTCTGCCCACGATGTCTTGTGAATATATTGACAACATTTTATAGAAGCAGTACATTGGCTGTTGGGGTTCCCTTGCTTTACCTGTGGCAGGTTAGGGTCTCAGTGTTGAGGGTGGTCTTATGTAGAGTTTAGATTATGGTTGTATGGGATGGTTGGGATAGGGATGATCCTGCCTCAGGCAGGGGTTGGTCTAGATGACCTCTGAGGTACCTTCCAGCTCTACTTCTCTGTGACTCTATGAGAAATGTTCACTCCCCTGACCATCTTTGTTACCCTTCTCTTTACCTTTCTACCTATACTATATTCAGTGGTGTAAGTAGGGCAGGGTGAACAGAGCAACTGTTCCAGGCACTGACTTGGCGGCAGCGGGCAGGTGCAAAAAAGTGGCTGCTGCTGGTAGCTGTGCAATTGCAATCCCAGTCACGGTGGCATCTGGAAGTCACCACTGCCCCTGTGCCTTGGGCACCTAGCTGTGTCCCTTTGCTGTTAACTGTATTGTTTTTAAGGTTACCAAAAATGCACTCAGTGTTTGAGAAGTGGGTCCACCATAGATTAGCCTAGTTATGTTTTCTGGTTTGTTTCAATTTTATTTCTACTGATTCCTAATATTTTATTTGCTATCACACATTGAGACAGTGCCTTGAGAGACCTCTTCACAATGACTCCAAGATCTCTTTCCTGACTGGTAATGGGTAAGCCAAAGCCCACTGCTGTATATAGATAATTAAAGTAATTTGTTTTTCTCATGGGTGTTACTTTGCACTTCCAATGCTGAATTTTATCTGCCTCTTTGTTGTCCACTCACTCAGATTTGTGAGATCTTTATCTAACTCTTCCCATCTGCTTTGGAGTTGTCTACATAAAATAATTTTGTCTCCCCTGCAGACTTTGTCAATTAACTGTTTACCCCCTTTTCCAGATTATTTATGTATATGCTGAACAGTGCAGATCTTAGCACAGATTCCTGGGATACCCACTGTTTACCATTTTCCATTTGGGAAAAAAACCTTCTAGTCTTACCCTTTATTTCCTATCTTTTAACCAGTTTTCAGCCCATGAGAAGACCAGTCCTCCATGCCAAACACCCCAGTTTGTGGTGGCTGCCTACAAACTCATCAGGGGAGATCAACAGCAAATAGGTAGAGCCCTTTTCTCCCCAGCACCACCTGGGGAGACGAGGAACAATGGTAATAGGTTGATGGAGAACAGGTTTAGGTTAGAGATCAGAAGGCAATATTTCACAGTTAGGGTGGCCAAAATCTGGAACCAACTTCCCAGGGAAGTGGTCCTCGCCCCTACCTTGGGCATATTCAAGAGGAGGTTAGATGATCACCTGTCTGGGGTCTCGTGAACCCAGCATTCATTCCTGCCTGTGGCAGGGGGTCAGGCTAGATGATCTGTTCAGGTCCCTCCTGACCCTAGCTACTATGAAACTACTATAAAACTATGAAACTACAGCAGTACAATGTATGTTGAGAAGTGCTACTGATTTTTTGAATACCTGACTTGAGACAATTTAAAAACAGACTAATTTTCAGAACATGCTGAACACCCACGCTTAGAAAGCTAGACCTCTTTAAGGTGTCTCAAATACCCAAGTCTCCAGACATTTAAAACCATTAGCTATTTCTGTAAACCTGGTCTAGCATTGCAAACTAACGGGTGCTACAGGACACATGATGGATTTTAGGAAGACAAAACAGGAAAGAGAAATCTTCTTACCATTTAGCTAACATTTTAAGCCATCACCACTTTTTATTTACCTGTTTAAATATAGTCATTGTGATTTCAATCAGGGTAGCTAACATAGGTTTATGTAACAGTGTTAAGGTCAATTTTATTGCAAAGAGGAAAATCTGAACCTTGTCCTTTGAATAGAATGTCTAAGCATGTGCACAGAAGTGTGAAAAGATACAAAGGTATATAAGGGAGCAGTGTATCTTTAAATCTTTTTTTCTATTCCAAATCAAATAATATCTAATAGACCTAGTGCTGGGTTTAGTCAACCATAGCTTATAAAATTAAAATTCTGGTTGCTAGCTGCATGGTAGCAAAAGGCCAGGGAGACCCTGTCTCTGGAGCATGGAAATGCTGGCTTTAAATTTCAGGTTAAACCAACGTTATTCACAATTTGGCACTGAAGTTAAAGCTTTATACAATTTTGGCCTAAAAGGTGTAAGCAAAGGAGCAAAATGATCGCAGATTAAAAATGACCTGGTAAATGGTCCATTTGTTCCTCATGGTTCCTGCTTTGTTTATATATCCAAAGATCACATGTATAATTAGATCTTTTTTTTTTTTTTTTAAATATGGTGCAGCAGATTCATGTTCTTCTGGCAACAGTTGTACCTCTAAGTATCTGCCCTGAGCATATCCATTGATTTTTTTTGTGCGTGCCTTTGAACTAGGTTGAGCCATATTAAAATTAATTCTCATGCAGTGATTTATCTTTGGGATGGGTGTTCCTGGATCAGAATCAAGGCCCCTTTCTCCTAAGTTTTGTACCCAGGATGACGAGGTCCCTGGCCAAAAAGCAGACAAAGCTAAGTGCTATAAGAAAGGTAGAAAGAAAGAATGCAATTAAATATACTCAATCTTGCAATATACAGGATGCTTATATATATATATAATGGCCAACAGCAACTATTACTGACTGCTCCTTGACCAGGTCAGCACTAGGTAGCTGACTTCTTGTAGTCATCACCGTGGAAATGCCAAGCAGGGTGTGGAAAAGAAGAGGATGCTCATTCAGAGCTCTCTGGGAAGAAAACATGATGAATGAGGGTGGGGGTACAACGTGGAAGAAGTATGGAGTTGGCTATGACAGAAGCAAGAAAACAGATTCTCTAGGGTGGTAAAGCCAGCAGGAGAGACAGGAGCTCAGGGCAACACAATTAGAGAGGAGACTGGATAAACAGGGAGAAGCAAAATTATAATGGCTTGGAAACTCCAGACCTGACTGGAGATGATAATGCAAAAGAAACCAATGTCAAGAGGTAAAATGAGCTGGGATGTGATTGGGACAAAGACTATTTCCAGCCTTAGCAAATGCCTTTTAGGAAGTTCAATATATAACTCTTTCTTTACAGATCCCTTGGTTCTCATTTTCAGAAACCTGTCATTTTCTTTCAGCATCCTGTGCCTTTATGCTCAATAAAAAGAATCAGAAATGTTCAAAGGTAAATCCTCAGATACACCCTGGTTCACAAGCACTTGTTCCAACCCCCAATACTGAGGCACTGGAGAGACTGACACATGGCCAGCAACACACTTAGACTTTAAGGTCTTTGAGGCAGAGCATGATTTTTGGTTCTCTGTTTGTACAGTACCTACCTAAAGCCACTAGCTCAGGGGTTGGCAATTATTTGGGCTGGAGAGCCACTTAAGGAGCTTCAGTGAGCTGTTGTGGCAGGGCTAGGGGTGCTGATCCCACCCGGCATGGTGATGAGGGGAGGAGGGGTGCTGTCCCAGCATGTCAGCAGAGACCTATCTGGACCTGGACCAGTCTGCCCTACATCCACCGCCAAGAGCACCAGATGGAGCAGGCAGACAGGAAAGGTCTCCATGGAAACCCAGCCTGGGTCCCCCAAGGGTTGGGTGCACTCAGCCGAGCAGATGAGATGGACCTGTGGGTGGGTGGGTGGGTGGGGAATAGTGTCCTGTGACCCCGGCCACAGCCCCGGCACCAGGACTCACCCACCCACCCATCCTGGTTCCAGACACCACTCCCTGCCCACCCACCCATAACCCAGCCCCAAATGTGCCCTGCCCTCAGGAGTCCTAGTCCAGCTCTGTGGAAACCCCACCCATCCACCTGCCTGCTCTGACTGGGACCCCCAGCAGTGGGTGTATGCTGGACTCAAAGTGGCAGCCGGGCAAAGTGAGCCACTGCTGTGGGGGCTGCCAGGAAGCCAAGTCCAGCTGCTGCGCTGCCCCCACCCCACCCCATGTCTGGGGGTGGCAGGACCAGCCACACATACCATGGTCTAGGCTGCCCCCCACTCCTGGTCCAGGCAGAGCCAAGGGACTCTCTGCCAGCCAGATAAAATCCTTTGCTGAGCTGGATCGAACCTGCAGGCTGTATTTTGCCCACCCCTGCTCTAGCTTGACTACAAATCAACTAACAAAAATAATGAGACACCTTCCTGACTCCCATTTTGGATCCTTCCACATAAAGGTAATGTTTATTTGCCCTTTTAGAGGCCTTTTCAGGTTGCACTGCACCACTCCAGTTGCATACAAAGACCTTAGGGTGCCTGCAGATGTGCATGGACACTGCTCCGACACACTGTAATTATTGCACATCGGAGCAGACTTGATTAATCAAGTCTGCTGGAGTGTCCTAATTAGCATGCTCCAGCAGCCTCTGCATCTTGTGTATTAAGCATCCCTATGCTTCAAAATGGCAGCAGGGGCGCTTCAACTCCCAGTGCCATTTTGAAGAACAGGACATCAAATACACAAGATACTGTACATGCTTTAATTAAAGCGGCTCTCGGAGCCACTCTAATTAAAGAGCCCCCTGCCACCAGAGCACATGTAAAGATGCCCTTAGTTTGGACCAGCATCTGTCCTTTGCAATGTTTGAAAAGTGGAGTGCTTTCTGAGCACAACCCGTTTGAGTCTATCTCAAACATGTAGTACATGGTGCATTGTCAGTAGGTATGTACAGGCAAAAATTACATAGAAACCATTTTGATTACTTGTGGCCAAAGAGCCCCTGATGTGTTTTACAAGAGAAGTGCTTTTGGCACCATTGTCCTGGCCACTTTCCAGCCTTGGTAATTACATTTTGTCTACCCTTCAGCCCACCTTCCCTCTGTACGTGCCCATACATTAAGTTTCAAAAGGGAGCAGCATTCTTTTTCACTTCTTCTCTAGCTATTACTCACTGTTGCTGCCCAGTTTTTAAAACCCCATGTTTTTCACTACGGACGTGGTTTCATGACAATATTTGGCAACATAGTTCCTATAGCACAGTATCTATCTATCTATCTGAAATATACGGGTCTTTGGGATGCATCTGGCTGAAAGATACTATATAAATGCAAGACAATTATCATTAACATCATGCATTGTTTAAATACACCAGAACATCTTTGTTAATTAAAATGCCACTGGCATGTTTGAAACAGTTTGGGTCATAAATAGGCTCCAGGGAGTGGTAAAAACATTTTTCATATACTCATTGCATCCACCTCAGAGGGTTATATTTTGTTGATAGTAACAGTGCATGTGTACCCACCTACTCTGAAAAACAATTAGTTCCTAATCCAATGGCATCTTTCCAGATATGCTAATGAAGAAGGCAGGCACAATGCTCTCCTTCATTCAAGAAGGGGCACTCTCCCAAAACAAATTATTAATCCATCCATGTGCCTAGATTTTATGCCCAGGGCTTCCTGGTATAAAAGCTGAGAAATAGCATGGGCTGGTAAACAGACACCCCAGGAAGCACTGTGCCTCCAAGTCATCTATTCCTGGACCTAGTTCCCTCCCACGTTCCCCCTCATTCTCTGGGGTTAGTAAGATTTTCCTACCCTTGATCAGCAACAAGTTACAACAATCTACATGCTCTTGCTTGCTTATACAGGTCAGTGCTTAGGGCTCCTTCTCCCCACCCTGCCCAGAATCTGTGTTTGTTTACCTGAGAAATCCCATATTCCTAGCCCTAGGGTCTAGGTATCCCACAAAAGTGGGGGCAGAGGGTCTTACCCCCTTAGGGGACCATGTAGTCTCACTTACAGACAAACTCATAGCTTGAAAGGTTTGATTTTGCCCATAGTTGTGAAAGGGATGTTTCCTGTTGATCAAGGAGTCTCACTAGCATCCCTGATAATCCTCACGCTTCCCCTGGCCCATGAATACAGCTGAAGCAGGGACAGTGACATCTCTCTATATTACCATCCACAGATTAATGAGCAATGATACAAACTCCTCCTCTGTATTTTTGATTTACCCCCCAAAATTATCTCTAATTTAGCAAGAAAAGTCAACCACTATTCTGAATAAATCTGAACTAGTTCAGGCAGCTGCAGGCTAATAAAAATCAACACGTGGCATGTCTACATGTGCTACTATTGTGCATGAATAAACTGCAGAGTTTATTGCTTCGGAGTTTATTGCTCCTGGACACACCGTTTGAATGTGCATCCAGGAATAAAAAAAGAAGCAAAAAACAGTGCTTTACTTTAAACTCAGTGCAGCCCTGTGCCGAGTGTAGCACATGCCCAAAAGAGGCATTGTGTTAGTTTGACCCGGCTCGCCCAATGTCTGTAGAGCTCACATGCTTCAGCATGGCTTTTTGGCACTTTTATCTAATAGCTGATTGAATCATCTTTAGATAAAAGCACCAAAAAGCCCTGCTGAAGTACCCACTCCAAGATGATGGACATGAGGAAAGTTTTAAGCATTTCAGGTGACAGCCTTCTTCCTGAGGGAGGCCAGGGCCTTCGGGCCCCCACGTACTTGGCACCTCTGCTTGCAATCCTATTCCATGTTCAGCTGGAGAGCCAGGTCAAACTAACATGCTTCCACTTTCAGCAAAGCACTGGGGGGGTTTTCCCTCACTTCTGTCAGCAGCCTGTATTTACAATTACTATCCTGTTGCGGAGTAAATTAGTTTACTCCAACCTAATAGGGACACATATGTAGACACCAAGACATTTATTGAGCAACTAATTAGTTAACTGCGCATAAACATCTCATAGATGCGTACATACAGGCTAGTAAAGGAGTCCTTACAGTGAATAAAAGTCAGTAAATAGCCTAGATAGAGTAAGGAGTATAATAGGACCACCTTCAGGAAGGTGTCATCTATATATTTTGCTGACAATCTGCAATTTGAGTTGCTTGAATAATACCCATGAATATTAGGTCTTTTTTATTTAAAAAAAAATTTTGGAGGAGGACCTAAGTAATAGTGATATTCCTTTAAAGGGTTTACTAAGCTGTGATCTACCTTTAGGAATGCAGTTTACAGTCAAATTCATATCCCTAATAGATTTCACACATCAATAGAGTATGCATAAGATTGTTAAAAATGTCTAAGACCCAGATTTGTAAAGGAATGTGATGTTTAGCTTCCATTGATTAAAATAGGATATATGTGCCTAAATATCTTTAAACATTTTGGCTTAATAAAATTAGAAGCATTAATGATACTTGTGCTTGTAAGACACTTAGGCAGTTTTTAAAATCCTAAATGAACTTAGAACTATAGCTTTATATTTTCAAAAATACCACCAATAGGCAGACCTAAAATAAAGAAAGATCAACTCCAGTCTGTCTTTGCTCATCTAGAGATAGAAAATAGCAATTTATAATATGTAACAGGATACTAATGATTATAGAACTTCAAAATATTACAGGACAGATTCTTAGCTGGTGTAAATCAATACAGTTCCACAATGGAATTAAGCCGATTTATATCACCAAAGGATCTGGTGTAAAGTCCATATTCAACATTTTTTCAGGGCTACTTGTAACAGTGGTGCAGCACAATATGTATCTTTGTGGAGTCATTCTGTAGATTCAGTAAAAGGTTATGTTTTTATTGCAGCAAAGCAAACTTGCTGGGTTATTTTTTGAAGTACCTGTACAGCTTTAAAGAGTTAATCAGGAAGGTAAAGAACCAATCACATGAACAGCTTGTATTCATAAAGGACATGGTTTCTGTCTCTAATTTGTACTGTCCAACTTCATTACCTGGTATCATACCTAATTACTTCACCTTACAAGAGGATGCAGGCTAATTAGGAAGGATGTTATCCACTATGTTTAAAACATTATGAGCAAATGAAATATTACTAGGAGCCAAAAAGGTGATTTGTTTCCTTGTATCATGCCTGTAAATTAGTCCAGAAAAGATAAAGACTTTGTTTAATTACCACTTGGAAGGCTTTGTTTAAAATGTAAAGTGCATTTCCAGCCCATCTCCTCAGCACTGTCTGTGCTTTGTGGCAGGCAGTTACTTGGTTTCACTATCAGAGTAGCATTTCAAAATTGCATACACTGTGAGAGATCTTTGCATTTACCTTATTTGAGTTTTCTAAACACCATTATTTATTTTTTCAGGTGGCAATATCACTAAAAAGAAGCTTTATATTTTGAAGTGTATATAGCTGATCATCGCACAAATGTTTTCAAGAGAAATCACTATATTTCTCCCAGATGGGTATGGGCTTTGCCGCAGATCAAAGTGAGAGGGAGGGTGAAAAAAGATAAATCATCAGAGATCCAAAAATACTTTTCATTTGGAGGAGATATCAGGCCATTTCAGTGGCACTGATAGAGTCTCAGCTCTGTCTCCATTACCCACTGAAGGCAGCCGGAGTCAGGAGCTGACTACACTAGATTATATTCCCTATAAGATGGTCACCGATATATATATATATGATCTTCAACCTCTATTGATTGACCAATTTCACAAGCAAAGACTGGTGAAATGAAGCTGAAATGAACATCATGCTTTAACTCATTGAACCTATCAGGCCTGAGTTAATCTCACTGTCCACTGTCTCTGATAGAATTCAATTGATCAATCATGTTTCGGTGATAGTACCATTTCACTGGCTTATTGCTTCTTCATTTCAAAGCTTGACCTGTTAGATATACTTGGACCAGTTCTGCTCTTCTTGGATACACAGAGATCAGCATCTGCCTACTGAAGTGTATTGTCTCATGTCCAAGTTTATAAGAACTTAGAGAATTTTTTTCTACACAGCCTCACATTAATGTTCCTTTTTATTTCATGTATTTTACTATTATTACACACATAATGACTGTAAAAAATAAATAAATCCTCTGCTCAGTCATGTCAGTGTGTAACAATTAGAATTTTCCACCATCTGATCATCTCTGCTTTTTGCTTTCATGCTTGTAATATTCTGTGTATCGTACTGTATATAACTAGAGAAACACAACAGAACTTTATTTATCGCATTACTCACACTCATGTACTTCAAAATGCTATCTATACCATGAGCCGAACTCCGTCTTTGTGCATATACACACAACTCCTGTTGACTTGAAGCAAAGTAGTCCATGCAGAATTTTGCCCAGTAAGTGTAGAAGGTGGTGAGTGCTAGCCACAAGACGGTGGATGGAGATAAAGCAAGAAGAATTATGATGCCTAGAGATTCCTTGAGGGCTGCTGCTATTACTTTTCTCTTTATTTTTCAAAGGTCAGGTAATTCTGAACCATCCCACTGGATGCCCAGGGAAGCTATGCAACCTCATACCCTGCTGTAGCCATACTCACCATCCAGCCTTGCTTCTCTCTTATTCGTTATTATCATCCATACTTATGTCTCACACCTATAACAAGGCAGTCTGCAACTGCAGGTTTGTCTACAGAAGGAAGCTAGAGTGCAGTAACCTTAGTTACTCCAGTTGGTTACTCAGTTACTTTTAGCAAGTAGTAACTGCAAAATACCTTACTCCACTTTCAAAGTGGAGCTGTCTTCCGCAAAGGCACTCTGGGAGTAGCATCCTATTTCACAATCCCCAAATGGCACCTATCAGGCTGCATAACTGTTCTTTTTAGCATTTACATTCACTTGCAATCATTGGAGCCAACTTTTATTTTTGCCTGGGGGGGGAGCTAAGATGATGGACATGTGGAAACTTTTAGGTGTCAGCCTTCTTCCCGAGGGAGGCCAGGGCCTTTGGGCCCCCATGTACTCGGCACCTCTGCTTACAATCCTATTCCATGCACAGCTTGGATGTGCATGTTCAGCATGCTGTACTTGGCTGAGCAGGTACACAGCAGCATACACACATAAGTCTTGAAACTGCAGCTAAGCAAAAAAAATCCTGGTAGAAGAACAATGTTTTGCCCAATTGTGTAGTTAAGGCACTTATCTAGGAAGGAGGGGACCCAAAGTCTAGGCCCCCCTCACCCAGACGTGGTTTAAACCTGAACCTCCTGCCACCCAGCACAGTGGTCTACCCACAAGGCCACAAGTTAATCTTTACTAGCCCACTCTGTACAGCCAAAAAGAGAGAGAGATGTGAGGCCAGGAAGAAAAGAGAAAGCAGAGGATGTGTGGCTCAGTGAGATGGCCTCTGTTCTTGAGGGATCAATAATGAAACCCTAACCTGGATCCTTGCTGCTAGTGGGGCAGAAACTTTCCCACTACTCTCCATCCATTTTACCCAATGATTGTTAATGCAAGGTGCAATGAAGGGCTGGAGAGGAGACTGGATAATGTGTGACCTGTGTCTTGGTGTTTAGAGCAGTGTGTTGGGAAACTGGAGAGATGCCAATTCCTACCTTCTTTGGGGAAAGAGCCCTTGATCCTATGTGCTGTATTTCCTGGGCAAGTCCCATAACCAACAGACTATTGGGCAAAACTTGGGGATGTCCCTTCTCCTCCCACATCCAATACCCACTAGTCATGAATTGTTGTCTAACTATGGTTTCAGGACTTATGTTTATTCCAGTACTTTCGTATGGCACCACACACCTGCCCAGTCACAGTGCAGCCTACTAGGTGAGCTCATTAACTCTGTGGACATCAACCATGCACGTGGAATAGAATCACAAACTAGGCCAGCGTAAGTGCCAAAAATGGTAGCCACATGGCTGACTAAATGCCTTTTGGCTGTGCAAAGTGAAAGAAGATCCTGCCCTTTGTGTGTATGGGAAGTTAGTACAAAATGCACTCTACCTTCCCCATGGTTAGTAGTGTAACTGGGAGGAGGGGGCAATAGGGGCAACTACCCTAATCACAGAATGCGGGGGGGAGGATGCAAAAAAGCAGCTGCTACCATTCGCATTCACATTTGCAATCATGAACCAGAAGTTGCTGCTTCCATTTTGCCCTGGGTGCTTGGTTGCATCCCTCCACTGATGCCTATGGGTACAGGTCCTGACAGCATGGCCATGTGGGATAGACACAACTGGTGTCTTAGAAGAAGCTTTGCCCAGCAGTGTGCCATTGACTCCCAGAGTAAATTACTTTGTCCCTATTTCCTTAGGAATTCAGACTGGATTTTCCTTTAAAATCTATGGTAAATGAGACCATAAGAAATGGTCCCTAGTGGATAGGAGCCGCAAGACAGAGAGAGATGAATTCCAAGGAGTAGCAGAGGTTTAGGTTGTAGCCGTGTTGGTCTAAGGATATAGGCAGACAAGGTTCCTTGGGTGAATTTGATATCTTTTATTAGACCAACCCAAATGGTTGGAGAATAGTTATTAAGCAAGCTTTCGGGTTCAAAAACCCTTCGTCAGGCTCAGGAAGCTGCAGCAGTTGGTGTGTGCTCTTTTTGAACCCGAAAGCTTGCTTAATAACTATTCTCCAACCATTTGGGTTGGTCTAATAAAAGATATCAAATTCACCCAAGGAACCTTGTCTGCCAAGGAGTAGCAGATGCATACAGAATGAGTTACAAAATCCTGCTCTACCAATCTGCAGTAGGTACAAAAATCTAATTCCTTCATCAGAAAAGAGTGGATACCTCCACTTTCAAAAAGCTTTGAGAGGTCATTCTGGACAACATACTTGCATTATGCAAGTCTCCCCCTTGCATTGCTTTATAAAATGAAACATCAGCCTTGTAATAGGGGCCACAAGCAGCCCCACCACTGCACAGTACACCATGACAAGAGCAGTCAGGCCATCCATAGCAAGGACTTCCACCCCCTGGGGCCAAGAGTCAGGGTCCCACAGCATTCCAGTAGGCAGTCTGCAGTGATGTCAAACAAATTCAGGCACTGAGGGAAGGAAGCAATTTGGCATGTGGCATGAGCCTGCTGGCACCCATTAGCAGTGAATTTTGCCCTTCAACTGCCCTACTCAGCCTCCAGCCTTAACATCTTAATGAGATACCTGGGGCAGCTCTCCTGTCCCAGGACTATTCTTCTAGTCACTAGCTATGTTGGAGTAATTTTTTTTTAGGATTTTCCTTGCTCCCGTGAAGGCTGGGAAGATTATATATGGCACTCACCTGCAGCCATGTTGAAATCTTACCATGCTTCTTGTAGCTTGAGTTTAAACACAACATCCACCAACCACACTCAAGGGCACTGTGATCAGCAAAAGAACTCTAGGAAACTCAGACCTCCTTATCCAAAAATCCTTAGCACAAACCTGATGGTGTAGCCCTTGTGCATTCCAGCAAGCCTCGGGCCAATGACGCTCCTGAGCTGAATGGGGATGTTTGTGAATGTAAGCACTCAGCACCATGAATAAAGGTCTTACAGACAGGCACTGCCTGTGCTCACATTCACAGGTCTGCACTTTAACAGGAAAAAGCAAGTGTTCATTACTGCTGTTCTTCTGTTTTACAGTACACTTCAGGCCAGCTGAAATTCCCGCTAGTATGGGAGGGATTCCAGTAGACTCCCTCTGTTCCTGCACTGTCTCCTCCTGCCACACAGACAGATGAGACCTCTGCTGGGATACTACAGGTGGATCATTTACATGTCCCTTCCTCCCCAGCGAAGTAGGTCATTATAGAACTCAGTCCCATAGCACACAGAGCTCTCTCCATTACCCAACCACACTTAACCTAACCCCTGCCCCAAGATCTCAGGCCAATTTTGGTTCCACTGTGTTATGCACCTTCAGAGCTTCTGCGATGTCACTCCCAAACTTTATGTTAAAACCCCAAGGAAAGCTGTTACACAAAGCAGCATTTCCAACTCTTGATTTTCACATGGAACAATATTCAGTGTTTCTCAGCTCTCAGTTACAAGATTATATGAGAACCTCAGCTTCCTTGTCCCTGCAAATTTCCTTTCAAAAGCCTGAAACTATCCACAAAGCATGTCATATAGCCTCCAAAGCAGAAAATAAGAGAACAAGGGCACAAGATTTTTGGAGCTGCATTCCTCATTCCTGAATACTTTGAGTTTGCAATACTGATACTGTGGGCACTTTTACTGGTTTATTTTTCTTTTTAAATATACTGTATCACAAGAGCAATTTCTAATTATACATTTCTCCCACTGTTAAGGGATCCAAAACCTAAGGGATACCAGGTAAAATAAAGACTGGAAAAAAGGTAACTCAATTAGCACTAAATGAGGTAAAATGTAATACAATTAGGACTGACTTGGTCAGAGAGGCAGAACAGGAGGTCAACAAAATATATGAGGCAGCAAGACTTAGTGAGGACCCAATGCAAAGCTCACTGAAATCTCTGGAAAGGTTCTCTTTGACTTCCATGAGCTCTATATCACAAATTAATGCCAGCAGGCTACTAATTATGGTCATTGGTCAATTTGCCTATGGCAACAAGACCCGTGAAGGAGTGTTAATATTTCTAAAATTTCTAACATATTTAAGAGTGGGGGGGTATAACTGCAGTAACTCCTTAAACAAAATAACAATCATGACTACTTTATTAATAAATGATTATGAGATATTGATTTTTCTCTGCGCTGTTTTGTAAGATGTGTTATATGACATACTGTACAGACTCAAACATTATTTTTATGTACTCCAGTTTGAAAGTGCTTTTTAACTGGTTCCTACAATCTCATCTGAAGTATTTTAAAATCATTTATACATAGTTCTACATCATGTCTTAATACATCTTTTAATCATTTCTTTTAAAAAGCAATTTCTATCAATGTTTGGGTTATGTGGAAAAATACCCAGTGAAAGATGAAATTGGAATCTCATTTTAAATCAGACATGCCAAACCAGACTTCCATTATATTCTTAGAGAGGATTTGTATGTTTTAGAAATACTGGTCTGTGAAGGCAAGATGGATAGAGGGAAAGATGGAAGGTCTTGTAGTTGCTGCTATTCTGTACAAATACATTTTGAGTGATGAGCACAACAAAAAGAACAAGCAAGGAACTTCTCAAAAACTGACAACCTGATTTTGCTAATATAATATATTGATATATTTACAGTTACTTGGACAGGATTCTCCTAAGACTCCTTTACACCAGGCTAGCAGTGTAAACGGGTCATAGTGAACATGCAAAACATGGCCTACTGTTACGCCACTTAAGCTATCAAGGAGGAAGAAGAATGAGAAAAGAGACCTAAATGTGGCAGCTGAGAAAGACAAGCAATGCAAAATATGTATTTGCTCATATATCACACACCCCCAAATAAGATACATGCCTTGTTTTGACAATGAAGAAAAAAAAAGATTTTTCCAGGCCTCATGGAGCAGAAATAGTGTCTACACTTCAGGTCACTCCCTCTCTCCTTGGAGCTAAAGATCTGACCCTCTCATAGCCACTGCCAAACTGGGAGCAGCTTTTGGCTGTTCAATAGTCAGTGGCTGTGAAATGGTTAAAACAGTAACCTAAACAGTGCACTCTGTCTCTCCCTCCCTGGCTGGCCATTACAGTGTCCCTATGCTTCAATTCCATTGCAGGAAGCAGCTTCCTCATTAACAACACGCACCCTAATTTTGGAGGGCTGATTTTGGGGAAAATGTACGTATGGTATGCAAGTAAATATGGTACCTGAGCAAGCCAAAGGCATTGCTGTAAGCACAAGGAATCAGTCCATATGCTATTGTTTCCTATATAAGGTATTCGTTCTTCTGACAGTAACTAATCACAATAAACCCAGTAGAGGAAATCCTGGCCCCACTAAAAACAATGAGAGTTTTCCCACTTACTTCAAAGAGGCCATGATTTCACCCCACAAAAAGCTGAAAATTAAACTCAGAGGCTAGGCTGAGTAGCTCATTCTTTCTTGCCCTGTAAGAAGGGTTTCTGGACAGCTGAAGTAAATGAATGGGACTTTTTTTTCTCTAGTGTTTAACATAATGGACAACAACACTGATTTTTCAAATTTTTTTTTTATGAAAATGCAAGATATCAAAAAACGTGTTTAAAATACTTGCAAAAATGTTCAGTTTCTCAAGCAGCTCATTGCTTCTAGATAGGTTCTGGACATTATCATGGTAGGCAACAGAATGGTACACTATTTTGAAGAGTAATTTCCATCATCATCATCATCATCCTTAATAAAGAAGAGATCTAAACTATTGTGCCTTTAGTAATACAAATTTCTGAACTTTCCAGATACTGCATAATCACAAATAATAGTAATAACAACAACATTACTAATACTAGGGCTGTGCAAAACTTCGGTCACTGATTGGATTTGGCGGAGATTCAGCCCTATTCAGTGGCCGAATCTCCAAATCCAAATCGAATCAGGAAACCCTTTAATCTCTCTGAATCAAATCAGAACCCTCCAAATCAATTCGGAGAGATTAAAAAGATTTGGTGATTCGGCCATAGACACAGCTTTAAATGTTTTATTTTTACATACTTCAAGGTAGCAGGCAGCTCATGAATGCTGCGATGGTGGGGCAGATGGAGCATCCCACAGGAGTGCAGGGGTGGTCCCCAGCATGCTCAGCAACAGATCCAGAGGTGGACCATAAGCACTTCCAGTCCACTTACAAATCCGCTAGGGAGTGTGCATGGGAGCCCTCCCCCCACCCCCCCAGCTTGGCGACTGGTGCCTCCTGGGTGTGGGGGGGCACCCGGGGTACCCCCACAGCCAATCACCAAGCCAGGGGGGCATGGGTGGGGCCCCGCTACGTGCTCCCTGGTGGACCTGGAAGTAGACTGGGAGTACTTCCAGCCCACTTCCAGGTTTGCCACTGAGCATGCAGGGGACTCCCCTGCACTCCTGTGGGATGCTCCATCCACCCCACCATCTCAGCATTCATGAGCCATGCCCAGTACCTCAAGGTATGTAGAAAAATCTTTTAAAGCTGTGTCTATGTCCGAATCGCTGATTCTCTGAATCAGCATCAGATCTTCAGATTTGGATTCAGCCAAATCGAATCAAGGACAGTGATCCAAATCAACAAATCAAATCACTGTCCCTAATTTGGGTCGAATCTGAATCCAAGTTGAATAAGGCCTGTTTTGCACACCCCTAATTAATACTACTACTACTAATAGTAACAATGGTGCATTCTCTAGTCAAATGAACCACATGATCAGTTTCTGTTTCTGTTCACTTTAGTAGAGAAATGTAATAACATTCTAAGATACTCACATAAAGGCACAGGCATGGGTAGGGGGTGGGATCCTGGTCCCATTGACATTAAAGGGCTTTCCACCCTTGGACCAAGATTTTGGCCAAAAGTCACAATGCTGTATGTTTGGAGCACTGCTGTCTGAAAAAGCAGGGCCTAACCCTGTCAGGAGAAGCACTCATGTGAAGCCCTATCTGCTTCTATAGGGCTCCACTTAGACACAGGGGACTGCCCACACAATTCACTTTGAAGGACTGGGGTTTACATTCTTTAAGGATGATAAATTCACAAAGCTATTTGTGGCCCCATTTCTCTCTGCCTTCATGAGCTTCAATAGCTTCCCAGAGTTGGGAATACTCCACCCACAGCAGTACATATTATATCCATTATGAGTGATCATATAACATTTGAAAGCCCACCCACAAGCCCAGTAGCTAACATGGGAGTGAAAAGTACAGAATACTGGCTGGTATTTGTATGAGAGGGTTGTTTGCAATAGTTTTTAAGAACGGAAAAAAAACATCCTGGTTTACATAGGGATGATCCTGTCCTAAGCAGGTAGATTAGATCAGGGCTGTCCAATCAGCATGCAGTCCATTAGGGGTTAATGTGCAGACCCCAGGTTCTCACCCAGCCACTGCTGTCCCCATTGCTCCAGTTGCAACAGAAGCTGGAGTCCCAGGCTCCCCCTCCCTCCTCCAGCTGCCACTTCCTGCCTTTTGCCCCAGGGTGCAGGGCAGTGCAGCAGCACAGGGAGCTGAAGGTGAGTCCAGGTCTGCATCCAGGGGAGAAAAGGGCTTGAAATCAGGGCTGCATGCAGTCAGGATTGTACCTGGACAGGGCCGTGTTCAGGGTGGATCACACTTGGGCAGCAGTGGGAGAGGTGCCAATATGGACCCCCAGGAGCTTAGAAACTGGACAGCCCTGGACCTAAAGGACATCCTGAGGTCCCTTCCAGCCCCACTTCCCTATGATTTTAAGGTTCTACTCTGCTCCCTTGCTGCTGTTGTACTCATAGCAAGATCAACATCCCATGCACATTAGACCTTTTGACTCTCACAGCTGTAACGCAGTCCTTCATCACCACTCGGGGGCACATGGAACATCACTTCCTGCAATGGTCCACAGCATTGGAAGCCATCATTCAGTACCATGGACACAAAACTGCCAAACAAAATCCCATTCCAAGGCACTGGAACACACGCAAGTGTTTAATCCCATATAGCACTGTCCTTTGCATGTGAGGGAAGGGCTGGAGTTTTTGGACAGCACTGTTACATAATCTGTACAGATAAACATGTGGATCCTGCAGCTGTTTGTTTACCTTTTCAACTTTGATCTTCATCTACTTGCTTTTTCTTCTTTGACTCTTCATTAGCTCTATGGATCCAGAGCTCAGAAAATAAATTATATTTTTAAATTTCACATTTCTCTCATGCTTGATTTAATGTTCCACTGTCATTTACCAACAACTGCTGCATCTGTCATTATTATTGGCCATGCATAATATAGAAGTACTTCAGGGGCAAACAACAATGGGGTTCTATGATGTAGAACAATGCATGGACACAGAGCAGCAAACAGCCCCTGATCCAAAGACCTTACACTAAACATATAAAAGGGTGTCTATATGTGCTATTAATGTGCAGCAATAAACTGTGGTGCATATTTGCACATTCAAACTCCAGTGTTTGAACATGCATGTGGGACTGCAGCACATTGAGCCAGGTTGGAGCAGGCAGCCCCCATGCTGAAGCACCTTTATGCCCCAGCCAGCTGGGTCAGCATCTACACATTTGTTGCTGCACACTAAAAAACTCCACCACAGGATAGTACTTGTACTTAACAAGTATTAACCTACAGCAGAGTTTATTAGTTTACTGCAGCCTAATATGGCTGCATGTGTAGATGCTGAGATGTTTACTGTGGAACTAATTAGGCAGCTCTGTAGTAAACATTTCGGGTAGACATGCCCAAAGAGATACAGGAATGGGAAGAGGACACAGATATACATATAGCACACGCAAGTTAGGGAAGCAGTGTAAAGGCAGCAAACACCACTGTAGTTACATGATTTTTTTAGTAGTATTAATATATCTGTACTCAGGATTTCTTTATAATTGCACAGAAGAGACCAAAAGCACTCAGTGCTCTGCCAAAAATGAAATCCTTCATCGTAGATTTGCTGCCTCTTCTTTTTTTTAAACATATCAAAATGTTCTGATATGCTGAACACAGAATAAAACTAAGCCAGGCAAGATTTTATATTTGAAGGGAAAATGGTGTCGCTCTTTACTAATTAATGTAATTAATTAGTGTCACCTAAACATTAATTATTTATCCTGCAGTAAATTCAGCAATCTCCAGTACAATTCCCTTGATATTGTGTTTATTGTCAAGGATGCCCTTATTAGGCAAGTATGAAAGCATTTCACTATACATAATTCCATTATTTTAAAAACTGCTTTCACTACTAGCAGAGGAGTTTGATGTTGAGTTGGTGGTTCCTGAGCTATGCGGCTGGAGTGATGTTAATAATCAGTGAGATAAGTGGTGTGTCTTGATCTTCATTGAGGAATCCAGTGGAAATAGACACACCAACACAGAGTTCCATCAAACACTTATTTACAATGTCTATTCTGGTCATTCCTGTACCAGAGATTGCCTACATCCTTTTCCATTCCACTGTGTAATTCATCCAGCAAAAAAATGTTAATAGCCTAGTATACTTAAATGTTTTTTTCTCTTCATGTCACTCAATTGTCTCTGAATAGGTCACTGTTTTCTCTTTTATATTTGTTGCTCAGGATTTTTTTTTTAGTAGCTACTGCAAGTACCAGGGTGGTGGCCTGACAACAAAAGTCTAGTGCTATGTTCATAGCTCTCGTAGTCAAATTAAGTCAATGGTCCTAAATTAGGCACTCAAGTGAATGTCTTACCTGCCATGCCAGTTCTTATTCTGCGCCAGGCCTCTCATTTTTTTCGTGGAAAATTTAAAAAGGGCTCTTTTTTCCACATCAAAACAAAAGCAAATTTTAGAACCACAAGACTTATCATAAAACAGAATTACTGGTTTCTAAGTAGTCCTAGCAATAATAATACACAAATGTTTATATTTTCAATGTACTTTACAAAAATTAACTCTATATCTCACAATCTTCCTGTTGTGATGTAAATATTATTATCCCCATTAAGGTTCATTTGAGGCAGAGAGAGGTTAAGGGGAAATCCTGTTTTTGCTTTTACATGCCTATGTGGCTTTTTTGGGAGTGTAGGCCTTTTGCAATTTTGGGAGTGTAGGCATCTTTTAAATTCTAATTGCACTTGTAAGAGAATAGGACTACACAAGTACATATATAGCATCTGGAAGCAAAATGGAAGAGGATGACTCTCCCACCTTTTAGTGCAAAAGCCTAGTTATTAGAGCACTCACCCAGGAACTGGGAGACCCAGGCTCTAGGCATTCCACAACCAGAAGGACCTTGAACCTGCATCTCCTGTTCTTAGCAAAATGCTCCAGCCATCAAGCCTTAGGCCAGCCATTGCTTAGGGCACTTTCTAGTCGTCCTCTTGAAACTGGCCTACTGAGCATCTGTGGGGCAAGACATGTGAGACCAGGAGGACAGCAAGCTAATAGGAGGGTGGCTTGGTAAGGTGACTGCTGCCACAGACTAGCAGGGATCCTGGATCATGGTTCTGGCCCTTGCCCTCACTTGGGGAATTCGCCTGTTCTATAAGTTATTCTGTTATCTTATTGTAAGTGGCCCTGAGCTTTTGTTGGAAACAGCAGAGTACAAATCAAATAATTAAATAAATAGTAGGGCTGTGCGAAATTTCACCGGCAGTTTTGTTTTGACGCTGTTTTGACTTGTTTCAAGCTCGAAACAGCAAAATAGAAATGAAACAGAGAGCTTCGAAACAGCCTCAAAACAAAACAAGACAAGTCGAAACGTTTCAAAATTTTCAAAACGTTTTGAGTTTCAAAGCTCAAGCTGGGCTTGCCTGCAGGGAAACAGAAACTAAAGTAAGGAGTGGGAGGGGGAAGAGGGGGGCAAGGAGTGGAGGGGAGTGCTCTCATTATTAACTGGGTAGCTGGCCAGTGACTATCATCCTTACCTGAGGTCCCTTCCAATCCCAGTGCTCTGGGGGAGAGATGAAGAACTGCATACAAGGCAGCATTGTTTGAACTGCCCTGCTTTCTGCCTTAGTGTCAGTTGAATGAGGGCGTACCTTAACATACACACAGTGTCACCCACCCATGTTGCGAGTTTTGCCTGTCAGCAACTAGAGGTGTAGGGCCCCAGAACCCAGACTCCCCCTGCACCTATCTCCTTGACAGCTGGCAGGCTTTGTGGCCTCAGCAGGGGCTAGCAGGCCTGCAGTTTTGACCCCGCTGTGGCTTAACACATACATGGGACATGAGTTTTTTGCTTTCAAGACCTTGAGGTGCAGTTTCCCTGAAACCCCTGCACCTGTCTCCTTGAAGCTTGGCAGGTGTCATGCTCTCAGAAGGGGCTACCATTCCTGCAAGTTTCATCCAAATCAGGCCAGAAATGACAATGTTATAGGCTGTTTTGAGCTTCCCCATTATAGCCTATGGGCAAAACGTCGAAACAGCGTCGAAACAGCAAAACTGTTTTGATGAAACAAAATGGAACTGCAGTTTCGAATCGAAACAAAATTCTAAACGAAACGCTGTCCCATCAAAACGTCAAAATGTAAGTCGAAAAGGAACGGTGCCGTTTTGTACAGCCCTAATAAATAGGCACATGAGTGACAAACCTACAGAGCATTTTATTAAACTCCAAACTCCGGGGCTGTTGATAAAATAAATGTAGTCTATGTTGGCCCCACTATAAGCAGAACATAAGAACCTCAATTTTCCCTTCCAGTTTAGCTATAGTGATTTGTAATATTTTCTTAGTATCTTATAAGAAGGCCCACAACTGATCTGTTTTCCCCAAAGGTCCACCACAAACTCTATATATTGATATGCATTGGTTTTACTGGATCCCATGATAAACATTCTCCCATTCTCCACAATTATTCTCTGACCCTCCTTAAGTCTTCCACTTCCAGTCACAACTCATGGACATTGCTGGTTTTGACCAGTTCTGAAGCGCAATCACTATAACAGTAGTTTGAGGACTTTCTGTCTTTGCAAGGAACCTGCTGAAGCACAATATGGAGGGAAGTGGGACTGGACATGTCTACACACTGGGTGTGTCTACACATGAATATTAATGCAATGCACTAAACTCCACCACAGTTCATGCCAGAGTTTATTACTCACAGGCACAGTGTTTACTAATATGCCTGGGACCACAGCACATTGACATGAGGTGGCACAGCCCTGTCTGGCAAGGGGCCCAGTGAGGTTAGCCAGCCTGCCAGCCAGGGGCTGCTCCAACCTGGCTCAATGTTCTGCGGAGGGGCTGGCTGAGGCACAAGGGTGCTACATTGCAGAGCTAGCCAGAAGGCAGCCCTGCACTATATAGCACGCTGGTTCCCCAGCCAGCCCCTGTCAGTGTCAGTGTCTACAGATGCTTAGGATAGTACTTTTATCTGGCAGCACTAACCTGTGGCAGAGTTAATCATTTTACTCTGGCCTAATAACTCCTCATGTGTAGACGGAGACATTTTACTGCAAAGCGAATTAGTCTACTCTGCAGTAAACATCTCGTGTAGATTCACCCACTGGGCCTCTGATTACACCACTGTGGCCTCTGTATGGCTAGAACCACCAAACCCAGAAAAAACTAGTATTCCATATTCTTTCAGCCAGTGTTCTGGCAGTAGAATACTTGCTTGCACTCTTAAATCTCCCAAGTGGACAGGAAGGCTACATAGATCCCTCACATAATAGTCTACATGGAGTCAATCAGAGAATTTCAAATATTTAGAAATCTTGATGAAAAATAGGGGGGGGACGGATAATTACCTAGTATTTTGTAGTTTTTACCTACTCTTTTTAACACTTTCACATTTCCATTGAAATTTAATGTTTTGGAAAAAAATGGGATGGGTCACAATTTCTTTCTAATTTTTGGCCAGAAACAAGTACACAGCATCAAAATATTTACCTTGATGTTTAAAGGTATGAAAGTATTTCATTTGATTCCCTTTTCCTATTCTTTCCCCCAAAGGTAAGCCTTTCTCCACGTTAAAACTTACAACTGAAACTGTGTGGAATGTTTTAACTGGAACCCCAAACTGCACAGAATTCACCCCTTTCTGAGTTTCAAAGTTCAGGCCAGTTTTCTCAAAAGGTTCTCCAAATTTCACAAGCATCAGGAGAAAGCCTCGGTTTAGCTTTAAGAGGCTGATGGGTTCATTTTTTAAATGATTTAAGATCTTTCCTATTTTCACATCAAAGTTATGCTAAGCATCTGAGATTGTGCAAAATGCAACCTGACAAAAGTTGGTGGTTTAGACCAAGTGTTGCTTTGAAACATTGAATTTGCTTTAACACAAAACTCAAAGCGAGATTTAGGAGATGCAAACCAGAGTGAAGTGAAACCAAAAAAGAAAAAAGAAAAGAAAAAAGACAAAAATTTGCATAAAACTCTGCAAAGGAAAACCACCGAGTTTTGCATTGGTGTGTTTCAGAACAAAGTCCTTAAAAGAACAAGAGGCATGAATTAAAGAAAGGAAACTTCTGATTCACTGTTGTAACTTTGCCACCACCACAAAACAGACGCAAATTCGCCAGCCCTGGGAAATTCTGATGAGGGTTTGGAGGTGGGGGAAGATTGTACATCATCTTTCTTGCCATCTTATTGGAAACTCAGAGCATTTAAAGCAAGCATCTTGCTACACAAATTGTTGGCAATTTTTTCTGAAAGTCCTGCAGCAACCCTAACTACATCTATACAGAAACTAACAAACTAGAGTCTGCTCTCCCATGATGATGAGATCCTGCAAGCCTGGTTAAAAAAAGAATCATAATAATGAATCTTGGAAGTGCATGTCCGAGAAGGCCATGCTTCATCCAAGCCCTCATCCTTTACTCTGGCTTCATCAGCGCAAGGCTGAATCACTCAGCTTTATTGACACTTCATCTGCCAAGCGCTCCCTGTGCGTGTGGATCATCTGGTACGCTGCCCGGTTTCTGGCTGCTGGACTCCACACTAAAACACCTCCCTTGAGCCTCTAGGAAAGCTGGCATCAGTTGTTACCATAACAAACTCAATTGTTCTCAGCAGTGCTCCAGCAAATAAAGTCATTAATTATGGTCTCTCTCTCGGCCGCCGTTGGCTGGAGCGGCAATCAATGTGAAACCGCTCATTGCCTCCTCTCAGGGAGTGGAGACAGATGCCATAAAAATAAACTGCAGCATGAGCAGAACCCTGCCAGTAAGACAGCAGCAGGCTGTACCCAGTAACGGCCATCACGCTGCTTCAATGTGCCTGGCTACATTTATTTGGTCTGCCTCAGCCATGGGGGAAGGTATCCCATTAAGCGATTATTTTTATCTTATAACGTCAATTTACTTATACTGATTGGCTTCCTGCCGCCAAATATCAATTAAATTGCAAATGCCTACAGACGCTTATTTTCTCTCTCCTTTCTCTTTTTTCACCCCTTTCCCTCTCTCTAGCCCCCACCCACTTAAAAAAAAAAACACCTATGTTCTAACATAATTTAATTTATTTCCCTTTCCATATCTCAAAGGAAAATCTATACCTCCTCCAGGAAGGCCATTTGCCCTCTGTTATTGGGAGCTGAGGTATCACACTATTGAACCATTTGTTTCAACTGACTATCGGCAGCCCATCAGCACTTCTAAGGATCTCTGCCATCTCACTGCAATTGTATCTATGATTGCTGTTTATAATTTGTTTTTAATAGATGCTAGTAATGCCCAGACTTCTAGATTTCTTTTTAACCTGCATGCTGCTTCCTTTCCTGCCACACCGACATGCATCCTCTCTTTCCCATCCCTGATGAAGTAAGCTTATTAATCAGCTGCTGAACGATATTTTCATTTCACCCTGTGGACAGGAGTGTCATTAACTTGTACCATGATTCCTTTACAGTTGTATTTCAGGAAGAGATGCCACGGTCAAAGCACTGGTGGTTATAGGCTGAATTTGTTTCCATGATAAATAGCTCACTGGATATCCTTTGAAAAATAAAATGCAAGTGGAAGGAATGAGTACTCCATGTGTAAACCCTAGGTGTCCTTTGTGAATTGCAAGAAATATAACAGGCTGTGTTCCTGCAGACGCAGAAACACTGGCATATTGCTACACACCAGGATTGAGGCTAAGACTTTTTCACTTTTGCTATCCCCCAAAGTGATCCTCAACACATTCTTACCTCACTGCTATGACCTGGAGACACCAATGCTGATCATTGGTGACATGCTCCAACATCTCTCTTTCTTGATAAATTTAAACCCCTCATAATTTTCTACTTTGAAGCTTGAACTTCACTGCCGGTCCCTGCATTATAAGAGAAAGAAATTGAAGACAAGACGTCCTAATAGGTTTGAAGAATCATCAGATGAATGTCAAGGAAAGAATGAATAGTCCATGCAGTCAAAGTTCAGCAAAAAAGGTGGGATTTGGAAGATGAACAGAAAGATAAAGCAGGTGCAGAGCATACCAGAATGAACAGGCAGATGCTAATCACAGATGAAAAGGTGAGGTCTCTCACTTGCATATTAGACTACTGGCCACTGTGCAGAATATGAGAATATCTGCTCTCCATGCATTGACTGTTATTTTTAACCAAGACCCACATGAAAGAAAGTAAGGGTGACTGAATTAGAGCAAAAAGAGAATAGCAGCCAGTCCAAAATACTTGACAAACTCAAAGGCAATCCCTGTAAATACAGCATGAGCTTTTGCATGCATATTATCCTTTATAGCTATCTCATAATTACATGTATTTGAATTTATTATACATACACATAATAAATACATTCAAGGAGTGTAAGCATGACTACTATATAGAATACAGAAACATACCTACTGATTTGAGTATAAATGGACATAAACATGACTGCCGTATATTAAAACAAAAGCAAAATGTTACCCAGCAAAAGAAAATCAATTCAAACCAATGTTAATAATGTTCCATGTGTATTTTAATTTGATTATATCAACTTTTTTACATTTTCCTCGTTTAAGATTTTTAGAGGGTTTGTATGCTACTCAAGCATAAACTATACACCTGGGGCCAGGTGTTTAAAAGCTTGCCATCATGGACAGTTTTTGAGACAGAGACCAGCTCGTCCTGGTGTATATGTAAAGAGCCTCAGGTGATACGGCTGCGGCACTAATAAACATAGCACCGGATGACCTTCATGAGTTGATAAATATTTGGTAACAAAGTTTGGTATATTATTTGTTTTAAAAAGTTCTCAGCAAAAATATGGAAGTTCAGCTGAATCTTCAGTAGTTTGAAAATTTGATCCTGTTTGTGTGAATGATATATTGCATATGTTCAGAATAATAAGAGAAAATAATACAAATATTCAGTATACCTATAAGCATATACTGAATATCTGCCTATCTCTATATGCTATGTAGAAGTGGTCATAAAATACCTATGATAATAGGAAAGACCTTTGAACTCTTTGGAATGGTCATTATTGACTCATTTCATTCAGTGTCTGATGGAGACAGCATGATTGCCTAAGATGTACATGTAGGTTTCTAAACAGAAGGCTCCAGAATCAATTTTGTGGTAACTGACTAGATGTGACTGGCTTACAAACTCAGCATGGGAGTCAGAAAGCAAATTCCATCAGAACCATTATTTTTTGAATATCAGAGGTTGGTGAACCCTCATAGCAGTGACCACAGCATAGCTGACCGCTGTTAAAAGATGTTAGGCTCATTTCTGTCTCCAGGGTGACAAATAGGTGCACAATATACCTTGGGCTGTAGCTGGTGGTGCCAATCAGCAGGGAAGTTCACAGCTTTCACAGGAAGATGTTTATCACCCTCCTGAAGCAAGCAGAGCCGCAGGGCATGGCAGAGCAAAATCAATTTGGCTGGTGATCACAGTTTTATCACTTTCTAGGGAACTCACTTTGGACAATCGGAATTTGCACAGAACAATTTCCCCCTTCCTCTCCACCCTGGTATCCATTCTGATCTGGGCAGGTTAAACCTTCATTTCACATTTACTTGTGCTTCAGAAACCAAATCAGAATCTCCAAACACAACGGTGATTTTTTTTACCTTGTCTTGTGGCATTTAGAGCTGCAGATTCTGAAAGTACTTGGGGAATTACAAGTACATCTTTTTCCATTCACTCTTTGGAACGAGTGATATGTAGCAGAAGTAAAGGAGTACAGGAGCAGGAATTTGATGAATATGATGTTTAGGGTGACTTAAGTTGAGCATCGAGTGGTTGAGCATCAAGAAAAACTGCATAATTAACATGCAGACCTAGATCCCACATGGCTGTAAATTGACTTCAGTGAAGCCATGACTGTATGCTCAGCTGACTCGATGCAGAATCCCCTTCTTCAGGATTGTAAATTTTGTACCAGAGGGGAACACTGCTTGTATGCATCAGATAGACGTTAACTTTGAACTGGATACAGAAAGGATGAGCCAGGGAAATCCAAGTGTGCTAGATGCATGCCTTTGTTTCTCTGCTACAGACTCCCTAGCAATGCTTCTGAGCATTATGTCTCTCTGATAGCTTCTGAGTGTTACATCTAGTGCTGACAGCATGCACCAGCTGGGCTGCCCCTAAGCACTCTCTGCTCACCCAAGCCTACAGGCACAGTCCACACCCAGAAGTATACTAGTCAAGACCGTCCTTCTGCAGCTGCTCTTGTGACTATGGTCTCCAGTGTACTAAAAAGTGACCACTCTGGATGACCACAGAGCAGCCTCACAAATGTACTTCTGGGTTTGGAGTGGTTCTGTGGGCCCAATGGAGTTAAAGTGTGTTCAAGGACCTCCCAGTTGTAACGTACTGTCACCATGGTGTAGACAAGCCTAAAATTCCTCATCTGTGCACTGGATATAATAGCACTGGCCCATCTCACAGGGATGCAGTAAGGAGAATTACACCAAAGGTTGTGAAATAATGGGTGATGGGGGCCATATAACAATGCAGATAGACAGACAGGCATAAAGATAACTCAAAAAATGACTACTGGAAAAGTATGGAAAACATTTAATGCAGTTTCAATCCTGTCTAGATATTATGTATTTTCTACTTTTTCCATTTCTTTGCACAGAGTTAATCCAAGTCAGTGACTATCTCAGCCTACCCTATGCCAAAACTATGGCTTTTAGCAACACAATCTAATGCCGTGGAGCTAGTGCCACACAAAAAAAGATCAGTTTCTTGCCAGCACTACCTTGTGTTAATATCTCTGTTATACACTGTCAGAAAATAACTTAAGTCTTTGCAAAAAGAGAGCAAATGAAGCCACCTGAATTCTCAGTCTGGAAGGGATGAAAACAGGAAGAGGTGTCTGAAATAATTCCATATTTTCCTGGAAGCAAACAGAAAGCAACAAAAGGAACAAGGGAGAAATCCTTTACATGGCTACCTCTTATTTGTGGACAGATGAGGAACCAACAGGAAAAGTTCAGGCACTGTCAAGCATGAAATCTTATTGGGACAACAGAAATGAAATTGCTGCATATAATGGGGATATTTACAAAGGACACTATGTGATAATACTGCACAGCATGAAACCAGAAGTGCTACATAGAATCCTTCTAGGAACTGTGAATTATGAAACAGAGACCAAGATGTCTTACTTAGGCCAGGTATGAATATCATCAAAAACAGGAAAGAAACCTGCCCCTGCAAAACAACCCCCACCCCAAATGCTGAAATCACAATGAAATTCTTAGTCATCTAATGTCCGGACTATGTGAAAGAAACTAAAAAGATCACCTCTTTGTAGTGGACAGAAATAGTGTAACTTGGAGTGGGGCTGGGGGATGGAGAAGGGGGGAGCAACCAGGGCATCAGGCCCAGTGCTGATTCAGAGGGAGTGCCAGAATGGCAGTCCTCAGGGAGCTGATGTGTGAGGAGCTTGCACTGAGGCAGTAGCAACCTGTGCTGCCACCACAGCTCCTGCACCCCCACCGTCACCCCTACACCCCATGCTGTCCAGGACACCAAAATTTGAAGGTAAGCTTCTGCTGGATAGCTGCTCAGCAGTTGTTTATTTTTAACTGAGCAGCTGCACAGCACATCAAAGAGCAATGTGTTGCCCTGCTGTAAATCAAAGTTTGCTCAGCAATAAGATTTCAAATGAATTAATAAAAGGTTATGGCTTCCAAAGCACAAGAGGCTCACTCAGGCAGTTCTCTTCAATGTATCAGTTCCAGCACCCACATTGCAGCCTTACTGTGCACCGCCAAATATGTGTGCAAAAAAAAAATCAGTACAGTGCATGAAGAACCTAGTCAAAGCCCTGCTTGGCTAAAGGGGATCCATGTCTAGGCTTACTAGATAATTGTAGTCCATATCACAATGTTATACTCAGATTATCAGGTGCATATCTCATGGGTAGAAGAAAAAAAGTCAGTGTTAACATCTAGCAAACTTCTTTCATAACCATGCTGCTTATGCAGTAAAATTGAAAAGTGTGTGTAAATGCCAAAAAAGGTTCTTACACATGATTTGTTAACTGCCGTTTTGGTATGTAAAGTGAAATAGGCTTTTGCCCTTACACTGCAAACATAAGGGCTAAGTACAAAGAGTAAAAAAGCCTGAGGCTGAATCAAGTCAATCATCGCAGTTTAGTCTAAGCTGCATAGGCTGAACTGATAAGCAAGTAAACAGATATTTACTTTTGATTCCAGAAATGCAGCAACATGCCTGCAGTGGCTCAGGCCAGAGGCCAGGGGGTGCTACAGCACACCTGCCTGCTGGCTGGAGCAGACAGCTTGAGTCAAGGGTAACCTCCCCACCCTGCAAGGGAGGTTTCCAGGGGAAGTACAAAGTATCCTGGGATGCTGGGAGACTGTGAGTTAACTTGAATCTGGAGGGGATCTGGAACAGAAGTTCAATAAACCTATTTAACATACATCAGTTAAGTCTGATACTACATCCATCCAGGTTTATTTTAAACTGGTTTCAGCCATTCTGAAAGCAGTTTATGTGCACTGAATTTCTATTGTTTGAAACAATTTTTTAACCAGTTTCCAATCACTTATACCAGTTTATGTGTAATTTCTGTCCCTAGCTGAGATGGCTGGCAACCCCATCAAGTTGATTCCAGCTGCCATTCACATCAAGGTCAAATCTCTGATTGACTGAAACATTTCTATCTAAATTGATTTTGGACAGGAAATTGCTTTTATTCCTCCCCCTCCCCCCCCAACCAAATAATTCTTTTGTGAAAAATGTCTACTTTCCATGGAATTTGAATTTTATTTGAAAAAGCAAATCCTTTAAAACTGTACTTTTTTCAGCTCAAGCCACTTCCATTCAGAAGTGTCAAGATACTTTAATTTCACATTTTAATTAAAACAAAACATTCTGATATTCCAGAATCCAAACATTCTGATTTGGCTGAGTTCAACATTAAATCATCTCCTCCTCAGCTGCTCCAGGAGAGTTATCCCAAGTGCCTCAAAATTCCCTGGACAGACTACTTTTCCCATGATGCACGACAGCTCAATAAGATAGTGTGACAGGTCAACAAGAGGGAAGACTGTGGTGCCTCAAGGAAAACGTAGTCTAACCATAAGGCAGAATGGGGGCACAAGATGCCAGGGATAAGTACAGGCAGTCCAAAAGCCTGAGGCTGAATCAATTCAGTCTTTGCAGATTAGTCTAAACTGCACAGATTAAATTGGAACAGAAGTGAACAGACGTTTACCTTTGACTCAGGAAATACAACCACATGCTCTGGCTCAGGCCAGAAGCCAGGGGAACTAGAGCAGGGCTTTCTAGCTGTGTGTTCACTTCCTCTTCCTGCTGCCCCCAAGGTCTCTGGGATTTGCAGTCCAGATTTACAGCAGAAGGATTCTGCAGGGTTGCTCATCACTTTCTCTTCCTGCTTCTAGGTGCCTCTGGGATTTGTCGCAGCCAGCAGTAAGTTTGAGCAGGGGAAGGGGTGTTTAACCCCCATCCCTGGCCCGAGACCCCAGCTGGGGTTTGCTGGGTAGTTCCCTCCCCTCCCCTCCCCCTCTGCAGCTGGGCTGCAGCCCCAGCCAGGCTTGCCCCTCCTGCTCCCTTGTAAGCCAGCCCTCACTGCTCCAGCTAGGGAGCAGAGAGGCAGGGCCAGCCCTGCTCTCTGGACCAAACAGCCCAGCCCAGGGCTACAAAATACTGGGGACCCTGATTTAACTTAAACTAGGAAGAGGTCTGGGACAGAAGTTCCATAAACTGGTTTGACCCAAATCAGTTAAGTCTGATACCACATTCAACCACATTTATCTTAAATCAGTTTCAGTCATTTTGAAACTGGTTTATGTGCACTGAACTTCTGTTCTGTTACAGGTTTAAACCAGTTTCTGATCACTTAAACTGGTACATGTGTAACTTCTGTCCCTAGCTCAGAACTATAAATATAGCAAGGCACAGCAGCAGCTCAGAAGCACACAGCTTCATCTTAAATCAGACCAAAAATAGCACAATTCAATTTGACAGACCTAAATATTCCAATTTGAATATTTCAGCCATCTGAAACAAAATACAGTAAAAGCTCTGTTATCCGACATCCCCCAGGAATGGATCCCCCAGGAATGGGGGATGCCGGATAACAAAATATGCCAGTTAATTGAGAGGCTCGAACAGGTGTCTTTGCCTGTTCGTGCCACCGCTTCTCCCGCCACATCCGGGGCATTACCACCCCTGTCATGGAATCGCCACCCCTCCTGCAGGCCCCACAGGACAAGCAGGTGGGCCCCGCATAGCCTTCTATGCCCCGGGCCATGGGGGCTCAGCAGTGCAAGCTGTTTTGCCCCAGGCTGTGGGGGCTCAGAGAAACCAGAAGTGCCACAGTGGGCACTTCTGGTTGCACTTTACCTTATAAGCCAGCATGCCGGTTAATAGAGCATGCCAGCTTGTAAGGTGCTGGTTAACAGAGCTTTTACTGTATTTCTTTTGGTTTTTCTAATTGCAACATTTGTTTTGCAGATTAAACTTTTCTGGTTTTTGATGAAATGACAACATTTTCCGTGGACAACTGTTGAACAATTGTTCCTGTTGCTAACTTAAGTAACACCAGCTTACTCAGTCAATACTAATGAAAACCCCTAGGAGTAGCAAAGACAGGTTCCAAGATACTTGATCACATCATCCAAACAGATGACTGCCAAAGGCACTATTTTAGGAACATGAAGGGTCAAATCCTATTACCAATTTTCCAGCCACCTAGGTGGCACTTTTCATATTTATCCACAGCTTGCAATTCCACTACCCATGCAGTGTGGATACATAAGCATACACCCAGCTACTGAACATGTGCAGTAAGCTATGTACTGGTCAAGCAGGCATATAGCTCACTGAGGCCATTGAGACTCACTGACCATAGTTACTGACATCTTTCCAATATTCTGATCTACATCTTAGACATCTCTATTTATGTGCTATGACCTGGTTGAATTAGTGTGTGGTTGATCTTTTCAAATGATATTGTGTATTATTTGTATTTCCTTTTGACAAAAGAGAGTGGGAAATTGAGTAAGACTATAACACTGGCCTCCGCTATATGCTAGGCTAGGGAATAAAGCCTTTTGTAACCCTGACTAATCATATGGTCAGTACCTAGCAAAATAAAAAGCTCTCTTTTACAAGTCCTTTTGTGTTTAATTTCAAATAATTACAAATTATAAATACCATTTAACTACTCTCAGGAGACATAAACCAAGAAAAAAGCATAACCAAGTGACTTTTTTTTTGGTATTTGAAGATAAGATATTGATTTTCCTTAAAAGTTTATCTGTTCCTTTTGTTTTTCCCCCGCCTGAAATCACTATCTTCTGTGGGTGTGTCTACATGTGTAATTATTGAGCACAAATAAACTCTGGAGCTTGAACATGTGACCAGGAGCAAAAAACTCCAGAGCATATTGTTCCACAGTTTATTTTTGCACAGCACATGGAGTCTAGTTGGAGCAACTCGGGCTGGCAGGGGACCCAGGGGTCAGCCTGCCAGCCCAGGCTGCTCTGACCAAGCTCCACATGCTGCACAGCTAGTCCCGCACTAAAGCACCTTGTGCCCCAGCCAGTCAGGACAGCATCTACATGTTCACTGCTCTGCATGAAAAAACTCTGAAGTAGGGTACTACTTGTATCTTACAAGTACTAGCCTGCTGTGCCTTTTATTAGTTTTGTGTGCCCTAATAGGGGTGCACGTATAGACACTGAGACATTTACTGAGCAGTTAATTAGTCAACTGTGTGGTAAATGTCTTGTGTAGATGTGCCATGTGTGTGACATCATAATTTCCACGAAGACAAAAGATGACAACATCAGTTAGAGAATAAATCACTGAGACGGGTGATCCTCTTCACATGCAAGTACCTTCAGTTAAAATAAAAGGAAGAATATAACTAAATGTTACGTTTTTAGAACGGCTGCTAAGTGGAGGCTTTTGCAATGCTGTCCAGGACTTGACTGCAAAGCTAGTCATTCACAGTGCCAGAACAATTCTTGTCAAAGATGAGCTGAGTATCCAAGAAAATACAATTAGTGGAAATCTGGCTAAAGTCAAGGAAATATTTGAGTTTTAAATGCACCACTATTCAATGGCTATGCAGCACTAAGTCTGCTTGTAGAAATTAAATGGCACGTGGGCTTTGCTTAGGGGTAAATATCCTCCTTTCAGAATATTAAGGCTTCCTTCAGAATCCACTATCTCCTACCTTGTAAGCAGGAGCAAATTTAACTATCTGGTCTTCATAATTTCTCCATATGCACAATACAAACACCAAAAGAGTGTCCAATCGTAAGCATACAATATAGATCCATAGATTGTAAGGCCAGAAGGGACCTTGGAAGATCATTGGATCCAGCCCCCTGCACCAAGCAGGAAAGGTAACTGGCGATCAGGTGACCCCAGCAAGGTGACTGTCCAGTCTCCTCTTGAAGATTTCCAGGGTAGGTGATTGCACCACCTCTGGAGGGAGCTTATTGCACAGTCTGGACACCCTGACTGTAAAGAAGTTTTTCCTAATGTTGAGCCTGAATCAATCTTCCAGGAGTTTGTGGCCATTACTCCTGGTTTTCCCTTCATGTGCCCTGGTGAACAGTTGCTCACCGAGTCCTTGATGTACTCCCCTAGTGTAGCAGTAAGCTGCTACAAGGTCCCCTCTCAGCCTTCTTTTCCTCAAACTGAAGAGTCTCAAATCCCTCAGCCTTTCCTCATATGGCTTGCCTTTTAAGACTGATCATACAGGTGGCTCTTCTTAGGACTCCCTCAAGCTTGTCCACACCCTTGTTAAAGTGTGGTGCCCAGAACTGGATGCAATACTCCAGCTGCAGTCTCACCAGTGCTAAATGAGTGGAAGAATCACCTCCTTGGTTTTGCTGGAGATGCATCAATTGATGCATGCCAGAGTATTAGTTGTCCTACTGGCTACAGCATTGCATTGCCGGCTCATATTCATACTGTGGTCTATTATTACCCCCAAGTCTCTTTCATTTGTGGTGCTAGTCAGTTTGGTGCCGCCAAGCCTATAGGTATGTTGGGGGTTGCTCGTCCCAAGGTGGAGCTCTTGATATTTCTGAATGTTGAACTTCATCAGGTTCCAATCCGCCCAACTCACTAGCCTGTCTAGGTCCGCCTATAACTGCAGCCTATCTTCAAGCATGACCACGTTTCCCCATAACTTGTTGTCCGCGAACTTGGCCAGTGAGCTCTTCACCCCCACATCCAAATTGTTAATAAAGATGTTGAAAAGTACTGAACCAAGCACTGACCCCTGTGGGACACCACTGCCCACTTCTCATCAGGATGACACAGTTCCATTCACTATGACTCTCTGGGTCCTATCCTGCAGCCAGTTTCTCACCCACCTGACTGTCTCGGAGTTAAGCCCACAATCCTCCAATTTTCTTGCAAGGACATCACGGGATACTAAATCAAAGGCCTTTTGGAAGTCTAGGTATACAGTGTCAACCTGCTCTCTCGTGTCCAGGTAATGAGTTATCTGGTCAGAGAAGGAGATGAGGTTGGTAAAGCAAGACCTGCCCACGATCAAGCCATGCTGGCTGTCATTCAGAATCTTACCTTCTGCAAGCTAATTACAGATAGACTCCTTGATGAACTTTTCTAGGATTTTCCCTAGGATGGAAGTTAGGCTGATTGGCCTATAGTTACCCGGGTCTTCCCTCCTGCCCTTCATGTGGATGGGCACAACATTGGCCCTCTTCCAGTCCTCCAGGACTTCTCCAGAGCGCCACGAGTTTTGGAAGAGTCTTGCCAGGGGTTCCACAGTCACTTTGGCCAGCTCCTTCAGCACTCTCGGATGAAGATCATCCGCTCCTGCTTACTTGTATACATCCAATGTTATTAACTGGTCATATACCAATTCTACGGCAATAGTAGGAAGGCAATTATTCCTACCATATTCATCCTCTACTCTACCTGGCATGGTTTTCCCCTTGGTCTGGTGAAAGACAAAGGTGAAGTAGTCATTCAGGAGTTCAGCTTTCACCTGGGTGCCAGTAACCAGCTCTCCTGAGTTGTTGAGCAATGGCCCTACACTCCCATTTGTTTTCCTCCTGTTCTCTATGTACCTAAAGGAGGAATTCTTGTTGTCCTTGATTCCTGTTGCTAATCTAAGTTTGGTCACTGCTTTAGCCTGTCTTATCTGTTCCCTGCAAATGTGAGCCGTTGTGGAATAGTGCTCCTTGGGGCCTGCCCTGAGCATCCATTGTTTATAAGCCTCTTTCTCCTTTCTTCTTTCTTAAGAGGACCATGATTTCCCTGTTTAGCCAAGAGGGCTTCCCAGCCCTTCTGTTACCTTCTGTATATTTTATGTTAATTCTATAGGACCCATTAGCAGCCTGGAAAGACTAATTTAAAAATCAGGCAGTGAACACTGAATCTGGCACAAATAGCCCACAGATGCCTTTTGTCTATTTGCAATATTTGTCAAATACCTTTTGAAAATGAATACATTTGTAAAGAATGGGATTGGTTTGCAAATTATTTAATATGCCAATAATGCAATATTTGGTGAATACTGTTTGACTACCTCTACAGATCAATTTGCCATAGTGCAAAGGAGGCAACTAATGAGATAGATGTTATGGACAAAAAGTTGTTGAACTGAAGGAGTAGAAGCGGCCAAATGCAGGACACGGTGGTTCTTCAAGCACAGAACCTTTCCTGTTAAATGTCCTCAGAGATTTCTCCCTGCCTATGAACTCTTTTGGGTCTTTGTTTATGACTGGAAAAGCTGAGAGGAGGATTAAAATTTTGTCCTATCAGTCCTCTTTAAAAAGAACAATACTTTCACAAGCCTCTAGACTCATTATTAAGCTTAAAATACTCATGGTAGCTATTAATGGAAGTACCAACAAGCAAGCAGAATTTCTATTATTGATCAAGTTTTCCAGATTATAATTCAGCTATAGAAATTCACTGTTTCTTAGCAAAACAGCCACTAAAAAGGGGGACCCAGGGACCAGGCTTTAATGAACAAAATGGTACAAATCATACTAACTTCAGCAGGGGATTTCATCTCTGATTTCCATTCCTGTTTCTGACTCTGATTAGTGTGTTGTTATGGTCAACTCACTTAGCTTTACAAGGCTCCATTTTTCCCTAGGCAAATTGAGGAGACTGATACTTTCTTCTTTACACAGCTATTACAAGGTATAACTAATTGATAAAGTTTAATAGTTCATTAGGTGCAAAGTTAGTCAATATCATAGAGGAGGAGACAACATTCAAGATTCCTGGGTCCCCAGATCTATGTGCAGTACTGAAAGTAATCATGTCTCTAAACCGATGGCATCATCCTTTTTTCCTCTGAGGATGAAGCTGATGGTAGCTTTTTACCTGTATTGCTGTAGCACCTGGACACCCTAGTCATGGACCAGGATCCCTCTGTGCCAGGGTTTTCACCTTTTTTAGAGGAAGCAGAGGGTAGCATGCAGCCAGATGCCAAGCAGGGGGAGGGGCACATGGCTGGACACCGAGTGGGGAGGTGGGGACGGGGGCAGGAGGGCAGGGACCGAGTGCTGCCACCTCCCAGGAGCAGGGCTGGGGAGGGGTGAGGGCACTGGCGCTGGGGAAGTTCACCAGGCTAGTGGGTGACAGCAGCTGCCACTGCACGCAAGCTTCTGCACCCCAGCCCTGCTTCTGGAAGGTGGCAGTGCTCCGTCCCCACCTGCCCATGCATACCCCCTAGGACCAGCCCAAGTGCCCCCCCGGGGTAAACATACCCCAGGTTGACAACCCCTGCTCTGTGCTATACAAACACAGACCAGTTTTAAATTAATCTGTCATTTCATTTTGCATAACCTTTCTATGATTTCAGGGAAGATATGCAAACTCAGAAACTTTCCAATTTTGTGAAATAAATTTTTGCTGTTATTATTTCACTATGCTCTAATTTCAGCTTTTTATACATACATATTTTTCTGCCAAATCATCTCAGCTTCCTAGACAATGGCCATCTTCTCAGAAGGTACCTACAGCCAGCCTTTACACCCATAAACACGCCCATTAAGTCCAGTGAGGTTTTGGCCAGTGCAAGGATCCACCCTAAGGTCATAATTGCATGACTGGAATCTGTCTAAACTGAAGCTGGTTACTTTCTAGTGTTTATACATGAATGCTGGAATGGAAGTATCCTAATAGTTCCTTTAATAGGTTTTAACTATTAAGGAGACAAACACGTTAATGCTTTGCAAGAGGTTCCTTCATTTGGGAGTGTACCTTTCATGGAAATGTGAAATCTTTATACTCCAAGTTAAATTTTCTTGTGCCAGAATTCCTTTTACATGCTAAAACTTTAAGAATGTACTTTCATGTAAAGGAAACCCTTGGATAAATACAGAAATACAGGAAAGGAAAATACAGAATAAGAAAAAAAATGCATCTTGTCTGCCCTCGGATTACATTCCTGTCTTATTGGAAATGTGATCATATGCAGCCAAGAATGAATCTACATGCAACCTACAGCAGGATGCTGGATGAGTTTTAAATGAGCAATCACTCCCACCAGAAGCTTTCTGTTGACATGTGGATGTCAGCAGGATGGCTGTGCTGCACAATGAAAAAAGTCCTGGGCTGTTCCACTCATGCCTGGCAGCAGGTGTCACAATTCACTTCCTTATAGTTGGCCCATTGAAAGCAGATTTCATCCAATTGACCTTAACTGGGAGGTCAACTGACCCATAATTACAGAGCTGAACTTGTTTTGGTGGAAGTGCACTGTAACACCTGCAGGCTTATGCCAGTCAGCACAGAAATCAGTCAGGCCCCACTTCCATGTGCCCTACCTCCGCTGCCCAGCCTCAAAGGAGTACTGGGCATCCCTCCCAGAAAGTGCCTCTGTAAGTCTGCAAGTCTGAAATGCTCAAACCAAAACTATCAGAGCAAAAGATTTTGAAGAGTCCAGTTTAAAAGTTATTGCCTCCCTGGTACTCATAGATGGCTGCTGCCTTCTCCGCCAGAAGATGATGGGCTTGCTCTTATTAAACCACTGAAGAAGGCAACTTCCTGAAAAAAGCATTTAAAAAAATAGACCAAAATTACCCATTCAAGCAAACAATATTGTCTCATTAGAACCATTCTTTTCTTGATGTTTTCCATCCTCCCAAGTATTAATACTACCATTAAATCTTTATGGCAATTTCAAAATGAAACCCAACATCTTAAAATTATACTAGGTGAAGTAGGAAACTGATTTTCAAAGAGATCTGCATAATATAAGATTTTTGTCTCTAAGCAAAATCATAACCATTAAAAAGTTATGAATTGCACATAGGTTTTTTTTATTTAGATATCATCAGTTTGCTAATCTAGGTATGTATATTTTAGAACCTGTTGAAACTTGGAATATCCATTCCGTGAGATGCTTTGAAATTTCAGAAATCGTTTTCACTCTGAACTGGAACAAAAAAAAAACATTTGAAACTCCTTGTGAAATAGAATCTACAATATTAATTTTAAGTCTTTTATAACATTCTGTTCTGATAAAATATTTTTTTCATTTTGATAATTATTAGATTAGGATAGATTACATTAGATATTACAATATAAAGTATAAAATAGATTTCAAAACAAAAATAAATGATCTTCCATTCTGTTACAGTCAGACTGATTTCTTTCTTCTTTTTTCAAAAGAAAATTTCATCAAAATTGACATTATTCCAATGGAAAGTTTAGATTTCCATGATACATCATATTCCAGCAGAAACATATTTCATCAGAATGTTTTCAGGTAGCTCTACGTTTAGACTGAATCTATGCATATGGTATCTCAGCACCTACTGAGCTATTTACACTTAGATTATGTTCCATTAAGTGTTTCATATGAATCTAGCTTTTTCCAAAAAAAATGATTAACTGAAACAGGTAGAGGCATTTGTAGAGAGGAAACGTGATGGGTAAAATGCTCCGGTTCAACCTACATGAAGTAACTACATGTTCAGAGCTGTCCCACATCAAGAAGCTCTCTATGATAAGAATAGGGATGGAACATTTGGAACAATCTGATTGTTTAATTTAAACAGCTGAGGTTAAATCCTGGCAAAGCCCTCATTGATGTCCCCAGAGCCAGTGTGTCCTTCCTACACTGAGACTCATATGAAAATATGCATATTATTTAGAAAGTAAATATAAGGAAATAAATGTGCCACTGTGCATGAGTGTGACTTGTGTGATATGTACATCCAAGAGGGAAGTCACATTCATGCACACTACAATATTTTCAGCACAGCAGCACAAACCTGGCTGTGGGTCAAGTTCATCCCAGATTATTTGCTAGGACAACAATGATGGCCCACTTGAATGCGTCTTCAGCCTTAGCCAGTATCAACTTTGTTTCTGAAAAACAGCACAAAACTAAAACAGTGAAGGATAGGGGCCCATTGCAGTAGAGGTCAGGAGGAAGCGGGTGCTCAGAGACCTTTCTAGCCAGTAATCTGTGTACCTACTGGGGACAGTGGTTATTGGCACAAAGCATCCACTTGTCACCATGCTACCAAACCAAAGATCTAGGCAGGCCATGTGGAAGATAAGGTTTCCTCATTGGCCTATACTGACTAAGGCCCTGATCCTGCAAACATCCATACACATGCTTAATTTTACTACTTTACTTCAATGAATGCAGAGCTGTGTTCACAGCAGGGGGGTAGAGAGTTGGTTCCCAGGACCAAGGGAATGGTTGCTCATGTTCAGCTACCATCCAAGCTGCAGGACTGAGCTGCAGTTAAAGTGATTAAAATGCAGGAATTTATTGCTGAAACTGTTCTGAAATTCTCAAAAGAACCGTGTTTTTCCCTCCATCAGCAATGCCATTTCAGGCAAAAACTGTCATGAAAACATACTAATTCCAACCAGATTTCATTTAGAAAAATGATCTGTATAGAATGGTTTAATTTTCCATTTTGAACTGATGCTGCATTTTAATTTTTTGCATTCCATATAGCAAAAGCTGCTACATCAGAAAAAGAAGTAAAAACAAGAATAGCCATTGCCATTGGACAAGTAGCAAAACAGAAGAAAATCTGAACTAGCAGCAACATGACAACGAAAGCAAAACTCCAGCTTAACTATATGCTGTCGTCATTTCAACAGCTCTCTGACTGCAAGATCTGGACATTCACTAGGGCACTGGAAAAGTGAATTCAGACCTGTGAAATGCAGTGCTTTAGAAGACTTCTATGCATAGCCTACACTGCACACAGAACAAATGAATCTATGAAAGATCAAATCACACAAGAAGTCGGCAAATATGAACCCTTACTCAAAATTATAAGAAGAAAGATGTAGTTGTGTGGACATGTAACAAGAAGGCCCAGCACCCTTACCAACACCATCCTACAAGGTGCTGTGGATAGATGAAGAAGAAGAGGAAGACCTAGGACAAGCTGGGCCACCTATATCAAACACTGGACAGGATTAAAACTATCTGAGGATTGCAAAAGACCGGGAAAAATGGAGGAAAGTTATTGGTACATCAAAGGTACCCCAACAGCTGATGCAGCCTCAGGACTGACTTGATTTGACTTGATAAAATAATGTGCATTTTAAATAGAAATACTTGAAATGAGAAAGTATTGTTTTGATACTAGAAAAGCTAAACTTCTTGATTGACCCAAAATTGCTCTTTTGTTTGTTGGTTAGTTTATTGTGCAGTTTCTTCAGAAATTTCCTCTTTTCTTGTCTTTTTTTTTTAATTTTCATTTTATTCCATAATGGGAATTCTTTTTTAAAATGGTAGAACTTCCCCTGGGAAGAGAAATCCAATTCCTGCCTGGCTTTGTTCATTAAACACCCATTTCAAAACAGAACCAAGGAGAATCATCTCTTCTGAATACCGTGCGAGTAGAGAACGATGGGGCTTTCACAAGTACCTAGGAGCGTCAGAATACTGCAAAGGGAAAGGGAGTCGAGCTCTTTGTGCTTTCTGTAGAGGGATGGGGATATATCAAATGTTTCTCTCACCTTCTCAGTAAAGACATTGCCATGTTATAAACTCTAAGTTGAATACCTTATGCTGATATGAGACCATCCCCTTTGCAGCTAGCAAAGTGCCTGATTGCTTTGGGGCAGGCAGAACGCATTAAATAAATTCACATTTTTAATTTAGTTCCTGTGAAAAACACCCGCCTTGCTCCCCACCCTCACCCACTCAGTCCAAAAGAGGAAGATGCTCTCCTTTTCATGTCCTCTCTTTTCGGATAGCTGAAAGGCATTATTAGCATTTAGCTGAACTCCCAGTGTGTGTTTGTGTTGCGTGTGTATGTATGAGACCCTGTTCTTTTCAATCTGTCTGGGAGAAGGAGGGAAATAGCTTGAATAGGTGCCCCTCAGAGGCCCAGCGGAAGCCAACACTCCCAGAGATCAAAGTCACAGCCCCAGAACAGACAGCAGCAGTGCTGCCTGCCACCCGGTCACTCTTTCAACGACAGTAGCTATTCATCGGCAGATCAGGCCCTGTCACTGTTTGTGTCAAACCACTGCTGCCACCATCGCCACCACTCCTTCTGGAGGGGAAGGGAAAAAATTCATTATCCATTAATGAGCTCTTCACAGCCCCTGATCCCTGAGGCAAACACTGCTCCATTCATAAAAGCTCTCAGCGGCTGGCCAAGGGGGACCAGACGCAGCCATTTCACAGCCCTTGTGCTATCTTGCTCTGCGTAGACCTTTTTTTTAACAGTTATGAATGAAAGACACAGACAAGAAGGGAGGGAAAGACAGGCAGACAGACAGGGAGGAGACACACAGACATGCACTCGTCTTCCCTAGTAAATGAAAATAACTAGCAAATCAGGTTGAGAAGGTGGCCTACAAAGCCATATATTTATAATGGGGGACTGAAAATTACTGAGAGAGAAAACGATACCCAAATACTTTTTCAGTGATTCAAAGCTGTACATATTGATGGCTAGAAAATGGTATTTAGAGATTTGCTTTTGGGAAGTGGCTTGTAGGTAAAGTAGATATGCATTAGAGCAATGGTCCAGGGGAATGGCAAGGGTTAATTGATTTCTAAAAGCCTGTTTGTGACAAAGTTTCTTTCCAGAGCCACTGTGTCTGAAGGCACCAGACATACCAACTGGGAAATTGGAGACATGTACCACACTGTTCCATAACATGAAATAAGGTGACATTAGGTCACAGTGCCCAAGTGCAGAGTCCCTGGAATATCTGGTTTTGGTGAACAGACCAAATTAAAAGGATGTGTGCATGTGATGGGTTTAGTGAAATATAGGAATGTGCTGACAGGACAGAACATGGATAGTATGATGATCACAGGGAGACCAATCAACGATGCCCAAAGATGAAAAGTCATCAGAGGGGAGAAAGAATACAAAAGGAGGGATTTCAGAGCAGCAAAGGCTCCCTGAGAGGGGAACCCGAGGCTACCAAGGACAGAGGGCATACCGTCAGCCTGTCTCACCCACCCCACTGGGGAGAACAGGGTGGGCCTTGGCCTTCAACCTCCAGGCTGCTGACCACAGCATGCAGAAAAATTGCAGACATACTTACACTACATCCCCTTGGGCTACCATCCTTGCAGTCTCACAAACAAGGTAGGGAGGTCCTGAGTCATTCTGTACATAGGTAACATCAGAAGCGCCCCTGGGCCTGAGAGCAACTAATGCTGGTGATTCAGAAAGAGGGACACTTTCTTCTGAGTCATAATTAACCCAGGTCCCTTGGGGGCGGGGGGAGGAGGCGGCATGGGACGCTCCCTTGGGTGAGACATAAAAGCAAAATACTAATTCCTTCTGGTTATTCTGGTCATTCTAAAAGGCATCAGGCTTTTTAGAAAAGCAGAATGTCAATCTTCTCAGCATGTCCATGTCTTCCAGGGTACCTAGTGGCCAAGGTCTCCTTGAAGATGGCATCCCTTAGCACTAAGCTGTTCAGCAGTGACTTAGCAGGAACAGTGCCATTCACTGCATCACTATCACAGCTCTCACAAAACCTCTGCTTTCATTAGAGATCTTCCATGAAAGCATTGCCTCTGACCATTCCTTCTTGGCTTGTAAAGACTTGAAAAGAACATGGCACCATGTGACTGGCATATTCTACCCTCTCTGTGAATAACTGGCTGCATGCAAATATTTAATCAGCCTTGTAAAAGTACTAGAAAATTCTGTAAATTAAAAAAACCCAGGGAAGTCTCCTGGTTTTAGCACAGTAATCCTTCCTTGATACACCTCCTGGGACCCGCTCTAACAATGTTTTCATTTCAGTGTTCAAAACAGATCCCTTTATTTTCAAAATTTTAAAATTTATTAAATCAAAACAATGGAAGAACAATGTTGGAAATGTCTCCTTTGTTGAATGAAAACACATGGTAAGTTCCTTGGACAGAAGTGCGTGTGTGCAGGGCACTGCCCTCTCCCCTACCATGAAAGCCTGTAGCCCCATACAGGACTCCCACCTCTTCCCTTTCCCTCCAGTGGAGAGTTGGGGGAGCAGCTTCTCTCTGCCAGCCCATAGAGAACACACAGCACTCTCCCCTGCAGCCTTCACACATTCAAGTAGAGGTGCCAAGTACATGGGGCCTAAGGGCCCTGGCCCCGCTCGGGAAGAGGTCTCTCACCTGAAATGCATAAAATTTTCCATGTGTGCACCATCTTAGCTCCCCCTAACACCCCTTGGCAAATATAAAAGTTGGCCCTATGCATTCAGGCAATCTCCTATGCAACTGATGGCAATGGCCAAATTCTCATCTAAATCTGAGCTGTTCTGGGACCCAACTCAAAACCACCCAGTCCCAGGCTGGGGAATGCAAATGTAAGGCAAACACCCTCCTGACACCCTGCACGTCCCTTGGACGTGTTGTTCGTTATCAGCCCTGCTGCTCTACCATTTCACCCTAAAGCGAAAGGGGAAGCAGCAGAGAGAAGGCAAGGTCAAAATGTCCCCAGGTACCACACTGCAAACAGCCTCAATGCACCAGAACACTGTTTTCACTTTGGTTGTGACAGAATTAGTTTTGGCTTTATGTAAAACTATGGGGAAATATAAATGAAACAAGTGCATGTGAATGTGAAGTCAGGCACTGCTCTTGTACACATCTGAGGATCCCTATTGATGTCAGTGGGCACTAAGGGGTGATCAGAGCCTCCAAAAATCAGGCCAATTACAGTTCAGGCAACTAAGGATCTAGGAACCTTGGGATGTGTAAGCAAACATGTCAAAAATATAGGGCCAAATCCTTCCACCAACATATAAGTTTGATGAAAGAAAAAGAAAGAATATTTGTTTTTTATTTCAAAGTATTTAAAGCCAATTTTCTTCCTAAGTGCATGCTTCAAATCATGCAACTAACACAGGACCTGGTGGGCATTTGTGAGAATCTGAATTTTTGTAGCCTGGATCATTGTGTGGTTTCAAAAACTGTTTTGTTCGAAATTGGAATAAGAACAAAAAATATTAAAATTTCCCACTAAATAAAATTTTCACAAAAAGGTTTTTTCAATCAATAATTTTAGATTTATTTTACATTTTAATTTCTGCTTTTTAATTTCTAAAACGTTTGAAGTATTTTTAAAACAATTGAAACATCTTAGTCTGAAGGTAACAAAAAAAGATTATGACCATATTGAAATGATGGTTTTCACTTTTTTCCAAAAATTACATTTTATCTATATTGATATTTATAGATAAAATCATAGAAAAGTAGGGCTCAAAAGGACCTCCAGAGGTGATCTAGTCCACCCCCTGCTTAAGGTAGTATTATCCCTATCCACAATATCCCATACAAATCTTTGTCTAACCTATTACTAAAACTACAGAGTTAATCTCTTTGGACATTTCAGTTTCAGTAAAACATTGTTTTCCAACAGAAAATTTATAACTGGAAAATTTTCAACTAAAGCTGTACTTGAGTACTTACCACTTCTGAGAACCAGGTTTCTAAGCTTGAGGCCCCCTCATTCAAAAAGCTTAACTAAGGATGTTGTGAAACTGGAAAATGAATGAGGCGCAACACACTCCATAAGAGACTTCTATCGATATCACTGTACACTGAATCAAGCCCACAAGGACTAACATGGAGGAAGTCAGATGTAGTTCAAAAATAGGAGAACTGGTTGAAAACTAACCAATGTAAAATGGGTGGCGGTGGGGAAATCTTCTGGAAAAAATTCACAATTGTGAAGTAGTTTCCATTTTATAGGGTTCTAAATAGAAAAGTGTTTCTTTTTGTTTTCCAAAAATGTTGGGGGTTTTTAAAGGATAAATTTCCAAATACTGATATTTTAGATTTTCATTTTTGCCCTTTCTCCAAATTTCCCTTGGCCTCCTTTTCTCCACTGCGTTCCACAAAGCAAATGGTGTCTAGGGTTGACTTTTATCCAGCATTTTTATGTTTCAATATGCTATTCTGTAACTTTCTAAACGTTGTTAATATTTGGGAGAATTGGAAAGTGGCAAGTATTAGGCTTCAATTTTCCTTTTGCCTCACTCTAGCTTTCCCAAACTTGAATAAGTTTTGAAAAGTCATAAGCTGCAGGGGAAAATAGAAAAGGAAAAATAAAAACAGTAGTAGTAGTATAAAATAATAATAATAATTCATATTATAATTCAGGGGCAAAATGGGAAAGAGGAAGAAAAACAAAAATGTGAAATGTAATAGCGTACAAATACCAGCCATCACTTTATGAAAAAACCTAAATATACCATAATAAAGAAAAACAAGACTATAAGGATCTTCCTCCCGCAACCAATCCATAACATAACAATCATGTTTCACTTAATAATAATAATAATGAATAGTTCCCATTTGAAAAAATCTTGGGTGAGGGGAGGAAGAAGTGACTGGCAACCATGGAAGTACACTGATATATTTAATGTAGGAAATCTGTAAGCAATTATTTCATATAATTTGTGCAAATTCAAGGAAATATGGCTAGTTTCAGAAGGAAGGCTATAGCTGCACTTAGCCCTTCAGTTAAAGTGCTGGAGGATCATACCATAATTTTACAAACTGCTTTGTGCAGAAAATGAAACAATGTTCACAAGGGTCCCTTCTGGCTTTAAAAGCTATAAATCTACAATGCAACACTACAATGTAAAAGGACACAAGTTAGAAGATGTTCATAGCAGCACCTCAGCCAAACTGCAATGCTGATGAAAAAGGCTTTAAATATCGATTCCACTAGAAAGCAATGGGATAAAATCCTACAAGTGCTTCACAGTTTAAGCATGGAGACTTAACTAGATGTAGCCTGATTTAAACTCAGCATCTGTGTTTCCCTTTAGACTTGTGGCAATTTGGCTATTCTGACATTGGCTAGTGGTAGAGGTATCAGTACAGCAGGGCCAGCCTATACTCAGTGCTCAAAGACCAAGTAGACCAGGACCCAAGGGGCCAGATTTATGCTCTAGTTGCACTGGTCAGCTCTGGCGACAAGGCAGCTGTAAACCCACTTTAAGTGGTCAATTAAACCAGGTTTATGATGACTTTGCATCATTGAAGCAGCTTGTGGCAGTGAGAGCATACTGTTGAATCCAGCCAGGTACTGCAAGCATTAGGGCTGCTTCTCCACCCTTTAACGGCAGCCTTACCTTACTGAACACTCACTGATTCCATTGAAGTGACACTGATGTAAAAATGGTGTAACGGAGTGGAAAATCAAACCCATAAAAGCAGTTGCAGGCAAAGTAATACCTTGTTCCAGCAGTTTAACTTGTATGGTTTTGATGAAGTAACATTCCAGCAAGCAGTGAGATTGCATGAAAAGTACTTGTGTATGAAGGCATTATTGTAATGTAGATTTTGGAAAAGTCCAAGTCAAAGCTATGATAAAGGGCTGTGCTTGCCATATAGAAGTAGTTTCTTTTGGGAAACTGATATAGTGATTGAACAATCAGCTTATGTTATTTTGAGACATCTAAAAAGAATTCCTGAAAGCAAAGAACAATTTAAATGAGAAAGAAATTTAAATCAGTACCTACAGATCCTGCAAAACCTTGTTCTCATTAAGGACTTAATCTCATTAATGTCAAAGAAATTACTCCTAAAAGTAGACACATGTGAGTAATGGTTTGCTAGACTGGCCTGAAAAATTGTATTAGTAAATTCTAGAAATTGACTGTTTTTCTCTCTTTTTTTTTTCTTTCAATCCCTTCTTGGGCTCAAATATGTTTCTGGCACATCAGTAGGGTTTATTTCTATTTCTATGTGCATTTTTCTTTTTCTTTTTTTTCGGTATGTCACTTTTCTTGTGGGTGAGCGTGTATATTATATATATTATATATTTTTCTATATGCAATGCTTGTTACAATCTAACGAACATAATTTGAATCACTGTCTAGTAAACTCATGACCTGCTTGACCCCTTGTGTAACCAGCACACTGCTGCTGTCACTGAGTTTTCATCAGGCACGGTAGTCAAGCACACCTATAGTATCATATGTTCAAATTTCCCTCAGCAAAGGATTCTTTCTCCCTATAACCTCCTGCATTTCTTCTTACAGTCGTTTGACAGCTTCTCTCATAGTTTATGTGCTCTCAGGCTACGGTCCTCTGTGAATTATTTTCAATATATATCAATACAAGGAAATGCAGAATATCAAGTATTCACCTACAGTGATCCTTTTGGCCTAGGCCATACAAACTCTGGGCCAGATACTTAGCAGGTGGAAGCAGAGCTATGCTGCCTTATACCAGATGAGAAGTCTTAAAATCTGGCCTTTGAATTATATAGAATCACTTTGCTGGCTGAAACAAAGTGTTTTGTAATTTCAGGTACCCTGGAATGTCCATAGGTTGTATAAACTTGGTAGTGGTACTCTCAGCTTGCATATTTTTCATAACAAAATCCTCTCCCACAGTTAACAGTAATTGTCAGTAATACAATAAGATCTTAATACACTTTTCCTGATTGATTAGAACCTATGGGCTCCTATACCCGTGCAGGGAGCCTACTCTAACATGCTGGAAATCCGGCACATCGGAGCAGACAGGCTTTAGCGTCACATGTATCAACATCCCCATGCTGAAAAAATGACAGTGGGGCGCTCTGAACTTAAAGCTCATTGAATGAGCTTTAGTTCAAAGCACGCCACCACCATTTTTCAGTGCGGGGATGGTGATGCATATAACAGTCGGGTGCTCTTAATTAGCACAGCTCGCTAATCAAAGTATCACCACCCCACGTCTCCTGGAGCACACATAAAAATGCCCTGTAAGTCTCAAAGTGCTGGGAAACCTAAATCATAAGTCTAAAGGGGAAAAACATTGAAACCAGCCATGAGTAATACCTCTACAAGTTTTGTGGTAGCTACATTGAAACAAGCCATGAGTAAATGCCTCTACAAGTTTTGTGGTAGCTGCTCTCTACATAACATGTAGCAAAGAAATCATCAGCAGGATCTGGTTAACATTACTTGATAAAAGACCTAAAATCTGAATGGTATCAGGACCCCTGAATATAAATCAGATCTGGATTCAAATGACACTTGGGAATCTGGACTCCTCCACCCCTGCAGGCACTGCCTCTCTCTCTCTATCTCACCCCAGCTCATGAGAGCCCAAAAAGAGAAATCCAGTTATGGCAGCACCTTGCCCTGTTCCTGTCTATCCCCATGGAGGGGGCAGAAGAAGGTTCCCAAACCCTTGACTTCAGAAAAGCTCTTCAGTGGCCAGGGAAATTGAAAGGAGATGTGTTCCATGTTTTTAAAAAGCTTGGAAAACCATGATACAAAAGAGCTCTGGCAAGGCCCAGAAAATCATGCTGTGGGCATTACAGTCTCCTTCTCCAGCCCCCTAAAGGCCCTGGCTGGATTCTCCCCATCAGATCCACAGAGCTCTTTGGGCACTCAATGCTATGCTCCTGCCTCTGCCCCTAGCACAGCCTCATGCCTCGAGCTCAGCACTCTCCCCAACACTGCAGCTCACTTTGTCTCCCTCTGCTCCTGCCTGTAGGCCTTTTCCACCCCACCCCACACCCCTCAGCAGCCTCCCTTTTTCCAGTCCTCAAGCAACCTTACATTGCTCTCTCCATTCCT